>NC_092396.1:25548657-25899657 GCF_030028105.1 Mobula birostris
ATTGCTAACTTACGCTGGATAATGGAGAAATCGAGGGAAATCCAGGAAAGTATTTTTCTATGTTTTATTGACTACTCTAAAGCCTTCAACAGTGTGGACCATAATAATCCTTAAGGAAATGAGGATACTGGACATCTGATCTGCCTTATGAGAAACTTGTATGAAGATCAAGACGGAACTGAACACGGAACAACAAACTGGCTCAAGATTGGGAAAGGAGTACAACAAGGCTGCATACTGTCACCCTACTTATTTAATCTATATGCTGAACAAGTCATGAAGAATGCTGGTCTAAAGGACTCACTCAAATGTTGGAATCAAAATTGCCGGACAAAATATTAACAACCTAATATGTGCAGATGATACCACTCTAGTGATTGAAAGTGAGGAGGATCTGAGGAAGCTTCTAATTAAAATGAAAGAAGTAAGTGCAAAAGCTGGCTTTTTGCTCAATATTAAGAAAACCAAGATTATGTCAACCAGCCCTATTAACTCCGTGGTAATAAATGGAAAGGAAGTGAAAGCAGTGATGGATTTTCTCTTCCTTGGTTCAAAGATTTCTATAGATGGTAACTGCAGCCATGAAGTTAAACTGTGCTTACTTCTAGGGAGGGCAGCAAAAACAAATTTAGATAAAATACTGAGGAGCAGAGACACAACATTGTCTACAAAGATCTGTAGTCAAGTCTATGGTATTTCCAGTTGTGATGTATGGCTGTGAGAACTGGACTATTTGTAAAACTGAATACAGAAGAATCAACACTTTTGAACTTGGATTCTGGAGGAAAGTGTTAAGAGATCCAGCAGTCGATCCTTGAAGAAATACAGGCAGACTGCTCACTGGGAGGCTTGATTATGAGTCAGAAGCTCAAATATTTTGGCCACATCATGAGAAGACGGGATTTTTTGGAGAAGACTCATGTTTGGTAAAACAGAATATAAAAGAAAGAAGATAACAGGCTGTGATGGATAGATAATATTACTCAGACAATGTGTATGACCTTGAGGGATCTTAGAAAGGGAGTTTCCAACAAGAAGGCTGGTGTGCAGGAGTCCATGAGGTCACAAAGAGTCAGACTCTACTTAATGACTGAACAACAACAACATGTTGTGAGATGGATGTAAGAAATAAAATTCTAATTCTAATTCAATTCTAATATTTATTCCTGCTCAAGGGTGGAGAACATTTTTTTCAATCTTTGCCAAAATATTCAACTAAATAGTTATCAATAGACTGTAATATTTTCAGTGCAAGTGAACTAAATGTAGCAGTCATTGGACAAAAAGTCTATCCTAATATACCAGCCTTGAAATTGGCAGTTTTATGTTACAACATAAGGTGCAAGATCATACAGTTGATTGAGGTTCAGGGTTCACTTTATCATTCTAGGGAATCATTCAATAGTCTTATAACAGCAGGAATGAAGTTTGAGCCTGGTGGTACGTGCTTTCAGCCTTTAAAATGAATAGTATATCTGTTGCAAGTTGTTAAGTGCCATTGAGTTGTCGTCGACTCATGGTGATCCTATGGATAGTTGCTCAAAATGAGTTTCGATCCTCGCAAAGGTGGCTCATTGTTGATAACATTGTAGCTGTCCTTATTATGTTCAAACATCTGATTGGTGGCCTTACTCTTTCCATTGTTCTTCACCTTGCCAAGCATGAAATCCTTTTCCAGGGAGCTGTTTCTTTGCATGATATGCCCAAAGTACTATAGGCGGTGTCTTGTCATTTGAGCCTTGAGAGAGAGACGGTTTGATTTCATCAAGGACCAATTCATTTGTTCTTTGAGAGATCCATGAGATGTGCAGTATTTTTCTCCAGCAGCACTGTTCAAAGGCATTGATATGCTTCTTATCCTCCTTTACCGTTCAACTTTCATATCCAGATAATATTATTGAGAACACTCTCGCCTGTGCAAGTCGAATCTTTGTATGTAGAGATGGATTCCTATTCCGGAGGATCTTCTCTAAATCCTTCATGGCTGCTTTGCCAAGAACAATTCTTTGTTGGATTTCTTGACTGCTTACTGCTTATGGTGTTAATCATTGATCCAAGTTGAAACTGTCAGCCACTTCAATTTCCTCTCCATTAGATTGAAATTGCTCATGCTGCCAGCCTGTTAAACGTGGTCAGGAATATTGATTTCCTCAACTGGCTGCTAACAGCCAGTTTGTATTTTTCCACATGATTAAGTTATTATTTGTTTCTTTATGGGCTTGCTTTCCCATCACTCGTGATTAGATATTTTTGATGTTTAATGGACTCGTGTGTTCTTGTACACAAATTACTGGATTATAAGAAATATAGTGTGAGGCAGAAGATTAGGTGTGATCTTGATGAACGGCAAAGTAGGCTCAAAAGGCCAGTTGGCCAACTCCCATTTCTTGTGATCTTACATGCTCTGTAAGGCATTCCATCCAGGTAGACCATTGCTGTAATATTTGATGTGGTAAGAATTGAACAAAGCAAATGTTGTTCTAGCAATGCCCCCTGCCTTCCAAAAGACTAAACATCCTACCCTACCTTTAGTGTTTGTTTAATGGGTGGAGCTCCAGTTCTATTTGGTTATCAAAATGCTAATCTTTGAGAGACTTCGCGATGCAAATCAAGTGTTTCACTTCTTTATAACATTTCTCAAGAATAACTAGCAATTTGCCAAAATGGGGAAATGTGCCTGACTCTGTGTCCCACTGTTCTGGGGGCTCAACCTCAATAGAAGAACAATCATTTAGGACAGAGGTGAGGAATTTCTTGAGCCAGAGGGTGGTGAATCTGTGGAATTCATTGCCACGGATGGCCGTGGAGGCCGAGTTATTGAGTATATCTCTAGTGGATATGATGGGTTCTTAATTAGTCAGGGTATCAAAGATTATGGGAAAAAGGCAGGAGAATGGAGTTTAGAGGGATAGCAAATCAGCCATGAATGAATATCAGAGCAGACTTGATGGACTGAATAGCCTAATTCTACTCCTCTGTCTTGTGGTTTTTAATTTAATACTGTTTTTTAAGGTTAACTTCCAAAATCTATTGTTATGCTTCAAAAGGTTTTAAGAGAAAGTGATAAAAGCTTATAACCCAGACATTTTAATATCATCTGAATTCTCTGGAATCGTGATGTGTTGAAAGTGGGGTGCTTAACGTAAGGCCTAGTAGTGTCAAAATGTAGTTGATTCTTTGTGTTTGCCTTTCGCCTGGCTGCTAGAACCATTTGATGTCTAGGAAATCTGAAATTATTCATACCAAGGCCAAGAAAATAAAAATATAAAGACAATATGGAGAAAGCCTGTTTAAGTTGATATAGCACAATTGGGCTGCCAGGCTGTTGAAGAATCCTATTAGACAATCTGGTATTGGAGATTAAAACTTTGAGCATGTGCAGGGCTTGGATGAATGGAGCAAGTGAAAACCCTTTTTAAAAGCAGTTTGTCAAATTATTTTGTGACCAAGAAAAACTACATCTTCTGCCTTTTTGCCACACTTGAAATTGTTCTGTGAGTTAGAGTTTTACAAAAAAGTACTGGTGAAGCAACAGCCAGGAAAATGCAGTTTTGATCTCTTTATGGAAGGAAGAAAGAATATATTGGTATTATAACAATCCAAAAGAGATTAATTAAGCTAATTGGTTGGAAAGTTTGTCCTACCACAATGCAGCTATCCAGAGGTTTGTGGAGGCTTATAATGGGGGAGGTGGTTGGGGTTATTAAAAGTTGAAGTAAATAAATCTTGCAAGATCAGGGGATTAATAGTTCTAGGGAACTGGCAAAGGAGAAGAGATGAGGCCTGAGACAATTAGCCATGATCGTATGACTAGCAGGGCAAACTTCTAAGGGGCAGCGTGTCCTACTCCTATTTTCTGATGTGTTTCATTTATTAAGACACATCCATTTCTGTGGACTATATTGGTGATGTGCTTTTCATTTTCTTAATTGCATTTAAGTTGCCATGAATATCCTTATTATGCAGGTAATTTACTTGTTAACTCTTAATCAGTATCCTGTGTTGAAATTTGTTCCTTTGACATTGGGGTAAAATGAGTAGTCTTATCTCTTGGTTGTTGGGCCTCTGTTTCTGTGAGATTCAACTACAGTTTGAATAAACCAAAAAATATCACCCTTTTCTCTATTAGTACAAAATAATTTGAGAACTATCTGAATTGGATTTCTGGAGTAAATGGTTCTACACTGCAAAATCTTGAGTTATTGATCTAGAAAGTGCAAATGTATGAGATGTCAAATGTTCCCAGGACCAACATGTCCTACATTGACAAAAGCTAAATCTGCTTGCTGTTCAACTCCAGGACTTTAAAAAAAATCATTGAGAGATTTTTCTTGTTTTGATTCGCAATGCCGCGCTGACTTATTGTACTGGAAGGAGGACAAGAAAAAATAGAGTTAGCATGTGGTCTGTATTGTACAGCAAAGTTAACTTACTCAGCAAAAAGAGTGGAGATACCTGTGATTTAACCTAATAAAAGTAGGGTTACAATTTAAAACTGTGATAATTTGGCACCCTTAGGCCTTTTGGTGTCAGTCTGG
The DNA here is from genome assembly GCF_030028105.1 of Mobula birostris. Lineage (NCBI taxonomy): Eukaryota > Metazoa > Chordata > Chondrichthyes > Myliobatiformes > Myliobatidae > Mobula > Mobula birostris. The sequence continues at coordinate 25,553,196 of NC_092396.1, forward strand.
TAGATTTTTCAGGTTTTTGGATGATACTTTTTGGATGAGCCTCAACATATCACCGTTATTTAAACATATAGTATAATAAATTTTTCAGTGAACCCATTGACATTAAATGGAGCGGGAAATATGCGAACACTCCAGACTCCAGTTCTGGCAGCAAACATACTCATGTTCCTAACTTCTGATGCCCCACACTTTGACTCCTTTTGTTGGCTTGTCCCCCTTGTTCTCTGAACTTTTGGCTCTGGCTCTTTACTTCATTTGCACTTGTATTAGTCACTGCCACCCTGGGAGGGAAAAAGCACTGGTTGTCCATTCTATCTATTCTTGTTATCTTATACACCTCTATAAAGTCACCTCTCATCCTCCTGTGCTCCAAAGAGAAAAGCCCCATTTGGCTCAGCCTTTCCTCTTAAGTCATGCTGTCTTATCCAGGCAGCATCCTAATAAATCTCTGCACCTGCTGTGAAGCTTCCACATACCTGCTATAATGAGATGATCCAGATCTGAACACAGTACTCCCAAGTGTGGCCAAACCAGAGTTTTATCAAACTGCAGCATTACATGGTGCTTCATGAACTCAGTTCACCAAGTAATAAAGGCCAACACACCATTGCCTTCTTAACTACTATATCAAGTTACATAGCAGCTTTGAGGAAGATATAGACATGGACCCCAGGATCCTTCTGTTCCTCCACACTCTTAAGAACGTTGTTGTCTGCCTTCAAGTTTTGATCTCCCAAAGTGTACCACTTCATACTTAGCCGGATTGAACCTCATCTGTTTCTTCCTAGTCCTGCTCTGCATTCTGTCAATGGCTTGTAATAACCTACGACAACCTTCTACACTATCCAAAACACCAACTTTTATGTCATCTACAAATGTAACAACTTACACTTTCAATTCCCCATCCAAGTCATTTATAAAAATCAAAGAGTAGGGGCCCATGTGGATCATCACTTGTCATGGACCTCCAGGCAGAATGCACGCCACTTTTTAATATTCATACTGTGTGCAAGCCAATTCTGAATCCATGCAGCCAAGTTTCCCTGGATCTCATACCTCCTGACTTTTTGATTAAGTCTACCATGGGAACCGAATACCTACTAAAATATGCCACATCCACTGTTCTACCTTCATCAATTTGTTTAGTTCAGTACTTTGAAGAATTCCATCGTTCATAAGGTACGACATGCCCCTCACAAAGCAATGCCCACTATCCCTAATCAGACTGTGCTTCTCCAAATGCTCATAAGTCCCGTCTGAAAGAATCCGCTCCGATAGTTTACCCACCACAGATGTAAGACTCACTGGTCTATTATTCCCAGGATTAGTTCTATTACCTTTTTTTGAACAAGGGAATAACATTTGCCACCTTCCAGTCTTCTGACAGATGCCAAGTGACGATGCAAGGATCATTGCCAAAGGTGCAGCAATCTCTTTCCTCATTTCCCATAGTAATGAGGTTTATCCTGTCTAGCCCCTGCTGTTATCTATCCTAGTGATTTTACAGCGTTCATTGTCGTCGTCATCATCAGGTGCCGTGCCCAGTTTGAACTTTGACTCCCATGACCCACACACTCCTGTGTCGGGTCAAGTGGATTAATTCATTGGTATTCATTTCCAGTTCTCTGGCTGCTGTCTCCATCATTATTTGTCTTTGTCTTCCTCTTGCTTTCTTCCTTCAATCTTTCCCATAATTACCGTGCATTCTAACTCCTCTTTCCTAATCACATGTCCAATGAAGTTACGTTGCCTTTTCATGATCTCATACATTATTTCTCTTTTTGTGTTTGCTCTGTTCATGACATCCTTGTTAGATATTCGTTTTGTCCATGATATTCTTTGCATCCTCCTCAAAAACCACATCTCTGCTGCTTCAATTTGTTTCCTCATGTTACTAAATATTGCCCAACATTCTGAGCCATATAACATAACTGGATAAATGTAACATTTCAGTAGTCAACGTCTGTTACATCCTCTTGATATCAACATGTTCTGGCATATTGGCCTATTCTATCCTGACCTTGCATCCATCAAGGGCCTTCTCTTTGGAGAATACTGAAGCAAGGTAATTAATTGTTAATAAGTATAATCCATAAATTTTCTAAATAATAAACATACCACAACCTTTGAAACATTTTAGTGCTTTACTGTGTTTCAAATTACAAAATAATATTCAGGTACTATTATGAACTACGAGGAAAGTGTTGCCTCAAAAATATCACTGCAGTACTGTGATTTCAAATTTGTTGTTTCTGAGAAAGTTAAGACTGGTTCAATTTAGACATTCACTCATGTTGGACCATGTGCTTAGAAGCAAAGAATTTGAAGAACTGTCAATTGTTGACAATTCTCCTTCCAATTCTTGTTGACATTGTTGGAACATTAAAAGCTTCTAGTGCTAACTGTGAATGTGGATTTAGTCTTAGGAATTCAATCAAATTAAAATCCAGAAACAGACTAGAAGTGGAACATTTGGATAATCTATTTAGGATTAAGGCATATTTAATCTGACTGTAAAATTAATCTGGGCGGTGTTTATAGTCAAGGGATTTGTAATTAAGACAGACCAGAAAAGGTTGATGAAACATGAAAAATTTTCTATGTTGTACTGTATTTCATTATACCCTTCAATTAATACGTAAAATCAAAAGTATGTGATTTTTCAAATTTCACTCAAAGTATTCATTGTATGAATATTACGTTATTTTTCTGGTGTTAAATAAATAAATAAATTTCCTGCTTGGAGCAATGGCTGGCCCATGCAACTCTAGGAAAAGAAAGGTCCTTCACCCTACCGTCCTTTCCTAAATGGGACAACCTTATCCAGATCCCCATGTAAGTGCTCTCTAAACAGCTTCCACATTTGCCATTAACATCCGAGTACAAGTTCTTGCCCAGTAGTATCCAATTCGCCACCTCCCACTTCCCCAGTTAAATACTTAGCCATAACATCTCCTCTCCCAATCTAAGGCTATGCTAAAGAGGTTCCTGACAATTGTTGATGAATTAAATGCTTTTCCTTTTTTTTTAAAAAAAAAGGGTGGTGTAAGGCTCTGGTGCCACGTGCACTTTTTCAAAAGGATTCCCTTTAGCTTTCAGATTTGGGTGTGTATGAGGTATAGTGTGATGTCAGGTACATTCAGATTTTTTGTATGCTATTCTATTTGGGTGACACTTTGTATATACATAAAGGCATCAAAGAGGATATCATAAATTTCTCAATATTGAGTAGGTTTCATGTCTTGTCTGGTTGATCCTAGTTTTACTTCCTTGGAAACATTTGGCTTATTGGGTGTTCAAAGACTTCTATTCATCTGTTGGAGGGGATGGGGTGGGGTGGCAATAGCAATTGAGGGAAGAGCTTGCTTTATGAGTTATAATTAATTGGGTGGGAAAATGAAATCAAATTTTAAAAATTGCGTAGCACATTGACGTCTCAGTCAGTGAAATATAATGTTGCCCATGGATAAAAAGAAACGTCATCTGATTACCATGTCTTTTTACTTCCATGTGAATTACTTTTATCACCTTGAGAGTTGGAACTTTTTTGATCCTTTCTTGTCTCTAGTTTTGTCTGAAATCTAGTTCCTTTGTTATCCACATCCTTATTAATTTTGGAATGTTTCTCAGATGATTGCATTCAGAATCATCTCCATTTATAGTTAATTTGTGACTCGGCTTGATCTGCTTCTGCAAACCTCTCGATGTTAATCACTGTAACCTTTCAATTAATTCCCTATTCTTATCCAGAGGTGGGATATTTACGGATTTCTGTCCATTTTAGACAATAGAAAATAGATGCAGGAGTAGACCATTCGGCCCTTCGAGCCAGCACCACCATTCACTGTGATCATGGCTGATCATCCACAATCAGTATCCAGTTCCTGCCTTATCCCCGTTACCTTTGATTCCGCTATCTTTAAGAGCTCTGTCCATCTCTTTCTTGAAAGCATCCAGAGACTTGGCCTCCACAGCCTTCTGGGGCAGAGCATTCCATATATCCACCACTCGCTGGGTGAAAAAGTTTTTCCTCGTCCGTTCTAAATGGCCTACCCCTTATTCTTAAACTGTGGCCTCTGGTTCTGGACTCACCCATCAGCGGGAACATGCTTCCTGCCTCCAGCGTGTCCAATCCCTTAATAATCTTATATGTTTCAATAAGATCCCCTCTCAGCCTTCTAAATTCCAGAGTATACAAGCCCAGTCACTCCAATCTTTCAACATATGACAGTCCCGCCATCCCATTTTCTGCAATGTTTTCACCCTTTCTGCTGAGCTATTTATCCTTGCTCAAAAAAATTCCTTTCTGTAGTACCCCTTGTCTTGGTCACCTCTCACAAAGCGTTGAATTACTTATATTTCTGTATAATTCTAAATGCATATGCCTGACCTGCTGAGTTCCAAAGGCGTTTGTAATGTGGATTCACCTGCAGGCTCCTGCTCCCCCCCCCCACCTGTGCTTTACTTTCTAACCCCTTTCTTTTCAGTCCTGAATGAAGAGTCTTGGCTTAAATCACCATCTGTTCATTTTCCTGCATAGATGCTGCCTGACCTGCTGAGTTCTTCCAGCATTTTATCTGTGGAGGTATTGATGCTATCTTTTATTTTCCAGGTTTTTGTACTTTGTATTTGTTGTTGTAACAATATTTTTTTGACCATCTCTACTTTCCTGTGCTTCCCTCCGCCTCCTTTTTCTACTTGGTGATTAGTTTATTACTATCATAAGTACTGAGATACAGCGAAAGCTTTTCTTTCCATGCCATCTGGACAGATCATTTCATACATAAGTTTGCCTGTAACAATAAATTTACCTGTGTGTAAAATTATTTCAGTCATTTGCTGCTTTAAGAAATCAGTGTCAGCATGAGCAGAGCAGGGTATAGCTTTTATAAAGGGTAACCTTGCTGAATTATTAAGGTTGTGAAAAGCAAAAACTACAATAGCACTTGAGGGTTAATTAGCATAAGCACTAGTTCCTTTTTCACTTGAGGGTTAATTGTTGGGGTGGGGGGAAACTTGAGTTGAAGAACTGGGGAAGAAAAAGCAGACTTCAATTTCAACACTGGCTTTTCCTCCAAAACATAATTCCAAGATTTCCCAATTCATTTATCTTGGCATATTTACAAAAAAAGTTCTCCAGCTTGATGGCATGAACATTGATCTCTCTAACTTCGGCCAGTTTCTCTCCACTCCCTTTTCTCTTTTTTTCGTTCCCCATTTTTTTGATTGTGGTGTTTAATAAACTCAATCATAATCACTCTAATCATTGTGGCAATTCGATAAAGTTGCTAGGCATATTCGCTTCTGGCTATGTGGAAGGATGAACACCTGAAACTATATGAAACATTGTCCGTGGTGTTACTGTTCTGTGGCAGGTTGGCTTATCCATGGCTAACAAGATCAGTTAGTGAAGGTATCAGATTCAGGGAAGAGACGCATAAGTTAGCTTGATAAAGCAGCAACTTGTAACAGTTTTAAATTCAGAGAAACAGGTTATGAATTAAGAGGGAAGGGATGGGTGGGTGGGGAAGAAAATAGAGTGAGTTTATATGGAATGTAAAAACTGACACTAATGCTTCTAAAGATGTGCAAAGTGGAAAAAAAAGCTAGTGAAAATGAACATTTAAACAGAACAGTGCTGCAGCTAATAGACCTGCTGTCTCTATCTCAGTGATGTGAGTGTCTGTGTAGAGTGTGTATATTCTTCCCTTGATCCTGTGAATTTTCACTGGGTACTCTGGTTTCCTTCCACAAATCAAAGAAACAGAATCAGTTTTAATATCACCTGCATATATCGTGAAATTTGTTGTCTTTGTGGCAGCAGTACAAAGTAATACGTAATAGGAAAACATGTGAATTACAGTAAGTATATATTTCTTAAATAGTTAAATAATTAGTGCAAAAATTGAAATAAATAGTAGTGAGGTAGTGTTCATCGGTTCAATGTCCATTCAGAAATCGGATGGGAAGAAGGGAAGAAGCTGTTCCAGAATTGAATGTGTGCCTCCATGCATGTACCTTCTTGAATGTACCTGCTTCCTGATGATAGCAGTGAGAATAAGGCGTGACCTGGGTGACGGGGGTCCTTAATGATGACCACTGCCTTTTTGAGGCCTCGTTCCTTAAAGATGTCCTGGGTACTATAGAGGCTAGTGCTCACGATGGGGCTGACTAAATTTACAACTGTCTGCAGCTTACTTTGATCCTGTGCAGTAGCCCTCCCCCCCCCCCCCCATACTGGACAGTGATGTAGCCAGTTACAATGCTCTCCATCCTACAACTATAGAAATGTAAGAGTGTTTTAGGTGACATACTAAATCTTTTCAAACTCCTAATGAAATATAGCCACTGTTATGCCTTCTTTGTAGCTGCATTGATATGTTGGGCTCAGGTTAAATCCTCAGAGATACTGACACCCGGGACTTGAAATTGCTCACTCTTTCCGTTTCTGATCCCTCTATGAGGAATTCCCTTGTCTTATCCTTTCTGAAGTCCACAGTCAATTCTTTGGTCTTACTGATGTTGAGTGCAAAGTTATTGCTGTGACATCACTCAACTAGCTGATGTATCTGGCACCTGTACACCCTGCCATAAAGATCATTCAAATTCTGAAATCCTGCTAACAATGTTTGTATTGTCAGCAAATGTATAGATGGTATCTGAGCATAGATGGTATTTGAGCTGTGCCTAGCCGCGCAGCCATGGGTATAGAGAGAGTAGAGTGGGTTAAGGTGTGCAGCTTGTAAGGTTCATAGTAAATTGATCTTTGTGTGTAGGTAGGATCTGGCTGGAATTGATGTGGATAAAATAGTCTAAGGTAGAATTAGTATAAAAAAAATCAGTGCTGGAATGTTGGTACGAACTCAGGACAAAATGCCTGTTGCCATGCTATGTCTAAGACAAATGTAGGCCCCTCACAGACAGAAACAGTGGAATTTATAAAAGGGATCAGAGAAATGGTGGACGGAATGCCCAAATATTTTGGTTCTGTTTTCATAAAAGGAAGATGCAAATGACCTTCCAGAAATGTTAGTGTAAGTAGTATTAGTAGTGAGGAAAAAATAGAAATTATTCAGAAGTTATAGGGAAACTGATGAAATGAAAGGCTAATAAATTTCCAGTTTGTATCTCTGAGAACAAAGGATGTAGCCCTAGAAACGGTGAATGTGCTGGTAGCCATTTTCTAAAATTCTTTGTATTTTCACATACCACTATTTGGAGGGAAGCTAATGTAACTTCACTGTAATAGGAGGGAGAAAATAAAATTATTGTCTGTTTTGCCTGATAACTGTAATGGGAAAAGTATGAGGGGTCCTATGTAAAAGATGTAATAAGATGTAATGTGCTGGGGAAGTGATGACCCCTTCCTGTTAGACTGTTTGAGGTAACTTGTTTTTTATTTCTTCTCTTCTAATATTTGTATATTTGGATATCTGTACACTTGTAATGCTACTGTGACACTGTAATTTCCTTTGGGATCAATAAAATAGCTATCCATCTATAACAGAACATTTGGAAGTCAGTGACAGGGTCAGTCAAAGCCAACATGGATTTGTAAAAGAGAAATCATGCTCTCCTAATTTGAAGTTCTTGATTGATGTAACTAGTAAGGTGCATGGGAGAGAACCAATGGATATTGTATATTTAAACTTGCAGAAGGTTTTGGACATGGATCCACGTAACAGATAAGTGCAAAGTGAAAGCACATGGGATAGGGGTCAGATTGGCTATCAGGAAGCAAAGACTAGAGTAAATGGTCTCTTTTTGGAGTGGTAGGCAATAATTAGTAACACTGTAGGGCTGTTTATGAAATTAATGATTTAGGTCTGGGAATTATACGTAATATCTCTACAGATCACACAAAATTAGTTGCATTTTTGAGCTGTGTGGTTGATGCCAAGAGACTCCAGGATTTGCATAGGTTGAGTGGTTGGGCAACACATGGCAACTGCAGTACAGCGTGGAGAAATGAGGAGTTATCCACTTCGGTGGCAAAGCGAGGAAGGCAGTTTATTATCTGAACAGTGAAAGGTGGAGTTTCAGAGAGATTTGGGTGAGGGGGATTTGAGGCCATCATTAAATGTGTTGAGGCATAGGGTATAGTTCTTACGACAATAGAGATGAAAGGATATGGGAGAAACCAGGAAGAGGTTACAGAATTTGGATGTTCAGCCATGATGGTACTGAATGGTAATACTGGCTCAAATGGATGAATGGCCAACTCCAATTTTCTTTAATTTCTTTGAGCCCAGAGTGAGTGTAGAAAGTTAAAGACCAGGATCAATAGTGGGAGAAAGGATAACCATTATGATCAATAACACAATACTTGCAGGGTTACAGTGGACAAGACATACCACACAGGAAGAAAAACTCAAAATGAATTGGATAACCATTTGAATCATGAAAAATACCCTTTATACTTTAATATTGCAATCAACATTTGTACTTGTGACATCTTAAGTTATTAATGTGGCTAACCTGAAATGCTCATGCTTTGCCTTAGTGGGGTGGGTGGCGGAAAAGTTAATATTACAGTAGTGGCACTCAGATAAAAACGTGCATGACTCTTTCTCTATTGCATATAGCACTAAAGGATTAAGCTTAGCAACTGTTGCCATACCCAGTTTTTGCATTTCTAGCCAACATTTTTTTATGGTAGGAAAGCCCAATGAAAAAATTCTTCATTATATTAAATTTAATGCAAAGCTAAGGTTAATTTTACTGAAGTGAATTGTTTTTGAATGTATTCCTTGAACAGAATTATAACCATCTCTTTTATTCTTCTAGAATAAAACAACGTTCTGTTTGCGGTGATTTAAGAGCCTGGAATTACCTGCAGTGTGGCTTCTTTGTTGAGAGAGGAAGATCTGACTGTGTGGATTACAAATTAATTTGGGAGCTGGTGGAGAAGACATTCAGCACAATGACGTCAGAGCTGGAGAGCAGCCTGACGTCCATGGATTGGTTGCCACAGCTGACGATGAGGGCAGCCATTCAGAAAGCTGATGCTGCTCAGAATGTGGCTGGTGGCGGGGTTACAAAGAAGACCTCCCTTCTGGATCCAAACACTACTCTGGACCAGGATGCACAGAACAAAGATGGCAAACCACCATACAGTTATGCCAGTCTCATTACCTTTGCTATTAACAGCTCCCCAAAAAAGAAGATGACACTTAGTGAGATCTATCAGTGGATCTGTGACAACTTTCCCTATTACAGAGAAGCTGGCAGTGGTTGGAAGGTGAGAATGTTACATTGCCTGAGTACTGTCTTGGAGAAATAAAACATATCTGACTTGTATATTCAGTTCATTAGTGGCAAGAGATAGCTGTACTGGTGGTTGTTATAATTTCAAATGTGTTACACTGAGCTGGAGAGAAAGAAAATTTGAATGGAGCCTGGCACTTTTATCTCATGGGTGCAAAATACATGTTACTTATGGATAAAAATTTGCTTTGTTGTGCTCCTTCTCAGATGGCTGGCCTGCCATTGGCTTCCTTGATATTTGGGCTGACATTTGTAAGATACGAGTCTCATTGTCACAGTTGTCCTGTAAATTGCCACACTTTGAGGTGAAAATTGCTTCCTCCTCTCAAACAAAGATGTGTTAAATTGTGAAAATGATTTGAAGTCCATTTTACTCATGCAATTATGCTTGCAATTAAATAATTTTAATGAAAACATTGCCCTAATTTTAGATATTGTAGAATTAACAGCAGTTTGATTTTATATAGTACTTGTATTTTCAAAAGTGGCAAAATATTTTGAGCAAATGCATTTAGAAAGAAACAGTGCATGGAAGCAAAGAAATTTACACCTTGAAGGTGACCAAAGGTTTGGACAAAGATTAGTCTTAAAAGAGGATAACAATCAAGAAATGGATTTAAGGTTGCTAATAACTGGCCAATTTTGTCTGTGGTTCAACCTGGGTTGAACTTGATCTTTGACCTTGAGTATCGTCTTCAGCGGCCTATTTCACTTTAAATGTTTTGGTTCTAAAGTTACTGTTGTTCTTTTCTGATGATAAATTAGAATTCAGCTTTATTTCGAAAATGAGTGACAACTCCAAGAGAAAATGCAAGGAGCAGTACCAACCACTAATCCTGACAACATTTTTGAGCCTTCAAAAGCTTTTGACTCAATTAATTGGGGGCAACAGTGCCGCATTCTCCTCAAATTTTGCATGTCCAGAGAAATCCATCTTAAGTTTGCTTTCATGCAAGCCGTTGGATATGCAACAGAGCAAATCTCATTGAAGGTTGGTGTCAATCAAAACAGTGTCAGTGGTACAATACTTATTCCAGCTATCACAGTGCAATGTGGCACGTTCCCTCCAACAGACTTTGTGGAGCTACTTTTCAAAACTGATTGAAAACTATTCAACCTGTGAGTAACTACCAAATTCATGGTATCGTACCTCAGTTGGTGAGCTGCAATATGTAGACATTATTTACATTTATGTTCATTGGCAGGCATTTCCTAGCCATCATGGACTTCTTTAGTGAAGAGGAACTCAAAGTTGAGCAGCAAGTTTGGGGGTGGGTTACAGAGAGGATAATGAGGAATTGTCAACTTTTGGGTTGAAGCCCTTCATCAGACCAGACATAATTAGTGGATTACCTCTGAACGATGATGGGTGAGTTGTTTATTTCCCTCCATAGATACTGCCTGACCCATTGAGTTTCTCCAACATTTTGTGTGCATTGCTCAAGACTTACAGCATCTGCAGAATCTCTTCTGTGTAGAAAATGAAGGCATCTCGCCCCTTCCCTCTCAGTCCTGAATAAGGGTCTCAGCCCGAAATGTGAGCTGTTTATTCTTTTTCATAGATGCTGACTGACCTGCTTAAGTTCCTCCAGCATTTTATGTTTGTTTTGCTTTGGATTTCCAGCATCTGTAGATTTTCTTGTGTTTAGAATATGAAGTGTTGTGGTTTGTGTTGAGCAACGTTCCCTCTAATTTTTAGTAGTCAGTGTGCGCAAAAATCTTACGTTGTGCAAATTTTTTTCCTGTGACAGAAGTATGTGCGCATTGAATGCACACATGGCCCAGTTTATGTAGGTTTACAAAATATTTGACATAAAACTGCACAGAATAACAACAAAATAACATACATATTTAAGGTCCTCAGTTATTTTTTCTCTCTCCTGTCTTTGGCATTTACCCATTCTTTGTAAACTGTATCTAGACTAATAGAACTTCCATCCAATTGATAGCTTTTGATTCTCATTAACATATCCAAATGACATTCACCTAAACTGTTTCTCAGCTTGTTTTTGAGTTGATTCATTAGGCTAAAACCTCACTCACAGTCTGCACTAGACGCAAGAAAGGTACCCCCAATATCCATCAACTGTGCAAGGTTGCAAAACTGTTCATTTTGAAGTACAAATGCCACCATTTGAGCAAAGTTTGAAATCAGTTTGGATTTACTTCTTTTCCTGCACGGAAAATTTGAAATCATTCAACTGTCTAACTATTTACAGTATTTTCAGCTAGAAAATCATGATATTTTAGACATAAGGCATTAACTTGTTCATCACCAAATGTGAAGTCACAACCTGCAATTGCGGAGAAATCAAAAGCTGACCATTCTTGTACCTCATCTTCAGGAATCCTTCCTTCTAAATGAACACAAAGACTATTTGTAATAGTCAACAGTGAACTTGTATCTACTGTGACGTTTTCTTCACGTTGTTGGCTTAGCAAAACTTTAACTTTGTCACTCCACGAAACAGTGTCTCCCAGATACTGCTTCCTTGTTAATTTTGCCTCACGCAAAATGAAGTGAATCAATCGGTGTCAGGCCACTCTTTTGCAGAATCTTGCACAGTGCAGCCAGTTCATCAAAGACATCACTTAAAGCCTGTAAAGCTACTCTGTATGTGATGTTTATCAATTTCTTGTGACAGTATTTAGCCACAGGGTCATTTGACTGATCTTTTTCAATAAAAACTTAGTAAGCTATCTACGGGATTTGAAACAGATCTTTGTAAACTTTACAATATGAACACTGTCCGCCAAAGATGGCTGCCACCGTGATGCAGCTGTACAAACCGGAACAGGAAAGGTGAGGTGACGTAAATTAGTGATGTGCATTGTGGTATTTGAAAAACTGACTAACTAGTTAACAGAAACATTCAGCTAAAAGATTATTTTCAATAAGTATAATTATTAATTACTACATTATTTTAGGTAACCTTTTGTGCGCACATTAATTTACTTTGTGCGCTGATTGAAAAACGTGTGTGTGCGCACACACGTGCACAGCTTAGGTTGAGTCTTGCCCTGGCAGTGGTGAGAGGTGAGGATGGATAAGCCAGTGTGGGATTGGTAAGGGGAATTGTACTTGAGAGCTTGGGAATGGCCATTGTGTTCTGCAAGTGAGTCACCTAATCTGTACTTGGTCTCACTGATGTTGAGATGGTCACATGAGGAGCACTGGATGCGGTAGATGAGCTTGGAGGAAGTGGGGTGAAGTTTTGCCTCGCCTGGAAAGACTATATCATTCCGTGGATGTGACGACAGCATTTGTACCTTCTGCAAGTGTAGGGCAAAGTGCAATGGGTGAGGAAGGAATGAGCGGATCAGGGAGTCACGGAGGGAGAGGTCCCTGGAGAAGGCAGAAAGGCATGGGACGGAGAAAACATGACAAGTAAGGTAATCCTATGCACCTGGTGGAAATGACAGACTAATGTGCTGGATGTGGAGATGGATAGCATGGTAGATTATTTGTTGCTCCAGACTCCAGCACTTCTGATTTTGTGTCTCAGTGAAGAAAAAGCAAAGATAGATCTTGCTGTCAATAGCAGCAAGGGAGGGGTTTTCTACAAACCTGCTTTCCAATGTTTGACACCACCCTCTGCCAGTAAAAGTTCCAATGAGCCTTTGGCAAATATAAGCCATATTTCAGGAACCCCTGCTGAAGGTAAACGGTGAAATTCCCCTTTGCCATTGGGATTTCAAAGCTCATCACATTAATGCTGATAAAAGGACTCTGCCTGAAATGTTGACTATTCAGTTTCTGTGCATAGATGCTTTCTGACCTGCTGAATTATTGAGATACAATGTGGAATAGGCCCATCAAATGACACCACCCAGGAATACTCCGATTTAATCCTAGCCTAATCATTGGGCAATTTACAATGACCAATTAACCTACCAACCAGTACATCTTTGGACTGTGGGACGAAACCGGAGCACTTCTTCCAGCGGTTTGTGTGTGGCTCACATTACTGATCACTGTCCTTCGAAATGCGTTTTAGATCTGGACTCCCTATAGCAGGCACATCAAAACACCAAGAAAGATGCCATGTCTCTTCAAAAACCTACAAATCCACTGGGAGGATAAGCAAACCGATGTTAGCATTCTTTCCCAGCTAACATCCACAGCCTTGTGAGCTTAATTATGCTCAGTCATCTGCATTGGACAGACCCACTGTTTTTATACATGCCTGCAGTACACTGAAATGTTCTCTTTCCAGGATGATGGTTGGGATAGAGTGGGTATTAGGCAGTCAGAAGGGGAAAAAAGAACAGCGATGTGCAAAATCTCCTCTTCTTATTGTCACTGATAAGCGTGTCATCATCAGTCCTGCACCTCAGAATTGCAAAATGTGTTTTTAAATCGTGCATTAATTTACCTCCCTGGATTATGAGGCTTAAATTTTGGTCAAAGCACAGGAGAAAAATCAGGTGATTTGCCTGCTCCACCATTTGAATATGGCTAATTTATTTTTACCCCCAACCCAATTCTTGCCTTCTCCTTGTAATGCTAGGAATTAAGAACCTATCTGCAACTTTTAATATACTCAATGACTTCATCTCCACAGTCATCTGTTGCAATGAATTCCACAGATTACCACCCTCTAGCTAAAGAAATTCCTCCACATCTCTGTTCGAAAGGGACATACAAAGCAGCTGCACAGGTTGACTCTGTGCTTAAGAAGGTGTACGGTGTATTGGCCTTCATCAATCATGGAATAAAATTTTGGAGCCGAGAGGTGATGTTGCAGCTATAAAGGACCCTGGTCAGACCCCACTTGGAGTACTGTGCTCAGTTCTGTTTTTATGGAAGCAGGTTGAGTGAACTCGGCCTTTTCTCCTTGGAGCGACGGAGGATGAGAGTTGACCTGATAGAGGTGTATAAGATGATGAGAGGCATTGATCATATGGATAGTCAATGGTTGCCACAAGAGGACCCAGGTTGAAGGTGCTGTGGAGCAGGTACAGAGGAGATGTCAAGGGTAAGTTTTTTACTCAGAGAGTGGCGAGTGTGTGGAATGGGGTGCCGGCAACGGTGGTGGAGGCGGATATGATAGGGTCTTTTAAGAGACATTTGGATAGGTACATGGAGCTTAGAAAAATAGAGGGCTTGTGGGCCGAAGGGCCTGTATTGTGCTGTAAGTTTTCTATGTTACTTCTATTTTGAGGCTGCACCCTCTGGTTTTAGATTCTTCCACTATTGGAACCATTGTGTGTGTCCACTCTTTATCTAGGCTTTTCAATATTCGGTAGGTTTCAGTGCAACCCTCTCATTGTTCTAAACTTCAACAAGTTTAGGCCCAGAGTCATCAAATGCTCCTCATATGTTAATTATTTCACTCCCAAGCTCATCCTTGTAAACGTCATCTTTGATTCACATTTGAGTCACTTCCTCTTTTTTTTATTTCAAAATATACTTTATTCAAAAATAAATATATGCAATAAACCATTCAATAACTTTTCATCCTTTACATACGTTTCCATTATACTCAGTAAATATCCGTACTTATAGCCACCCACGTGGCACTCCAGTAGTTCAGTTTAGCATATCATTGTTGAGGGGTATACTCCCCGCCCACCGACCCCTCCCACTCCCACGGGTGGAGAAACCTATACTGTGGTCCTTCCCCACCGGGCCCTTGCGGTGGCTGCACCAAGTTTCAGTGCGTCCCCCAGCACGTACTCCTGCAACCAAGAATGTGCCAGTCGGCAGCATTCTCCCACGGACATCTCCATGTGCTGGTAGATCATCAAGTTTCGGGCTGACCAAAGAGCGGCTTTCACCGAGTTGATGATCTGCCAGCAGCACTGGATGTTGGTCTCCGTGTGCGTCCCCGGGAACAGCCCATAGATCAGAGAGTCCTCTGTTACGCAGCTGCTGGGGATAAAACGTGACACTAGCCCGTCCATCCTCCTCCACACCCTCTTTGCGAACTGGCAGTGTGCAAAGAGGTGGGTCACAGACTCCTCCTCACTGCGGTCCTCCCGTGGGCAGTGGGGTGCGGAGACGACATTCCGGGCGTACAGGAGGGCTCTGACTGGGAGGGCCCCTCTCACCGCCAGCCAGGTGAGGTCTTGGTGCCTGTTGGTGAGATCTGACGACGAGGCATTTTGCCAGATGCACTGGACAGTCTGCTCAGGGAACCACCCCACTGTGTCCATCACGTCCTTCTCCTGCAGTGCCTGCAGGACACTTCGTGCCGACCACTGCCTGATGGCCCTGTGGTCAAAGGCGTTCTCCTGGAAGAACTTTGCTATGTAGGACAGGTATGCCGGCAACGACCAGCTGACTGGGGAGTTGCGCGGGAGTGGGGCCACACCCATCCTTCGTAGCCAGGGCGACAGGTAGAACCTGGGCCATAGTGGTACTTGGTGCCCACATACCTGGGCTCTACACACAACCTGATGCAGCCACATACGAAGCTGGCCATCAGGGTGAGGGCGACATTGGGGACGTTCTTGCCCCCATTGTCCAGGGACTTGTGCATGACGGTCCGTCTCACCCGCTCCATCTTGGATCCCCAGACGAATCCAAGGGATGATTTACAACTATGTGAGAGTAATGAAGATGTTTTGGTGTAACATCTTAACCAACTAACAGCCTCCTGTTATAGTTGAATGTAATCTTTTTGTGTTATTCTTTTTCCTGACAAAGGCTTTGGTATGTTTTTTTTACCCCTGGCACTCCCATGAAAAGTTCACAAGTCCCATGAAGGGGGAGGGAAGGTGATTTTGATCTCTTAATTTGCAAATGTATTTGAATATGCAATAGTTAGCAGAGATAGGAGGCTTTGTTTCCATACCTGGCTTTGGCATTATTTTTGGTCATTGAAAAGTGATAGCAATTTGGTAAGAGACTTGCCTCCAGCAGGGCTTTTGTAAAACAGTAAATGTTTTTCGTTCTAACCATTTGGGTCCTTAGTCAATATCATGCAAATTAGGTTCATCAAATTTGTGCCTCATTTGATCTTGATGATTGCAACTTACAAAAAGCTAAATGAATGCTAAAGCTTATTCACTTGTTACCAAGTGTGAGGCTCAGGATGCATACCTGTTTCCTGGATGATTCTTAGGGAATCCAATCAATGTTGTATGGAGGATCACACATAAAAGTTGCTGATGATCCTGATGAAGGGTCTCGGCCCGAAATGTCGACTGTACCTCTTCCTAGAGATGCTGCCTGGCCTGTACTTTTATGTGTGCTGCTTGAAATTCCAACATCTGCAGATTTCCTTGTGTTTGTGTGGAGGATGCCATTTTATGTTTTTGTTTCCCCAAAATAACTTTCCCAACCAAAAGATAAAGAATAATTGTAATGGCACCTTTGAATTCCAGCCTCTGGAATACTCGCCAGTTGCAAAAGGACTTGAGTTTGCAAGTGGACCATCCTGCTCAACGTCTTTATTCATTTCCACAGATGCTGTTTGACCTGTTGAGTTCCTCCAGCATTTTGTATGTGTTACTACCGTATCTTCTGCCTGATGGTAGGGGTCAAAGAGATTGTTGGACAGATGGGAGGAATCATCGGCAATGCTAAAGGCCCTGCATACACAGCATTCCTGATAAATACCTCTGGGTGGAAGAGAGACCCCGATAATCCTCTCAGCAGTCCTTACAATCCTTTGTAGGGACTTGCAGTCAGATGCCTTAGCACCTCCCGTACCAGATGGTGATACAGCTGGTCAGGGCACTCTCAATGGTGCTCCTGTAAAAACCGGTTAGATTGGGGAGGGAAGGTAGTTTTACTCACCTCAAACACCTCGAAGTGGAGAAGCTGTTGAGCTTTCTTGACCAAAGAGGTGGTGTTGAGGGACCAGATGAGGGTGTCCGTTATGTGTATTGCCAGAAACTGGTGCTCCATGGAGGAGCTGTTTAAGTGCAGTGAGGAATGGTCAACCTGTATCTTTCAAAAGTCCACAATCATTTATTTGGTCTTGTCCACATTAAAGGACAAGTTGTTGTGCTCATACCATTCTACCTCCTCTCTGGATGGTGCCTTGTTGTTGTTACTGATGAGGCCAACTACTGTCATCAGCAAACTTGAAGTTTCGATTTGAACTGGATCTATTATGTGTCAGTAGTGGGCTGGAGCATGCAACCCTGGGGAGTACCAGTGCTCAGTGTGATGGAGATAGAGGTGTTTCTGCCAACACAGACTGGACTGACTATGGGCTTTTTGCCAGGAAGTCCAAGATCCAATTATTGAAGTAGGTGTTGAGACCCAAGGAGGACAGTTTACCCACCAGGTCTGAGGGATAATTGTATTAACTGCTGAGCTGAAGTCAATAAAGAGCATCCTGGTGTATCAGGCACCATTTGCCAGATGAGACAGGATGGAGTGGAGTGTGGAATCTATGGCAAATTAGTGGACTGATTTGAGCAATAACTGAATTGGAAAAGGCTTAATGTAGTAGAAAGATTTTAATCCGACACATAACCAGTTGCTCAAAGCACTTCTTTATTGTTGATGTCAGTACCACTGGATGGCAGTCGTTAATGCAAGTTACTGTTGCCCTCTTTGGCACTGGGATGAGGATGGCTGCTTTGAAGTCTGCGGGCACAGTGAACTGTTCCAGAGAGATGTTGAAGATGCCTTTTAGACCCTCTGTTAACTGGACTGCACATTCCCTCGGTACCCGACCAGATATGTTATCAAGCCCTGCAGCTTTACGTGGTTGACCCTGGCTAAGGTTTTCCTCATATCAGCTGTGGCCAGAGTGCTTGCTCCACTGGGGTGAGCGGGAGGGGATAGGAAGTGGGTCCTTCCTCACTGGCACATCATTCCATGCATCAAACCATGCAGGCGGACTTGTAGTCCGTTATGGTTATGATCTGAACGCCTAGCCACATGTGCCTCCTGACTCTGGTGTCACAGCAATGATTGTATATTCTTTGTGAATATTCCCCTTTTGCTTTCCTGATGGCTTGGGAAAGTGTAACTCTTGCTAAGCTGAGAGCTGTTTTATCCCCGGGCCTGAAGGCAGCATCCTAATCTTTCAGTTGTGCTCAGACTGTGTGTTGCTTGGATTTCCAGCATCTGCAGATTTTCTCTTGTTTGTTTAATGAATATGGGACTGCGATATAAACAAAACTTGAACAGTTTCAAGTTCTGCCAGATGTCTCTCAAAGCCATGTAATTATTGGAACACAGGTAACCCCTTACTACAGAAATTATCCGACTAGGAGTTTGTGAAACTGTTTAAAATGTTTTTTTACACAGGACTCCTCTGTGAAGCATATTCCACACTAAGTTCCCAAGGTAAAAATAGAGCATTCCCACTAATAGAGGCCTCTGCTACTTGTTTGCGCCTCCTACATTAGCATGTCACCAGAGGTAAGAAAGAATAATTTAGCCATATTCAGAGCCTTGTTAAGTAAACTTATTTTCATTTATACTCTTGCCTAGATTAATGATAACATGAACTTTAATACAAACGTGAGTTTGGTACTGACACCAGATGATATGGATCCTTTACAAGGTTATTCCATGAATATCTATATTGCTTTTGGCAGTTATTGAGATGGTTGGGAAATATGGAATAAAGAAAAAAAAATCATCTGCATTCAATGTATTTCAGTTTTTAAAAGCAGTATGTATCTGTTCCCTTGAGTGTCTGTTGCCAGAGAACCTAAGGATTAGAATTGAGCCTTTCGGGATAGATGCTAGCAAATAGCTCTGCATGCAGAATGATGTAAATTTGTAAATCTATTCCATAAACAGTGTTTAATGCAGGTTAATTTTAAATGTATAACCAAAGGCAGTAAAACACATGGGGAAATGTAGGGTGCATGGAGCTGGATAGCAGAAGAGGACCCTGGTGCTTGAAAGCATGCTTCTGATCCTAATTTTTTTTGATAATGTCTTCCCACACGATCATTTTAGGTTGCATTAGTATTTGAGGTTTGAGCCAATAAAATGTCACAGTTGTGACCTCATGTTGTGAGAACAGGAATCTGTGTTTGGATATGGCCACCTGTAGTTCAATAGCAATTATTTAATTTTTTAAAACTTTATGGAACTAATGATTGCACATTTAAAGTATGTGGAAGATGTATTTTGTTTGAAGAGTGGAAAAAGTGTAGGTTGGTGTTTGAAGGTGTGACAAAGAAGAGTGAAAAGGACCAGACCAGGTTTGATGACAATTTTCCAAGCCTATTTGCAGTTTATCAGCTGCTGGATGGTATCGTTTGCAACTGTATGAGTCTGTACTGACGAGAAGTGGAAAGTGAGGTGCTTATGGAAAACAGCATTAAGGCTTGACTTCCACATTGGAAAATAATGAAGCTGCAATTACTTTGGTATGTCTCATTAAAGTTCGTACGTTGGATGTATCGGGTTCCCTCAGTTGCAAATTCTCCTAAGCAAAGTTTGCGCATATATTCAGATATTATTGAAGATGATGGCTTTAGTTAATGAAAATACTAGTCTCTATCTGCCTGTTCAATTCAATACAAAATAGTGAGGCTTATGTCTAAAGACTAATAAGGAGTTTTTCTGGTGTTATTTCTCCATCAACTAGAACAACCAAAACCATTTATTTAGCGGATCATCTCATTTGCTCTCTGTGTATATTTGACTGTTGCATTTCTCACCATAACTATAATGACTACAATTCTGAGTTAATTTGTTAGTTGCAAAATGCTATGTCTTGTGCTGGGGATGTGATGAGGAAGAAAATGAAAATTCTTCCATTGGGATAGTCGATCATCATAATATGTGAAGAAAACGGGAGTGGCTGTGGAGAATCCATGCTGTGTTTATGTGGTGAACTGCAAAAGAGCACACACAACTCTTGTGGTTTGGAGACGCGAGATTGCAGATACTGTTAAATGAGCAACAGACAAACTTAACCACCATGTGGCATTTGTGGAAGCAAAGTGATGGTTGACATTTTGAACAAGAAAAAAATCACATGCCGGAAATCCGAGCAACACACACACAATGCTGGAGGAACTCAGCAACCCAGGCAGCGTCTATGGGAAAAATGTACAGCCAATGTTTTGGGCTGAAACCCTTCAGCGGAACTCATCTAGCAGGGTCCTGTTGAAGGATTTTGGCCCGAAATGTTGATTGTACTTTTTTCCATAGATGCTTCTGGACTGCTGAGTTCCTCCAGCATTTTGTGTGTGTTGGTTGACATTCTGAGTTGAGACCCTGCATCAGGACTGTAGAGTTTAGATAGCCAGTATGTACAAGTCTGCATTCCATTAGGATGTGTGAAAAAAACAAGTCAAATTGAATGAAACCCTTGCAGTTGGTAAATTTGCAAACTCCTCCAGACAGCAACCAAGGTCACGACTGAACCCGAGGCTACAGAGCTACAAACCTTTAGCGTAAAATGTTGTACCGTTCTGCTGCCCTTTGCCCTTTTAACTTATTTGGCTAATTTCTCTCCTTAACTGGTATGATACCTGGTATTTTCCTTTGCAGGCTCAAGGTGAGATAACAGTTTATTTTCAAATTTGTGGTTACATAGGAACTTGGCAATAAGTTCTCCTGATAGGTGGGTGTTTTCAAAGCAGCATTTCTTGTTCAAAAGTATTATGTTGCCTCCACATTTTTAAAGTCATTATGTTTTCCTGATATTTAAAAAAAAAGTTCACGTAATGTAAATTTATGGTAAAAGTAAGTGTACGCACGCATGCACACAAAGATTATTTGCATGTGGCAATCAGCAACAGACTTCAGTGAAACTCTTAGTAATTCTGGTAATTTGGCATTACCCCAGCCTGTGTTCCTTTTAATAGCATAGCTCTTTAATCTTCTTTATGTACCTCTGAAGATATTGCTGCAGCAATACAATTCCATGGGTGCCAATTATCTCTTGCTAACTAAGCCAGATGACCATTCCTAGTGTAGATACAGGCAAAATAAGAGAGACTACTTATGGCATCTGCTCCTTGATGGCAACCAACACCTGGCTTACCTCAAAGATGCATGCTCAGGCTGCTACTCTCGTCTTTCTATGCTCAGGTCTACGTGCATTGCTCAAACGCCACTTATAAATACACAGATGACACCATCATTGGCAGAATCTCAGAAAGCGACAAGGAGGTGTACCGCAGCGAGATGGTTTGGCTGGTTGAATGGTATTACACAACAACCTTGCACGCAACATCAACACGACTAAGAAATTGATTTTGGTCTTCAAGAAGTGGAAGTCAGGAGAATGTTGAGCGGTCAGGGTAGAAAGGGTGAGCAGCTTTAAGTTTCTAGGTGTCAACTGTTTGGCCCAGAGGAGTACCTGGCCAAGTACTAAGACCTGTGCTGATCAACTGGCTGGAGTGTTCACCAGTACCTTTAACCTCTCACTTTGGTAGTCTGGGGTGCACACTTGATTCAAGCAGATTTCAATTATACCAGTGCCTAAAAAGAATGTAATAACCTGCCTCAATGACTGTCATCAGTAGCACTTACATCCACAGTGATGAACTGTTTCGAGAAGTTGGTGATGGAAGCGTATCAACTCATACCGGAGAAATGACTTGGATTCATTCCAATTTGCCTCCAGACCAACAGGTCCACAGCAGATACCATTTCATTGGCTCGTCACTCAATCCTACAACATCAGAACAGCAAAGATGCAGACATCAGAATGCTCTGCGTCAACTGCAGCTCGGCATTCAACACCCATCATCCCCTCAGAACTAAGCAATAAGCTTCAAGACCTTGGCCTCAGTACCTTATGCAATTGGATCCTCTGTTTCCTTCGTTGCAGACCCCAGTCATTTCAGGTTGGCAACAACAGCTCAACAATCTCCATTAGCACAGGTGCACCACAAGGCCATGTGCGTAGCTCCCTGTTCTGCTTGCCTTATACTAATGACTGTGAGGTTAACCACAGCTCCAATTCCACATTTAAGTTTGCTAATGACACCACTGTCATTGGCTGAATCAGCGTATAGGAGGGAGATTGAAAATGTGACTGAGTAGTGCCACAGCAACCTCACACTCAATGTCAGCAAGACCAAGGACCTGATTATTGACTTCAAGAGGAGGAAACTAGAGGTCAATGAACCAGTCCTCATTGGAGGAATGAGAGATGGAGAGGGTCAGCAACTTTAAATTTCTCAATGTTATCATTTCAGACGATCTTTTCTGGGCCCAGCAGCTTCTATAGATGTGTGGTGGAGAGTATATTGACTAGTTACATCACAGACTGATATGGAAATACTAGTACAGGTGTCCCCCGCTTTTCGAACGTTCGCTTTACGAAACCTCACTGTTACGAAAGACCTACATTAGTATCCTGTTTTTGCTTTCAGAAGGTGTTTTCACTGTTACGGAAAAAAAGCAGCGCACGATAAAAAATCAGCACACGAAAAAATCAGCATGCGCCCCGAGCAGCCGCTCTCCCCTGGATTCGGAATGGTATTCTCGCCGGCATTGCTTAAACACATGCCTGTGAGCAGCCGTTTGCAAGATAAGTTCTAAGGTATCGGAAAAGCCTGAAAGAGCTCATAAGGGTGTTGCACTTAGTGTAAAACTAGACATAATTAAGCGTTTCGATCATGGTGAACGAAGTAAGGACTAAGTGAGTGTGGCTTGTGGAAGCTGAAGAAGATGATGTTGAAGAGGTTTTGGCATCGCATGACCAAGAACTGATAGATGAAGAGCTGATGTAATTGGAAGAGGAAAGGATAACAATCGAAACCGAATGCAGTAGCGAACTGAACGTGAAGCAACTCCGTGAGATTTTCGCTGCAATGATAAAGTATGACTTTAATTTTGAAAGGGTACTTGGGTTTAGGGGATATTTGCAAGATGGTTTGAGTGCTTACAAAGAACTGTATGATAGAAAAATGAGCAAGGCTCAGCAGTCAAGCAAGCCTTCCACATCAGCCACAGTAGACGACGAACCTCGACCTTCGACATCGAGGCAGGCAGACATAGAAGATGAGCTGCCTGCCCTAATGGAAACAGACGACGAGATGACACCCCAGTGTCCCACCACCCCTACCTCCAGGCCGTGGACAGATACCTATTCGCGGAGAATGCAGCGGTAGCCGGGAGGCACACAGCACATCTTTAAGAAAAAAGCCGAAATAAACATGCTAATTAATTAGGTGCCACCTGACACGTAATTGTCGGCCCAGATCAGAGGTGATGCAATCGGCACTGATCTGGGCCAACAATTACGTGCCGGGCGGCACCTAATTAATTAGCATGTTTATTTCGGCTTTTTTCTTAAAGATGTGCTGTGTGCCTCCCGGCTACCACTGGACCTCTACGTGCTTCGCAGCAATGTATTGGTCGGCGGCCTGGAGGGTGTGGGCCACTGCACCACCCCAACCTGTGACAACTCAGCCTAACACACCACCATCAGTGTGCTCGGCGCTGAACCAATTCTGGTAAGTGATACTACACTGTACATACATTATTTCTACTTTATATAGGCTGTGTATTTTTATGTGTTATTTGGTATGATTTGGCAGCTTCATAGCTTAAAGGTTACTGGAGAGAGTGTGTTTTGCCAACAGCGCTTGCGTGAGATTTTCGCTACGGAGAATCAGTGCAGCAATGATTGTGGAAAAGTATTTCTACTTTATATAGGCTGTGTATTTATCATATCATTCCTGCTTTTGCTATATGTTACTGTTATTTTAGGTTTTATGTGTTATTTGGCATGATTTGGTAGGTTACTTCTGGGTCTGCGAACACTCACAAAATTTTCCCATATAAATAAATGGTAATTGCTTCTTTGCTTTACGACATTCCGGCTTACGAACCGTTTCATAGGAATGTTCTACCTTCCGATGGCGGGGAAGCCTGTACCCTTGAACGGAAATTCCTAGAAAACATAGTGCATACGGCCTAGTCTATCACAGATAAAGCCCTCCCCACCATTGAGCATATCTACACGGAGCACTGTCGCAGGAAAGTATCATCTATCATCAAGGGCCCCGACAATTGCTGCTACCATCAGGAAGAAGATACAGGGGCCTCAGGATCTACACCAGGAACAGTTACTACCCCTTAACTGTCGGGCTCTTGAATGAAAGGGGATAGCTTCACTCAGCTTCACTTGCCCCATCACTTAACTGCTCCCACAACCTGTGGATTCACATTCAAGGACTCTTGAAATTTATTATGTATTTATTTTTTTTTATCTCTTTTGTGTTTGCAGAGTTTGTCGTCTTTTGCACATTGGTTGGTTGTTTGTGAGTCATATTGGGTGCAGTCTTTCATTAATTCTATTGTGGATTATATATGCCCACAAGAAATCTCAGGATTATATATGGTGACATGTATGTACTTTGATAATAAATTTGCTTTGTACATTGTACTTTATACATCTCTGAGGATCTGTCCTGGACCCAACACATTGATACAATCATGAAGAAGGCATGCCAGAGACTGTACTTCATTAGGAGTTGGATAAAATTTGGTATGTCACCAAAGACTTGCGAATTTATGTAGATGTGTGGTGAAGAGCATTTACAGCCTGGAATGGAAGCTTCATTGCATAGGATCTCAAGAGGCTGCAGAAGTCTGTGGCACTGCTTCAAGGTGGTATCAATCGTCAAAGGCCCCCTCGAATTACTATTGTCAGGGAGGAGGTACAGGACCCTTAAAACCCACACTCAATGATTTAGGAGCAGCTTCTTCTCCTTAATCATCTGCTTTCTGAGTGGTCCATGAATACATTCATTATTTTGTTTCACTATTTATTTTGTGTGGGCACGTGGCCAGGTGGTTAAGGCATTGGACTAGTGACCTGAAAGTTGTGAGTTCGAGCCCTAGCCGAGGCCACGTGTTGTGTCCTTGAGCAAGGCACTTAATCACACATTGCTCTGCGATGACACCGGTGCGAAGCTGTATGGGTCCTAATGCCCTTCCCTTGGACAACATCGGTGCCGTGGAGAGGAGAGACTTGCAGCATGGGCAACTGCCAGTCTTCCATACAACCTTGCCCAGGCCTGCACCCTGGAGAGTGAAGACTTTCCAGGGGCAGATCCATGGTCTCGCAAGACTAACAGATGCCTTTACAGACTATTTATTTGTTTTGTAATTTATAATAATTTTATATCTTTGCACTGTATTGCTGTCACAAAAGAACAAATTCCACATCATACAAGGCAGTGGTAATAAACTTGATTCTGATTCAGGACCTTATCCAGTGATTACATTTCCAAGACGTGACTTTGGTGACTCTGACCATAGTTAGTGGCACTGAGTTTTTGTCCTGATTGGAATCAATATAAATCTAGAATAATGCTGATCTGTGGCATTGTTATTCTATGCACATGCTCACCAGGTCACTCGGGGAATACCTTAATGTATGTTGATTGCTTCAACAATGTGATGCAATAGTGTAAAGCTTGTGTTTTGCTCTTGGGCGTATCAACTGAATCCCTGTCCTATGCAAGTAATTGGGTTACCTGCCTTGGATTATATTACTTTCCATGTACGAAATAGTTCTCTAATGACTCAACTGAAAGAGACTGACCTTTGCACTGAAATTAAGCATTTCTGTTTGTCTTGTGCGTCAGTATAACTTGTGTAACAACTTCATTATCGTGAGGCTTGGTAATTACTTTCATAACGTGTATGCTTGTCTGTCTGTGTTCTATACATTACTATGGTGATCATGTCACCATAATACCAGGTAACATGCAAGTAAGTTAAAGGGAAGAATTAGAGAAATGAGTTGAAGGGCAGTATAGTGGCACAGCAGTTAATGCTGCAGGCTCACAGTCAGTGGGGACTTGGGGTACGTTGTACATTCACTAACTGCAGAAGTTTCTTCTTGACACACGTTTCGTTACAACATTCTAGAGAAATGCTGGTAGGTTAATTGGCTGCTCTATACTACTTTGTAGTGTAGGTCAAGGGCATGTTTGAAAGAATGAATTTCAGGGATGCAGAGAAATGAAGGGGGAACGGGTCTAATGTGATTACACTCTGGTAGTTGGCATGGATCCAGTGGACTATATAGCAGTTCAGTTTCATGATTTTAAAAAAAAGATGAGCCTTGTCGCTCTTTCATCCAAGTTTTCTTTCAAAATGTGCAGTGGTATAAGAAGCAATTTCAGTATAAATATAAAATTATTTATGCCACTGAAGAAGTTCCTGCCTCCCGACTGATGCATTTATCATGCACTCGAAGTATTGTTGCAATCTTTAACCTAGAAGTTCAAGATTCAAAATTGTTTGTCATTCTCCAGTACACGAGTGTAAAGGAGAATGGAATAATTTTTACTCCAGATCTGATGCAGTGTAAAAAAAAACTAAGCATGAAGAAAACAAAAAGAAACCAAAAAAGCACAATAAGTATAGATAAGAAAACAATTTTATAAAACACAATGTTCAAGTAACTGTTATATACATAGACTGATTGTATGTACATAAAGTGACACTAGTGATGTGTATGTACTGTAATGGTGGTGCGGTGGGTTAATGGGTGGGGGTGTTGGTCAGCCTGACAATTTGGGGGAAGTAACTGGTTTTGAGTCTAGTGGTCCTGGCATGGATACTTGTGACCTCATCTCTGATGGAAGTGGGACAAGCAGTCTATAGGCAACATGGGTGACATCCTTCACGATGTTACAGGACCTTTTCTGGCACTTTTTCTGTATAAACTGGTGCCAGTGATGCTTTGGGCAGTTTTAACCACCCGTTGTAGAGCCCTCCTATGCGTGACAGTGCAGTTTCCGTACCACACAGTGATGCAGCATGTTGGTGTGATGGTATTGGGTTTGCTGGTTCCTTCAGGTTGTCATAGACAGGGTAGGTGGTGTGGATAAGCTCCAACTACTTATTAAATTCTCCCAATGACATGGGTTTCAAATAGCCCACAACAACAAAGTCCAGCTCCTAGCTTTCACGTGTGGCTTACCTACTAGGTCTGGTGGAACAGTTTCTACTGACAGGAGAAGGGGCAAAGGCAGGTTACTGGTGCCTTAAAATCAGTCACTTTGGGCAGATGAGGCTCATCAGCCATGGTTGGCAGCTCATCTAGAAGAAGTAATAAACCTCCTCTGCCTTGCAGCTATAGCCACTTATGAGGAAGGCATTGGGAGTAAACCCCAAGGGAGAAGTCTGGAGCTGGAGTCCCTAAGACAGTTGAGTTCAATGCTGACTAGCAAGTTCTGTGAACTTGCTGGTGCCAAGCTGTATCAATTTCTGCTGTTCATTTAAATTCATCAGCTGCATGGAGAGGAGGAGCCTGATCTATAGGCAACAGCTTGCTCTCCATATCGTATTATCCTGGCTTGCACATCATGTAGACAACTAGGACGCAATATTCATGGTTGACCCTGACCAACAGAGGGCCTCATGATTGAGTATTCTGACCACGAAGTTCAAAAGTGAAAAGAGGACCAAGTCCTATTGAATATATGTAGCCACAACTACTATCACTAAAGGGAGATTATACTGTAACTACCCAATGTTCAAAGACTAGTTTACTTCCCTGTTTATTCTTATTGTGAGTTTAGCTGCCTACACATTTAAAACTTAAAGGATTTTTATCTTAACCATTTCTAAAGCACAAACTATTTCCAAAGCACAAAGCATTTCTCAAACATAAAGGGTTAAGCATTTCCAAAACACAGGTATAATTACTATGAACTAAAAAGACATACCATGATGCAGACAAGCAAGTTGTACATCACAGAACCAAAGCTAGAGGAATGGATTTTAGTTCTCCCATGTTTCTTGATGTTCTTTACCCCATTCCAAATAAGTCTGAACTGCTCTGTACGTCTATATCTTTTTTCTCCCACTTGAGTGACTTCACAAGCATGTGATATTTCCTCAGTTATCCTTTTAATGTAAGTGTTTTCAGAGACTTGGATCTTAGCTACCATTAATGCTGAAAAGCTAACTTCTGAGTACATAAAACTCTTCAATCTATGAACACATCAGTTATTAATATGCTAAATGATATTATCTATCAGGTTCTGCAAGCTTCCTTGAACTAAGCAACATAAGAGTCGGCCTGTTTTTTTTGAAACAACCCATTGTCTTGTACTCTATACTTGAGCAATAATAAAGCAGGTGAAGTGATTCTTTACGGGTAGAGTGCCTTAAATGCTTTTTTGACTTCAGGGTGCTTTCTATTTACATTTTAAGAACTGAAGACTGACGTCCATTTGCAACCAGAAGTTAAATAAAGCAATATAGCTGCAAGTTTACTTTTCAAATAGCAGCTATTATTTAGAAAGCAAGCTTAGCAAACATGAGATAGAATTGAATACCTATCACATTAGGATGCTGTCTAAAGTTCAAAGTACATTTATATCAAAGTACGTACACGATACAACATTGAGATTAGGCTCCTTGTAGGCAGCCACAAACCAAAGAAACCCAATATAATCCATTGACAAAAGGAGACTGCCAATATGCAGAAAAAGAAACAAATTGTGCAAGCAATAAAAGTAAGCAAATAACATTCAGAACTGAAGTTCATGAAAGTGAGCCACAGCTACAAAGCCAGTCATCGCTGTGGCTGGTCCAGGGGCTGCTAATTGCAGGCCACAGCCTCCGTTCTGCACAGAGATGAGTAAACTTTGTAGAACAGCAAGCTGAGCGCCACCCTGTCCCTCTCCTCTGGCTCTGATACCCTGACCTTTTCAATCTGGCCCAGCACTTAAATCAGTCAAGTTTCAGTTTGTTCCTTACTCTTGGGTCCAGGCCTCACCGCCTTGACTTTGCTTCACTTTGCATCAGCTCCAAGCCCATTCGAGCAATAACCAAACATTGGCTTATTCCCTGCTCTCGGGCCCAGGTCATGTTGCCCTGATTTGTTCCACATGTGCCATGCTGTAACTATGAGTCACCAGTTCACACCGCGAAAGCGCCAGGTCGTACTGGCAATTCAAAAGCTCAGCTCCAAAAGGGAAGTTACAGGCTATTGAATGCCGTGATTGTTTTTGAGAAAAAGCGAGTTATAAAGTAGTTATTAGTTGTGTTTGCTGTCAGCAAGTCGTTGCTGTGCTGTACCAGTGCCATCTTAAACCAGAAACTCCACATTTGTAGAAGGTTGTGAGTATTAGTGTGCATAAACTAGCTCTCTTCAGCTTCTGCAGAAAGTAGAGGTGTTCATGAGATTTTTCGACTGTGGAAGATGTGTTCTGGGACCATGAGAGGTTTTGTGAGATGTGCAATTCCAAGAGTTTGAAACTGCTTGAAGTTTCTATTCCTGTGCCACGATGTGGGTGGGGAGTGAGTGGAACTCCACATATTCATACTGACTTAGAAATCAAATTTGCTCGTCATCTAAATTCCTTTACATTAGTAGTACACCTATCTTTCTCAACCCTTGTGATATCCTGCACAACCCTTGCACCTTCATATGGGTTTCATAAATAAAAAGTTAAAATCGCTCCATCCTGCAAGTTGTTTGATAAAGGTAGAGGTACAGGAAAAAGGGTGTAGCCTGTTTGGCCCACTTTTGTTAGCATTATTTATTAGTCAAATGTATTGTGTTAATTCCAGCACAGATATGTCAGAATCCTTCTTAGGCGGTGGTCAGTTGAATAAGATACTGGAACATCGAGCATTACAGCACAGTATAGGCCCTGTTAACCTAATCTAAGCCTTCCTTCCTATGTGGCCCTCAGTTTTTCTATTATCCATGTGCCTATTTAAGAGTTGCTTAAATGCTCCTAATGTATCTCCCTCAACCCACCATCCCTTGCAGAACGTTCCATGCAGCCAGCATTCTTTTTTTTTAAAAAAAGCTACTTAACTTTGATGTCCCTGGCTATACTTCCCTCCAGTCACTTTAAAATTATGCCCCCTCATATTAACCATTTCTGTGCTTGGGGAAAAAATCTCTAGCTATCCACTCAATCTATGCTTCTTATCATCTTGTACACATTTATCAAGTCACCTTTCATCCTCCTCCACTCCAGTGAGAAAAGCCCTAGCTTGCTCAATCTGTCCTCAAGATATGCTCTTTAGTCGAGGTAGCATCGTGATAAATCTCCTCCTCCTCCTCCTTTCTCTCTATCTCTATCTCTCCCCCCCTCCCTCCCCCCTCCCCCTTGCTCCCTCCCCCTTGCTCCCTCCCCCTCTCTCCCTCCCCCTCTCTCCCTCCCCCTCTCTCCCTCCCCCTCTCTCCCTCGTTTCCCCAGAGGCAACCAGAAATGAATGCAAAATTCCAAGTGTGATCTAACCGGGGTATTATAGAGCTGCAACATTACGTCATAACTTCTGAACTCAGTACCATGATTAATGATGGCTAACGCATCATACCTTAATGACCCTGTCAATTTGCAAGGTTACTTTGAGGGCTGTATGGATATGGACTCCAAGATCCCTCTGTTCCTTGCACTGCTAAGAATCCTGCCATTAACCCTGTATTCTGCCTTCAAACTTGACCTTCCAAAGTGAATCACTTCA
The DNA here is from genome assembly GCF_030028105.1 of Mobula birostris. Classification (NCBI taxonomy): domain Eukaryota; kingdom Metazoa; phylum Chordata; class Chondrichthyes; order Myliobatiformes; family Myliobatidae; genus Mobula; species Mobula birostris. The sequence continues at coordinate 25,583,812 of NC_092396.1, forward strand.
CACTTTTCTGGGTTGAACTCCATCTGCCACTTCTTTTCCTAGCTCTGCATCCTTTTGGTGTCCTGTTGACAACACAGCACTCACAACTCCACCAACCTTTGTGAGATCTGCAAACATGCTAACCCACCCTTCCAGTTCCTCAGTTTGTAATTTTTATAAATGACTGATGAGCAGGGGTCCTAGAACAGATCTCTGTGGAATACCACTAGTTGCTGACCTCCAGGCAGAAAATGCTCAGTCTACAATCATCCTCTGCCTTCTATGGGGAAGCCAGTTCAGCATCCACACAGCCATGCTTCCTGACTTTCTAAATGAGTCTACCATAGGAAACCTTGTTATATGTCTTACTAAATTCTGCATACACCACATCCACTGCTCTACCTTCGTCAGTGTATTTCGTCACATCCTTAAAGAATTCAGTAAGGCTTGTGAGGCATGGCCTACCTCTCACAAAGCCATGCTCACAATCCCTAACCAGGCTGTTTTTCCATATGCTCGTGAATCATGTCTCTGAATCTTCAATAATTTGCCTGCCACTGACGTAAGACTCACTGGTCTATAATTCCAAGAGTTATCCCTACTTCCTTTCTTGAACACAGGAATAACATTTGTCACCTTGCAAACATCTGGTACTACTGTGGCCTGTGAGGACGCAAAAGATCATTGCTAGAAGTGCAGTAATCTCTTCTTTCGCTTCCCCCTGGGGTACACTCTGTCTGGCCCCGAGGACTTACAGTATCCTATTTTTTTCCAGTTCAAGTGCATACTGTTTCTTAACATCAACATGTTTTAGCTTATCAGCCTGTTTTATGTAGTCCTCACAAACATCAGGTTCCTTCTCACTGGTGTATACTGAAACAAAGTATTCTGACTCCAGGCATGTTTCCTATACCATTCCTGATTGGCATGACCTTCACACTAGCCATCCTTCTGATCTTTACATATGTGTAAAGCTTTTTGAGGCTTTCCGTAATCCTTCTTGCCAAGGCCTTCTCATGTCCCCTTCTAGCTTCCTTAAGTCCATTCTTCAGCTCTTCCTGGTTACCTTGTAACTTTCTAGAGCCCTAAATGATCCTTGCTTTCTAAACCTTGAGTAAACTATATTCTTCCACTTCACCATATTTTCCTTCACCCCACCATCCTTTCCCAGCCTCCATGGGTTAAACTTACCCAGAACTCATACGAGTGCTCCCTATACAACCTCGACATTTTTGTGTGTACTTTCCTGAGTACATCCATTTCCAATTCGTGCTCCTAAGTTCTTGCCTTATGATGCTATATAGCCCCTTTATAGCCCCTCTCCCAATTAAATACTTTTCCATAAAGTCTACTTCTATCCTTCTCCAAGGCTCTGGTAAAGGTCAGGAAGTTGTTGTCATTGTCTCTAAAATGCTCACTCATCATGGCATCTGACACTTGTCCTGGTTTATTGCCTAAAACCAGATCCAGTATGGCCTCTCCTCCAGTTGTCCTGTCTACATACTTAGTCAGGAATCTTTCCTGGACACACCTAACAAATTCTGTCCCATCTAAACCTTTTGCCAATCAATATTCAGGCAGTTGAAGTCTTTCTCTCCACACCCCCCCCCCCCCAAACCATGACAGCCAAACCGTCTGCACCTTTCCAAAATCTAGCTCCTGAGCTCCCAATCTTTTTCTCAGTGTCTCTGCTGCTATTGCAGGTTCTATTGTAAACTTGCAATTGAGTAATGGAAAGAGGGGAATAGGCTATCAGCTAATTAAACAATATGATTCTTTTATTGTGGCCCACATTACTGGGTAAGGAATCCATGATTTCATTGAGCCAAAACACAGTTTTGCCTTTTAGAACCTCTGTCACTTCAACTTGATATCATGTAACTAAACCAAAGTAGTTCAGATGCTGGGCTTCAGAGCTAAGAGCAGAACTGAAAAGTTAACATATATTCTTCTCTGTGATTTAACCTGTTGCTTAAGGAAATTTGCATCTAAGGCAATGTGGGGATTTGCAACTTTGCAGTAATTACCAACAGTTGCAAGAACAATTTTGTGAACCCTTTGCAATTACCTGGTTTTCTCCATTAATTACTCATAAAATGTGGTCTGATCTCTATCTAAAGTCACAATAATAGACAAACGCAGCCTATCTAAACTAATAACACACAAACAATTGTACTTTTCATGTCTTTATTGAACACATGTTTAATATTTCCCATTTGAGGCTGGAAAAACTATGTGAACTATGAAAGGTATGAAAAAGTATTTAATATCTGGTAGAACCTCCTCTAGCAGCAATAACCTCCACCAAATGTTTCCTGTAGCTGTTGACCAGACTTGCACAACAGTGAGGAGGAATTTTAGACCATTCCTCCATATAAAACTGTTTCAGTGTATCAATATTTCTGGGATACTTTGTATGAATAACCCTCTTCAGGTAATGCCACAACATCTCAATTGGGTTAGGGTCTGGACTCTGATTTGGCCATTCCAAAATACAAATTTTCTACTTTTTAAACCATTCTTTTGTTGATTTACTCTTGTGTTTTGGATCGTTGTCTTCTTGCATCTCCAACTTCTATTAAGCTTCAGGTGACAGACCACTATCCTGACATTCTCCTGTGAAATAACTTGATAAAATTTTGATAAAATGAGATGACAAACTGTCCAGGCCGTGAGGCAGCCAAGCAGCTCCAAACCATGATGCCCCTTCCACCATGCTTCACAGTTGGGGTAAGGTTTTGGACGTGCTGTGCAGTGCCCTTTTTCTTCCAAACGTAGTGTAATTCTAACAAAAAGTTCAACTTTTGTCTCATTTGCCCACAGGATATTGTCCCAGAAGTATTGTGGGACATCCAAATGGTCTCTTGCAAACTTGAGACATGCAGCAATATTTTGTTTGTGGAGAGCAGTGGTTTCCTCTGTGGTGTCCTTCCATGACACTATTCTTGTTCAGTATTTTTCATATAGTGGACACATAAACAGAGACTTTAGCAAGTTCTAGGGATTTCTGTGGGGTTTTTTTTGTTGTTACCCTTGGGTTCTTTTTCACCTCCTTCAACATTGCACATTGTGCTCTTGATATGATCTTTGCAGGACACCCACTCCGAGGGAGAGTTGTAACAGTAATGAATTTCCTCCATTTGTAGACAGTTTCTCTTACTGTGGACTGATGAACGCTCAGGTCTTTAGGAATGATTTTGTAGCCTTTTTCAGCGTCAAGCATCTCTACATTTCTTCTTCTGAGGTCCTCTAAAAGTTGTCTTGATCAAGACATGGTGCATATAAAAGATCTTTCTTGAGAAGAGCAGGCTTTGTTAGTAACCTGACTTTATGTGTCTTTTTTATAGGGCTGGGGACCTCTATGACCCACACCTCCAATCTCATCTGACTCCAAATAGCTTTTGTGGAAGGCATTACCCCAGAATTTATTTTTTTTTTAAACCTAGACTGTGATTGTTTAAATGGTGTACTCAATACTGAAGAGCAAAAGTACAATTGTTTGTGTGTTATTAATTCAGGCAGATTGTGTTTGTCTATTATTGTGACTGAGATGAAGATCAGCCCATATTTTATGAGTAATGCATAAAACCCAGGTAATTGCAAAGGGTTTGCAAACTTTTTCTTGCAACTGTACCTCTGAACATTGCATTGGTGTTGTATGACTTTGCAACTAATGAAAGTCTCACTTGATCGCAGAATAGAAATTTAAACTGCAGAAAATGTCATTGGATATGTCATGCCTGTCACAAGAAAACGCCCTTTAATCCCACCCTCCAGTTGCAACAAAAATATCTGTAGATTTTGAGCTCTGAAACAAGAGCAGAAATATAATTGGAAGTACTCAGATCAAGTAATGTGTGGGGAGAACAACAGACTTTTTCAGATCATGGGTCCTTCAGAACTGGAATAGTTTTAATTGCCGTTACGGAGTGTGGAGAAAACAGAAGGATGTCCTTGATATAAAATTTGATGCAACCATACCTATAGAGAGGAAATAAAAGGCGATTTGCTGGAGATGTTAAATTCAATATTCAATGTGTAACACTCCCCACCCCACCCCAACTGTCTCTGATGTTACATCTGCTTTGAAAGGTACAAAATTTTTGATTTCCTTTTACTTGGTTTATAACATACTGAATACTGATTTCTGCCACCACAATGCTCTCCTGCAGAGTCCTCTTCTACTCAGATGTTACACTCCAAGTGTTGCTTGGATTTCCAGTACCTGCAGATTTTCTCTTGTTTCCTCTTTTACTTGTTGGGCTTCATTTCATAAAGTTAACGGTTCTTTCTGTTGCTGGACTTGGCAGCTACAAAGAGAAGTGATTATGGGAAAATACAATTATCTGTATTTCTTCTTCACTGAATCTATCTAAGGGTAACTTAAATCTGTTGTTGCTGTCCAGTTTTACAACTTGTAAACTTTCCTTTGTAGTTGTTAATCTTTCTGCTCGCAGTATGATACCTGGTTTCAGCTTATAATTCTTAGAGATGAAGTTGTTTAAATAATATTGTACTCCACCTGTCCCTATACCTTAGCCAAGAGTCCTGTAACAAGACAAGCTGAGCTGCTATCTCATGCTATCTAAGCCTTGAGTAGCTCTGACATTGCCTGCTCGAAATTGATCTAGTTAGTCCTAGCCTGCAACCAGGCCTGGACTAATTTACTGTGCATTTGCAGAACGTTTAGATAATGGAGTAGAGCCAAAACACAGTCAGAAGGGGCTGACTGTAAAATTAGTGAGTTTGGAAGGTAAAAAGATTAGAACTGACTCCTCAGAAATTTGAGAATGTTAATAGTATAAACTTCAATTGGAGGACATTCATCTAACTGCTTCTGTACGGTGTAAAAAGGTAGAAGGAAGAAAATTGGGGAAGAAGATGAGGAAAACACTAACATTAGGAACTCAACAACACACTTTGTTCCACTTATACTGGCCTTGCTCCCTTTTGAATTGATAATTGAGCTGTGCTTCTAAGTCTATCCCTTGGACATTTTCCGGTGGGCTTGTTTTCTGCACTGTCCTCCGTTTTCTATATTTGCTTGTATGTGGCAGATTAATAAGACATCTATATTTGAGAAACTTTATTCTTTTTCCCTTAGCTTCCTATAGTTCAGCTGGAGGACCTCATCCTTTGTCAAGGGCACCAATGTGGACCCAGTTCTCTGAATGTTAATTATCTGTGACATGAAGGTTGCAACAGTACTTTATGGAATTATGTCTTTGTTTAATTCTTGTTGTTATTGCCTTCCTAATTCCTACACCCTCCCATTTTCTTCCGCTTCAACCCTTTTGCACTTTATACATGCATTCAGATGAATGTTAAGCTGAGGTGAAGTGCAAATATTTTTGGGCTTGGGTAGAATGGGAGCTTCTGTGGAATAACAAGTCATGATTTTTTTTTAATATATTGAATAAAAAACAAGCTAGTCTAAAACTGCCCCATAAATGATGACTCCAATGGTATTTTGCTGGTCAAAATAAAATTGAACTTACTGTTACATTAGTTATTTTTTTTATTACCTCAGTTAACTTTTGATTATTTTAATAATCTCTTTTTGTATTTTGTTGCAGAATTCCATTAGACACAACTTATCATTAAATAAATGTTTTCTGAAAGTGCCTCGGTCCAAAGATGATCCAGGCAAGGTAAGTTTTGCAGCCATTTCATCTGTGCCGTGACCTAGTACTCTCAAACCAATGTAGAATGAAATTTAAAATGAAAGCATAATTTTAATTTATAAAAATGTACTGAAGATTCTTCCTGCAGCTATTTTCAGTTCTCACTAATATGTTAATTATGGCAATGAAGTGAAACTGAACAGAATGGAATAAACTTTATTTTAGTGATAGGACTCTACAACAGGTAATGTGTTGATTGCCACTTGTCCTGTTACTCGCTTTTAATAAGCAAATTTATCACAATACTTCAGATTGAGGATATGTCAAGTTTGATGGGTTGAAGTAGGCCATTAAATATATTTTCTTAAAAGCAAGATTGCTTCCAAAAAAAGACAGGTATGGAGTTATTCAGTATGTAGAAAGAAATTTTAATTTCTGACACTGTAGTTAAGTAAACTATTTTAAAAATCCTTGGTCTAGTTTGTGAAGTTACATATTTATGTTCTCGTCTTCCAATTGATATAGAAATAGATGTGTGAACTTGTAATTGCACTACAAAATAAGGTGGAGTTACTTCATTCTTGCCATCTCTTAAGGCAACATTTGATCCAAAATGTGTAAATTGATGCTAGAACAAATAATAGTTTAGCTGAATATGCTTCAAGATGAAATTCTAAGCTAATGTTTACGGTATATGAAAGAATAGTTGCTATGTAGAGATTAAATGAAATTGAAGAAAGATAAGAGGTGACTCATTGAGTAGCCGGTTTGTAGAACTATAACCCCTTAGGGGCATATGAAGAGATGATATAGGGGGAGGGACTTGGAAAAGAGGAGGTGGCAGAGGATATGGAGGTATTCAAATAAAGTGAAATCTAGCAACACACATCAAAGTTGCTGGTGAACGCAGCAGGCCAGGCAGCATCCCTAGGAAGAGGTACAGTCGACGTTTCGGGCCGAGACCTTTCGTCAGGACTAACTGAAGGAAGAGCTAGTAAGAGATTTGAAAGTGGGAGGGGGAGATCCAAAATGATAGGAGAAGACAGGAGGGGGAGGCATGGACCCAAGAGCTGGACAGGTGATTGGCAAAAGGGGTATGAGAGGATCATGGGACTGGAGGCCCAGGGAGAAGGAAAAGGGTGGGGGGGAACCCAGAGGATGGGCAAGGGGTATAGTCAGAGGGAGAAAAGGGAGAGAGAGAGAAAGAATGTGTGTATATAAATAAATAACGGATGGGGTACGAGGGGGAGTTGGGGCATTAGCGGAAGCTAGAGAAGTCAACGTTCATGCCATCGGGTTGGATGCTACCCAGACGGAATGTAAGGTGTTGTTCCTCCAACCTGAGTGTGGCTTCATCTTTACAGTAGAGGAGGCCGCGGATAGACATATCAGAATGGGAATGGGATGTGGAATTAAAATGTGTGGCCACTGGGAGATCCTGCTTTCTCTGACGGGCAGAGCATAGGTGTTCAGCAAAACGATCTCCCATTCTGCGTCGGGTCTCGCCAATATATTGAAGGCCACATCGGGAGCACCGGACGCAGTATATCACCCCAGCTGACTCACAGGTGAAGTGCCGCCTCACCTGGAAGGACTGTCTGGGGCCCTGAATGGTGGTAAGGGAGGAAGTGTAAGGGCATGTGTAGCACTTGTTCTGCTTACAGGAGGGAGATCAGTAGGGAGGGATGGAGGGATGAATGGACAAGGGAGTCGCGTAGGGAGCGATCCCTGCGTAGGGAGCAGAGGGTGGGGGAGGGAAAGATGTGCTTAGTGGTGGGATCCGGTTGGAGGTGGCGGAAGTTACGGAGAATAATATGTTGGACCCAGAGGCTGGTGGGGTGGTAGGTGAGGACCAAGGGAGTCCTATTCCTAGTGGGGTGGCGGGAGGATGGAGTGAGAGCACATGTGCGTGCAAAGGGAGAGATGTGTTTGAGAGCAGAGTTGATGGTGGAGGAAGGGAAGCCCCTTTCTTTAAAAAAAGAGGACATCTCCCTCGTCCTGGAATGAAAAGCCTCTTCCTGAGAGCAGGTGCGGCGGAGATGGAGGAATTGTGAGAAGGGGAGAGCATTTTTGCAAGAGATAGGTGAGGAGAGGAATAGTCCAGATAGCTGTGAGAGTCAGTAGGCTTATAGTAGACATCAGTAGATAAGCTGTCTCCAGAGATAGAGACAGAAAGATCTAGAAAGGGGAGGGAGGTGTCAGAAATGGAGCAGGTAAACTTGAGGGCAGGGTGAAAGTTGGAGGCAAAGTTAATGAAGTCAACGAGCTCAGCATGCGTGCAGGAAGCAGCACCAATGCAATTGTCGATGTAGCGAAGGAAAAGTGGGGGACAGATACCAGAATAGGTTTGGAACATGGATTGTTCCACAAAGCCAACAAAAAGACAGGCATAGCTAGGACCCATATGGGTGCCCATAGCTACACCTTTAGTTTGGAGGAAGTGGGAGGAACCAAAGAAGAAATTCTTAAGAGTAAGGACTAATTCCGCTAGCCGGAGCAGAGTGGTGGTAGAAGGGAACTGATTAGGTCTGGAATCCAAAAAGAAGCGGAGAGCTTTGAGACCTTCCTGGTGGGGGATGGAAGTATATAGGGACTGGACATCCATGGTGAAGATAAAGCTGTGGGGGCCAGGGAACTTAAAATCATTGAAAAGTTTAAGAGCGTGAGAAGTGTCACAAACATAGGTAGGAAGGGATTGAACGAGGGAGGATAAAACCGTGTCGAGGTATGCAGAAACGAGTTCGGTGGGGCAGGAGCAAGCTGAGACAATAGGTCTGCCAGGACAAGCAGGTTTGTGGATCTTGGGTAGGAGGTAGAAATGGGAAGTACGAGGTATGGGAACTATAAGGTTGGTAGCAGTGGATGGGAGATTTGTGTTTGTGTGTTTTAAAAAAAGTGAATTCTAGTTTACTTTGTTCACCACAGCCTGTCCTGCTGAGTGCTTCCACCATTTTAAAATTTCGGATAAGTTATCTTTCTGGTGCCTTTGCAGTCTTGTTATCTGTCTGTTGTACAGCAATATCAGACCAGAGATTGTCAGGTTAATTACCAAGCAAAATGTTAATTGAGTAGAAATTTATAACTTTTAGTACATCTTCATGGATGTTTTTCTGTTTGAAAGGTTTGTAATTAAATTGGGCCCCCTTTGTTGTAGAATTTGGCAAAGTCCTTGCTTTTGATTTACTTATGTACATTCACTCAAATCAAATAAGACTAAATTAAATGTATACTCAGTCTTCAGTTTGCCGGGTTTCCTTCTCAGTGTAGGAGTATCAAGGCTAAAGCTTAAGTGATTGCTGCACCCATTGATTAAATGGTTCCACAGTGTGAAGGCTGGCAATTTTAGTAACAGGATTTAATACTTAAGAATGTTCAGCTGTAAATAATACAGCTCAAATGAAATGGAAAGTCTCTCTCCAAAATTAATAAAAACGTTGACTCTGAAACATATGGCTACAATTGTTTGTTTATTGAGATACAGTGCAGAATAGGCCCTTATGACCCTTTGAGCCGTGCCGTCCAGCAACCCCCGATTAATCCTAGCATAGTTATGGGACAGTTTACAATGACCAATTAACCTAACTGGTACGCCTTTGAAGTGTGGGACTCATTACAGATGACCGTAAGCCTTAGGAACAAAATTAGGCCGCTCAGCCCATTGGATCTGCTCTGTCATTCCATAATGGCTGACCTCAGATCCCACTCAACTCCATACACCTGCCTCCTTGCCATATCCTTTGATGCCCAGACCAATCAGGAAATGACAAACTTCTGCCTTAAGTAAACACATGGATTTGGCTTCCACTGCAGTCTGTGGCAGAGCATTCTACAGATTTACTGCTCTCTGGCTAAAAAAAATTCCTCCTTACCTCTGTTCTAAAGGGCCACCTCAATTTTGAGGCTGTGCCCTCTAGTCCTGGATACCCCCGCCATAGGAAACATCCTCTCTATATCCACCCTATCTAGTCCTTTTAACATTCGGTAGTTTTCAATGAGATCCTCCAGCATTCTTCTATATTCTAGTGAGTACAGGCCCAAAGCTGCCAAATGCTCCTCATATGTTAACCCTTTAATTCCCGGAATCATCCTTGTGAACATCCTCTGGACACTCACCAATGACAGTACATCCCTTCTGAGATAAGAGGCCCAAACCTGTTGATAATACTCCCAACTGCAGCCTGACTAGTGTCTTATAAAGGTTCAGCATTATCTCCTTACTTTTATATTCTATCCCCCTTGAAATAAATGACAACATTGCATTTGCCGCCTTTACCACAGACTCAACTTGTAAATTAACCTTTTGGGAGTCTTGCACGAGGACTCCTAAATCCCTCTGCACGTCTGATGTTTGAACCTTCTCCCCATTTAGATAACAGTCTGCACTATTGTTTCTTTTACCAAAATGCATTATTGTACATTTCCCAGCACTGTATTCCATCTGCCACTTTTTTGCCCAGTCTTCCAATTTGTCTTAAATCCTGCTGCAATTGCATAGCTTCCTGAGCACTACCTGCCCCTCCACCTATCTTCGTATCATCCACAAACTTTGCCACAAAGCCATCAATTACATTATCCAAATCATTGACAAACAATGTGAAAAGTAGTGGACCCAATACTGACCCCTTAGGAACACCACTAGTCACTGGCAGCTGCTTTTATTCCCACTCGCTGCTGCCTGCCTGTCAGCCATTCCGCTATTCATGTCAGTGTCTTTCCTCTAACGCCTTAGGATTTTATCTTGTGAAGCAGCCTCATGTGTAGCACCTTATCAAACACCACCTGAAAATCTAAGTAAATGACATCCACTGCCTCTCCTTTGTCTACCCTGATTGTTACTTCCTTGAAGAACTCTAATAGATTTGTCAGGCAAAATTTCCCTTGACAGAAACCATGCTGACTTTGGATTATTTTATCATTAGTCTCCAAGAAACTCAAAATGTCATCCTTAATAATAGACTCCAACACTTTCCCAACCACTGAGGTTAAGCAAAATGGACTTTAATTTCTTTTGCCTTCCTCCCTTCTTAAACCAGTCTTCCAGTCCTCTGGGACCATGCCAGAATCAAATGATTCTTGAAAGATCATGACCAATGCACCTATTATCTCTTCAGCAACCTCTCCCAGGACTCTAGGATGTAGTCCATCTGGCCAGATGACTTATCCACCTTAATACCTTTGAACTTGCCAAGCACTTTTTCATTTGCAATAGCAATGGTACTGACTCCTGGTCCCTGACACTCACAGACCTCTGGCACACAGCTAGTGTCTTCCACAGTGAAGACAGATGCAAATTACCTATTAAGTTCATCCGGCATTTCTTTGTCCCCATTACTATCTCACCAGCATCATTTTCCAGTGGTCCAATATCAACTCTCACCTTTACTCTTTATATAACTGATAAAAATTGGTATCTTGCTTTATATTATAGTCTAGACTGCCCTCAAATTTCATCTTTTCTCTTATAGCTTTTTCAGTTGCCTTTTGTTGGATTTTTAAAAGCTTCCCAATCATCTGACTTCCCAGTAACTCTTGTTACCTTAAATGCCTTTTCCTTGGCTTTTATGCAGTCCTTAACTTCCTTTGTCAGCCACGTTTGCCTACCCCTGCCATTTGGGAACTACTTCCTCTGTGGGGCATATCTATCCTGTACTTCAGCTGTCTCTGTTCTGCCATCATCCCCGCCAGTATCCTCCTCCAATCCACCTGGGCAGGCTCCTCTCTCATGCCTCTGTAACTCCCTTTATTCCATTGCAATACTGATGCATATGAATTATGCTTCTCCCTCTCAAATTGCAGTATGAATTCCATCATATTATGATCATTGCTTTCTCAGTGTTCCTTTACGTTAAGCTTCTTAATAACATCTGTTATTACACAACACCCAGTCGAAGATGTCCTTTCCCTGAGAATGGCTTAAGCACAGGTTGCTCTAAAAAACTGTCTTGTGGACATTCAACAAACTCCCTCTCTTGTGATTCAACACCAATCTAATTTTCCCAATCCCCTTGCATATTGAAGTCCCCCATTACAACTGTGTCCTTACCTTTATTACATGCCTTTTCCAGCTCTCTTTGCAATCTCAACCCCACGTCTTGGCTACTGTTTGGAGGCCTGTATATGACTTCTATAATGCTTTTTTTACCCTTGCAGTTTCTTTACTCCGTCCACAAAGATTCAACATTCTCTGACCCTATGTCACCTCTTTCTAACAATGTAATTCCATCTCTTACCAACAGAGCCATAACTTCCTGCCTGTCCTTTCTGTACAAAGTGTATCCTTTGATGTTAAGCTCTCAACTATGGCCTTCTTTCAGCTACGACTCATTGATGCCCACAACATCAAATCGACCAGTCTCTAATTCTGCCACGAGTTTGTCCACCTTATTCCGAATGCTACATGCATTTAAATACAGCACCTTCAGTCCTGCATTCTTCACCCTTTTGAATTTTCCCTCTGTGGTACAACTTAACTCTTTGCTTTGTCTGCATTTGTACCCAATCATTAGCTTGCCCTTCCTTACATTCATGTTACGTCCATCGTCTACTTGTAAACATCCTAGCTTATCCTCAGCTCTATCATATTGGCTCCCATCCCCCCTCCCCCCCCCCGTCATATTAATTTAAACCACTCCCAGCAGCTTTAGTAAACCAGTTTACAAGATAATTGGTCTCCCTCGGATTCAAGTGCAAACCATCCCTTTTGTACAGGTCACACCTGCCCTAACAGAGGTCCCAATTATCTAGAAATCTGAATTCCTGCCCCCTGCTCCAATTCTTCAGCCATGCATTTATCTGCCACCTTATTCTATTCCGATCCTCTCTGTCGCATAGCACGACAGCAATCCTGAGATTACTACCTTTGAGATCTTGCTTTTTGGCTTCCTTCCTAACTCCCTGTATTCTTTTTTCAGGATCCTTCTCTCTTTTTCTTCCTATGTCGCTGGTACCAATATGTACCGTGATTTGTGGATGCATCCAGAAACATCTCAGACCTTGACACCTGGGAGGCAAACTACCATCTGTGTGTTCTTTTCATATCCACAGAATCGCCTATGTGTCCCACTGACTATAGAGTCCCCTATTACTGCTGCCATCTTCTTCAGTTCCCTACCCTTCTGAGCCACAGGGCCAGACTCAGTGCCAGAGGCACGGCTGTTGTTGCTTCCCCCAGGTAGGTTGGCCCTCTACAACAGTACTCAAAATGGAGTACTTATTGTTGAGGGGTATGGCCGCAGGGGTGCTCTCCACTCTCTTGACGTTCTCCCTTCCCTCTCTTGACAGTCATGCATTTATCTGCCTCCTTGGGGTGACTACCTTCCTGTAGCTCTGGACTATCACTGCTTCACTTTCCTTATCAAGCTGCAGTTCCAGTTCCTTAATATGGTCTCAAAAAAGTTGCATCTTGATGCACCTGGCGCAAATGTGGGCATTGGGGAGCTGGGAGTCTGCTGGAAATCCCACATCTGACACCCAGAGCAGAACACTGACACTATAGGCATACCCCCTATTCTCTCTAGAATTGAATAAGAAATAAGGAATGAAATTACCTTACCTCCGCCTGTTCTCACTAAAGCCTTGTTGAGACAAAGCCTTACTACTTCGACTCAAGACTACCCTGACGATGACCAGTTCCACAATTACTGCTCTGCTGGGCCGTGCCTCTCTTTTATAGAGACTGGGTTTTTAAAAGCTTTTTTTTGGACCTGCGCAGGAATGCTCCTGTTGTGTCTGCACAGTACTCCAATGAAGTTGGAATCGAACCCAGAACTCTGATGCTCCAACCTGTAATAGTGTTGTGCTCATTCCTCACTACCATGATCCACAGCTAATTTCTGAGGAGATATTTGGAACAGTTTCTGATTTAATCAGCAGTCTCTGCAAAATGATATGGTAAAATACCTTGGGTTAAGTGGAATAATGTACCAATTAATCACCGACATCCCAAAAGAGAGTGGAAATCATGATTTTATCCCTACTTGTGAAATAGTTGGTTGCTAGGTCACGTAGTTTCCAAGGTTCCTCCTTTCACCTTGTGCACGTGCCTGATCAGCCATGTGATTCAGAGGTATGGTTGCTGTAAAGTACAAATGTAGGGTCTAGATTCATATATTTGCAGAAGCATACAGTCTTCATCTAATGTCAGATTTATAGATTCAAGTTTAAGTCTTTAGTGCTATTGGTCTATAGTTAGTGTACCCATTGGAGTTGAATGTGTATCCACAATTGACTTTACTACTTTGCATAAACGTGGCATTTTGTAATCTTTGAGATATAACGATGTGAATGATGGACTTATCACATTTAAATTCTGTCTTAAGATTTAATAACTGGATTTGTACAGAAAGAATTTACAAAAGTTTAGATTTGAATAGTAGTAAGAGATTTGTTTATTTGGATCATTGGCAGCAGTTAACTGCCATAGGCTTTCTTGGTCATAATTATGTAAAATACAAAGTGAAAACATATTAAACATAAAAACGCTCAGACATGAAATATGTAAGGTAGTTAGAAGCTATTCTATCAAGCAAAAATGACCCACTATTAGAATATTCATTGTGCTTTATGCAAGAATATATACCGATAGTTGAAAGTGCATACAGCAGACATCTATTTCATGAGAATGTTGGCTGATTCCACCTTGTGTTGGTCATTTTTTAGGGTTCATACTGGGCTATTGACACTAATCCAAAGGAGGACACACTGCCTACTCGGCCAAAAAAGAGGCCGCGATCAGGAGAAAGGGTAAGTCTAGATACTAGGTTTATCATATGAAATTATGAATACAATGAAGGATATTGACTAAAAATATTGTTTGAAATTGGAATTGCAATGTGCTATGCTATGAGATGTGAAATTCTTTCTGTCTGCAGTTAGCCATGGAGTGAGTTTTATGTGACTGTACTTTGATGTATTGTCTTCAGAATGAACTGTAACCCCTTCCCTCTTTCTCCAAAGTACTTGAATGTACTATATAAATGAGAGATTTTAGCTAAACTTCTAAACGTTCAGTAATCATTTGACATTTACATGTACCGTAAAACTTCAGTGGCCACCTCAGATTTTGACTGCAAATTCTTTGTAAAGTTGTTTGATTACAGGTCCTAACTTATATAGAATTAATATTTTTGGAAATGATGAAGGCTAAGTTATGCCCATTCAGCTGGTTGCTCAAATGTTCAGAAATTCAGTTTCATATTTATCACCCTTATATTTTGTATTAGTTGATTTCTAGCATTCTGGTTCAATGGCTGTCCTTTTGGTTCTATATTCATAATGCTTGTTTTTCTTAAAGTTACTTGATCTAAGGGGAGAGCTCTTGTTATTCTTGCCCAAATAATGAGTATTTTGTGGAGCCTGATCTTGTCGTCAATATAACTACTCAGAAGGAATAATGGATTAATTCCTTCCCTGTTGTGATTGTATAGAGAACTTGAGAACTCTCACCAGCATTCTGCCAACGACTGAAATGGTGGCAGTTAGGGCATTTTGATGCATTGAAGTTTATGCACTGTTTTAACCCACTGTTCAGTGGGATTGCAGGCTGATTTGATTCTTATGGTATGACCACTTAAGATTCAAGAGGATTTATTGTTTGATCATATTTTTTATCTTTTTAATGGGAATTTGTTGTTCCAGAACCAGATAGGGGAGGAGATGGAAGAGTTCCAATTAACGTTTCCAGTTTTAGGCAACCCCACACCCCCTTAGGTATCTTGTTCCACACCTTCAGCCCTTGACCCTATTATTCATTTTTGCCCTCTTTCCCCTCCTGGTTTCATCTACTTATTACACAGAGTTCACTCACGGATTTCCCTTACCGCTTCTATCTGGTCCAGTTCCAACTTCCATTCACTTCTCTCCTAATGGTTCCCAGTCTGATCCCCCCGTACTTATCAGAGTCCAACACTAGTACCCCGTTGTGTTCTGCTTATCTCTTTCCAGAAGCTGTGTCCAATCTTCACATTCTCCTTCTCTCATCTAGCACCCTCACCCTTGCCCTCTCCCCATTCATTTGCTACTCCTTCCTTATACTGTCATCTTACAGACAAGAGAAAAATCTGCAGATGCTGGAACTCCAAGCAACAGACACAAAATGTTGGAGGAACTCAGTAGGCCAGACAGCATCTATGGAAAAGAGTACAGTCAACGTTTCAGGCAGAGACTCCTGCCGAAGGGTCTTGGCCTGAAACATCGACTGTACTCTTTTTCATATATGCTACCTGGCCTTCTGAGTTCCTGTCATCTTATATCTCTTTGTCTACCAATCACCTCAAGTTCCCGTCCCACCACTCTTATTACTGGCCATTTCACCTATCCACTCTATCCTGATGCAGAGTTTCAACCCAAATAAATTCCTTTCCAGATGCTGCTTGATCTAGCTGAGTTCCTGTAGTAGATTGGTTGTTGCTCTGAATTCCAGCATTTGCAGTCTCTTCCATGTCCCTACACGTCCTGTGTCATAATAAGTAAGAAGGTTCCAGTCCATAATCCATTTTCAGTTGCTTGAGGGTATAATCAAAGTTGACTCTAAACTCTTTGATAGGAATTGGAAATTAGTTTGAGAGTGTAATATAAAGATATAACTCAAGAATCCTTAATTGCAGGAAGGTTAAAATTGCTGTATACATTTTAATGGTTATATTGTAGGATGTTGGCATATTGCTCTAGTTGGACTTCTAAGTTTTCAGGTTTGAAACATTTTTGCTCCAGGTTCTTGAGACAAATCAAGTCTCTCCATGTTGTTATTTAATATTGTAAGTAGCAGTATTTATGATGTGAATCTTACGACTAATGTCTTAAGTCCCTTTGCTTTCTCTATTACAGGCATCAACACCCTACAGTTTGGACTCAGAGCCTTTAGGAATGGACTGCATCATCTCTGGAAGTGCCTCTCCAACCATGGCAATCAACACTGTGACTAACAAAGTACTACTATGTTTTTAATTCCACCACTTTATTACTAGTAGCTTTTTGGTTAGGTATTTATCACAGCTTACTTACTACTCATTATGCCCGCTGGTATTTGGGACAGAAATGAAGGCCCTCCATCTCTATATGTCCTTGGCCATCCACAGATGTAGAAGAGTACTTCATTGCTGTTTCCTTAGCAGTTTTGTTTGACCAGTTAGGGTTGTTGGCCCTGATCTGAACCACCAAACCTGGAGAACTGGTGGACCACTCTTGGTCTGGCCTCTACCCTTTGACCTGATTGGCATGAGTGACTCTACCAAGAGTCAAAGCACAAACCTCTCACTCCAGCCAGCAGTGCCCTGCTGTTCATCATAATGGCTTGACAAATCATGTATATAGGTTAAAGATACTTGGTAGAACATTAATGTGGGAGTAGAGGAGAAAAAGTATTCCATTATTGTGGCATCTGGATAATGCAGTTTCCTGCGGGGCTTACAGCCAAGTGCTTAAACAAAATGGGATTACTACAAGGTACATTTTTGTTGGAATTAGACATGGTGGACAAAATAGTGGCTTTGTGTACTGTATATTTTAAAATTTGTTTTATTTGATCATATTTGACTTTGATGGGCTGGCCACGATGTTTAAACTAGACTGCTGATATGACTATTTCTAAATGTTCTTAAAAGCTCTTTGCAAAAGAGTACAATATTCCCACAAACTCCTGGGACTCGCTGGCCTTTTACTGTGTATACAGAAGCAGTATTGGGGATAATATCTATTTAAGCTCCATTCCCCCACCCCCAATGTCAAGCAAAGCCCATATATGGCAAAATCAATGATTTCATATTGACCTTATCACACTAACAGAAATGGAGCGAAAGATGATCATCCACGATCTCTGAGGATTGCCAAATAAATTATATTTGAACCTGAGTGCTGGAGTACTTGATCAAATATGGCAAGTTATCTTGAGCTTTACAACATTAAACTGAAATTACAGCTGTGTAATTCCACAGAAGCCCAAAATAAAGATTGGTTAATTTCTTCCGACATATCGTCTTGTATCAAGTCACATCTTTAGGATTTTCCATTGGCAATTTTGCACTGCAATAAATGGCTAAACTGCTTAAAAATAGGAGAACCAGGGAATAGGGTAAAAAGTATAAAATTGGCATAAGTACGTAAAGGTATTTAAGAGCATTGCTACAAAGTAGGGATTTTAAGGCATGTTGAAAGAACATGGGAAAAGATGTATCAGAAATGGAGCTCCACTGAACCTTATGGCTGTTGGACTTCTTGTCTAGTGTTGAGGTGGTAAAAAAACTGTATATATTGCCTTTTAAGTCTTTTAACTGTTGCCTTATCAGCTTTAATACAATAGAGTTACAGATGTTTTTGTTGTTGCATTGGTTTGCTCTGTAGTGGACATAATCTTATAGAATTGCAGTTGTCATGCAAGCTAGGCAAAAAATTGCAAAATAGTGTACTGTATTGAGTAGTAGAGGGACAGAGGGATATTGATCTTGATCTTTGAGGAACTTGAAGGAGTAGCAATGTTTTGTTTGGCTTTGTTTTCTTTAGGACAGAAGGCTGAGGGAATGTTTAATTGGCTATATAGTGTATAAATTTGAGGGGCCTAAATGGTATGCCATAGGATTGACGGTTTCTTTTCCTTCGTTGGAAAAACCAGTAAACAGGAACATAGGTGCAAAATAATTGACTGTTTCTTTTGGATGAGTGCCAATGGCTCTTGGTGGTTGTCGAAGTTTTAAAACTGGGAAGGGTAAGTATTGTTAAATAGAAAAGCTCTGGAGCCTCTATATGCTAGAATTTTAGTTGCTGAGATGTATTAAACAAGACCATTGAATGCTATGAGTTCTTCAATTGTCATTGCTCAAAAGTAAATCAATGTAAGCATTATGCGAAGATAGGATTGGGTTTGGTTCCTTCCTAGATCTGTGTAGAGTTTGGCTTCCTAAGCAGATTAATTGTACACAAGCAGGTTACAAGCAGGAGAGCAGGTTATAATATAAAAAAAATCTGGATCTGTGTCCCAAAGTATTCACAAGGTGAGGTGATTAATGAATCATCCAAGTTACAAACTGAGCACCGTATTCTATGATGCCTTGTAGATTAACTGTCACACCATTAATTTGGTCTGCATATTTTATTCAAAAGATGTCACAATTCCTAATTAAATTTGCATTGCAATGACTTGAATGTCTTGAGTTGCAAATTAAATTTAAGAAAACATATGCAAAATGCACATTGATAATCTAATTTTGCTAAGCAATGTTGCACTGTAATCGTTCTTTTCAACGGAAGGTGACTCTCGTTGCATTATACTTTGCACTGGTGATTGTAGCCCTTGAGTACTTGAAGTAAACAGCTGTAATTCATGTGTGAGCAGTGGAATTTTGCAGCCTGTGTAAACATAAGAGAGAAAGCTGGTTGTCTATTTCCTGCCTGAAGGCCAAGGCCATCAACAAGTTTTGCCTTGGAGATAGCACTTCAGTGGATTTATTTTTACTTCTGTAATGTGGAGGTAGCGGAGGGGCAAACTGAGGCTTGATTTAATAACCCAGTTAAATCAGCACAGATTAATGGCTAAGAATATCTGCAGTTTAGCATTATACAGTACCTTTTATATACTGGCTTGTTGGAACAAGAAATAATCTAGATCTAGTGTTATTATCAAAGTACAGCAGAGGGTAATTGTGTGAGAGAGAAGACTGACACAGGTTCACTACACAGAGGTTAAATGTGAACAGTGTTGATACAAAATCCTGTCACTCCTTACAGGAATGTGTCAATGAGAGTGCATACCCAAGTGGAAATTCCCATTCTAAAAATAACACAATAAGATATTATCTACAGTGAGTTACTGGTATTTTCCCAGTTGTGATAACTCACCTCTCGGAATAAATATTTATGTGTGAGACTGAAAGAGAGAGCACTGTTTACTTTGCATAGTTTATGGGTGAGTGCAAATTGGTGATCAGAGACGTGGGTTTATTCTGGGGTGTGCATTTAATAAGAGAATTAACCCTTAATTAAACTAAAATGTGCAATAATGCAACCTTAAAACTCTTGGGTATTACTCTCGTGCAGAAACTCACTTGTATAGATTCCCTAGTATGCAATTGACTTTGAATTTTGGCACTTTATTTGGTTAAACTTACACATAATGATTTGCACCAAAGAGTCAGTGCGTTAATAATCTTGTGATTGTATAGTTAGAAGGGTTTTGTTAAAGTTCTAACTGCACAATGCTTGTTTTGCTTTGCATGAACAGTACAGTGCAGTGTAATAACTTAAGTCTCCTTTCAAAATGAATTGTTTCTGGAGAGAATACCTTTAGCTATAGTGCTGTAATGATGTCCCAGTGGTTACTCTTATTATTTGAGGTTAGATTTGGGTTTGAATGCTCCATGGTTAATTAGTAACTTCACAGTAAGAATTCCTGCATAGAAAAGTGTTTGCATGAAGGTAGAATTATATATTCAATTTGAGAGGGAAGGACCCAGTTATGTCAGAAATGAGCCATGAAAGATAGAGTTAATAACATAAGAGCAGGGTGAAATTATCTAAGGTGGAGTGGGAAGCAAACAGTCCCATTAGATAAACCTTATTTTGGAATTCTGACACATTGCATGTGCTTTCCATTGGAAAATAAAAAAGATGCATCACTTAAGGGAGAGCATATTAGGCTAAACAGAGGCTTGTAGTTGGCAGTAGAGCTGCAGAACCTGAGAACTTTAGGAGCAGGCCAAGAAAATGGGATTTGATGAACTAACAAGAAATTTGAAAATAACTATTGTATGAACTTCTTCACTGAAGCAAAAATGAAGATGAGGAAGGTAAAGGAAGCTGAAGTAATAATAAAGATGTCAGAGTTGTAGAACACTACATTGCAGAAACAGATCCTTCAGCCTATCTAGTCCATGCCAAATTATTACGCTTGCCCAGTCCCAGTGCTCTGCACCTGGACCATACCATTCATATCCCTCCCACCCATGTACCTCTCCATATTTCTCTTGCATGTTGAAATAGAATCTGCATCACCACTTCTGCTGGCAGATTTCTCCACACACTCACTATCCTCTGAGTGAAGAAGTTCCCCCTCGTGTTCCCTTAAGCATTTCATTCTTCACATTTAACACATGGCTTCTAGCTCTAGTATTACCCAACCTCCGTGGAAAAAGCCTGCTTGCATTTGCTCTATCTATACCCCTCATAATTTTGCTTACCACTATCAAATCTACTCATTATCCTAAGCTCGGGATAAAGTCCTAACCTATCCGACCCTTCCTTGTAGCTCAGGTCCCTCAAGTCCCAGCAACATCCTTGTCAATTTTCTCCGCACTCTTTCGATCTTACTCATATTTTTCTTGTAGTGGGTGACTAGAACTGGACACGATACTCCAAATTAGACCTCACCAATGTCTTGTACAACTTCAACATAACATTCCAACTCCTGTACTCAGTGCTTTGAATTCTGACAGCCAACATGCCAAGAGCTTCATTTATGAACCTATATACCCATGACGCCATTTTCAAAGTGTTATGGATCTGTATTCCTAGATCCATCTGTTCTACTATACTCCTCATTCCCCTATCAATCACTGTATAATCCTACTCTGGTTTGGCCTCCCACTTGTCTGCATTAAATTCTATCTGCCATTTTTCAGCCTATTTTTCCAGCTGCTCCAGATTGTGCTGCAAGCTTTGACAGCCTTCCTCACTGACCACGACACCACCAATCTTGGTGGCATCTGTAAATTTGCTGATGCAGTTTACCACATTATCATCCAGATCATTGATATAGATGACAAACAATAACGTAGTCAGCACAGATCCCTGCAACACACCACAAGTCACAAACCTTCTCAGAGAGGCAACCATATTCTCCCACTCTCTCGCTTATCCCACCCACGAAGGCAGTTTCTAATCCAGGTTACTACCTCATCCTGAATGCCAAGCAACTGAACTTTCTTGACCATCCTCCCATGTAGGACCTTGTCAAAAGCTTTGCTAAAGTCGATGTAGACCCACTGCCTTGCCTTCATCAACTTTCCTGGTAACTTCCTTCAAAAACTATAAGATTAGTTGGACACGACTTGCCATGCACAAGACCATGTTGACTATCCCTAATCAGACTCTTATCTACCCAAATACTTAAATATCTGGTACCTTCGAAAACCTTCCATTAACCTAACCACTACTGACATCAGACTCATCAGTCTATAATTTACTGGTTTATTCTTAGAGCCTTATTTAAACAATAGAACAACATTAACTATCCTCCAATTCACCAGCATCACACCCATAACTGAGATCATTTTAAATACCTCTGCTAGGGCCCCTGCAATTTCAGCACTAGCCACTCAGAGTCTGAGGGAACACTTAGTCAGGCCCTAGAAATTTATCCACTTTAATTTGTCTCAAGACAGCAAGTGCCTGCTCCTCTGTAACCCATATACTGTCCATGACCTCACTGCTATGTTGCCTCACTTCTATAGACTCTGTGTTCATATTCCAAGTAAGTATAGTTGCAAAAAATCATAAGACAAAGGAGCAGAAGTCGGCCATTCGGCCCATTGAGTCTGCTTCACCATTTTATCATGAGCTGATCCATTCTCCCATTTAGTCCCACTCCCCCACCTTCTCACCATAACCTTTGATGCCCTGGCTACTCAGGTACCTATCAATCTCTGCCTTAAATATACCCAATGACTTGGCCTCCACTGCCGCCCGTGGCAACAAATTCCATAGATTCACCACCCTCTGACTAAAAAAAATTTCTTCGCATTTCTGTTCCGAATGGGTGCCCTTCAATCCTTACGTCATACCCTCTAGACTCCCCCATCATGGGAAACAACTTTGCCACATCCACTCTGTCCATGCCTTTCAACATTCGAAATGTTTCTATGAGGTCTCCCCTCATTCTTCTAAACTCCAAGAAGTACAGTCCAAGAGCGGACAAACGTTCCCCATATGTTAACCCTCTCATTCCCGGAATCATTCTAGTGAATCTTCTCTGTACCCTCTCCAACGTCAGCACATCCTTACTTAAATAAGGAGACCAAAACTGCCCACAGTACTCCAAGTGAGGTCTCACCAGCACCTTATAGAGCCTCAACATCACATCCCTGCTCCTATACTCTATTCCTCTAGAAATGAATGCCAACATTGCATTTGCCTTCTTCACCACCAACTCAACCTGGAGGTTAACCTTAAGGGTATCCTGTACGTCGACTCCCAAGTCCCGTTGCATCTCAGAACTTTGAATTCTTTCCCCATTTAAATAATAGTCTACCGGATTACTACTTCTGCCAAGGTGCATAACCATACACATTCCAACATTGTATTTCATTTGCCGCTTCTCTGCCCATTCTTCCAATCTATCCATGTCTCTCTGCAGACTCTCCGTTTCCTCAGCAGTACCGGCCCCTTCACCTATCTTCGTATCGTCAGCAAACTTAGCCACAAAGCCATCTATTCCATAATCCAAATTGTTGACGTACAATGTAAAAAGAAGCGGCCCTAACACAGACCGCTGTGGAACACCACTGGTAGCCGGCAGCCAACCAGAATAGGATCCCTTTATTCCCACTCTCTGTTTCCTGCCAATCAGCCAACGCTCTATCCACGTATGTAACTTTCCCATAATTCCATGGGCTCTTGTTAAGTAGCCTCATGTGTGGCACCTTGTCAAAGGCCTTCTGAAAATCCAAATATACAACATCCACTGCAACTCCCTTGTCTAGCCTACTTGTAATTTCCTCAAAAAATTGTAATAGGTTTGTCAGGCAGGATTTTCCTTTAAGGAATCCATGCTGAGTTCTGCCTATCTTGTTATATGCCTCCAGGTACTCTGTAACCTCATCCTTGACAATCGACTCCCAACAACTTCCCAACCACCGATGTCAAGCTAGCAGGTCTATAATTTCCTTTTTGCTTCCTTGCCCCCTTCTTAAATAGCGGAGTGACATTTGCAATCTTCCAGTCCTCCGGAACCATGCCAGAATCTATCGACTTTTGAAAGATCATCGCTAATGCCTCCGCAATCTCCACAGCTACTTCCTTCAGAACACGCAGGTGCATTCCATCTGGTCCGGGAGATTTATCTACCTTTAGACTATTCAGCTTCCTCAATACTTTCTCTGTCGTAATTGTGACTGTGCACACTTCACTTCCCTGCCACCCTTGAGTGTCCGGTATACTGCTGATGTCTTCCTCAGTGAAGACTGATGCAAAATACTCGTTCAGTTCCTCCACCATCTCCGTATCTCCCATTACAATTTCTCCAGCATCATTTTCCATCGGTCCTATATCGACTCTCATCTGTCTTTTACTCTTTATATACTTAAAAAAGCTTTTAGTATCCTCTTTGATATTATTTGCTAGCTTCCTTTCATAGTTAATCTTTTCCCTCTTAATGACCTTCTTAGTTTCCTTTTGTAAGCTTTTAAAAACTTCCCAATCCTCTGTCTTCCCACTAATTTTTGCTTCCTTGTATGCCCTCTCCTTTGCTTTAACTTTGGCTTTGACTTCTCTTGTCAACCACAGTTGCATCCTTTTTCCATTTGAAAAGTTCTTCCTTTTTGGAATATACCTGTCTTGCACCTTCCTCACTTCTCGCATAAACTCCAGCCACTGCTGCTCTGCCGTCTTTCCCGCCAGTGTCCCTTTCCAGTCAACTTTGGCCAGTTCCTCTCTCATGCACTGTAATTTCCTTTACTCCACTGAAATACCAACACATCAAATTTCGGCTTTTTCAAATTTCACAGTGAACTCAATCATGTTATGATCAGTGCCTCCTAAGGGTTCCTTCACCTCAATCTCTCTAATCACTTCCGGTTCATTACACAATATCCAATCTAGTACAGCTGATCCCCTAGTGGGCTCAACAACAAGCTGTTCTAAAAAGCCATCTTGCAGACATTCTACAAGTTCTCTCTCTTGAGATCCAGTGCCGACCTGATTTTCCCAATCCACTCGCATGTTAAAATCCCCCACAATTATCATAACACTGCCCTTCTGACAAGCCTTTTCTGTTCCCTGTTGTAATTTGTAGTCCACATCCCTGCAGCTGTTTGGAGGCCTATAAATAACTGCCATCAGGGCCCTTTTACCCCTGCGATTTCTTAGCTCAACCCATAAAGATTCTGCACCTTCCAATCCTATATCACCTCTTTCTAATGATTTAATATCATTTCTTACCAATAAAGCCATGCCTCCCCCTCTGCCTACCTTCCTATCCTTCCGATACACCATGTATCCTTGGACGTTTGGCTCCCAGAGACATGCATCCTTTAGCCACGTCTCAGTGATGGCCACAATATCATACCTACCAATCTGTAGCTGTACGACGAGATCATCCACCTTATTCTTTATGCTGCGTGCATTTAAGTATAACACCTTAAGACCAGTATTTGGTACTTTTCGCTTTGATTTCACTGCAACTTTATTGCACTGCAGCTCATCCCAATGGCTACACATTTGCCCCATCACCTGCCTGTCTTTCCTGACATCTTTACTGCTCACTATCTTAGATTTATTTCTGTTTTCCCCTTCCTCCGCTCTGTCATTCCAGTTCCCATCCCCCTGCCAAATTAGTTCAAACCCTCCCTAACAGCTCTATTAAACTTTCCCGCCAGGATATTGGTTCCCTTCGGGTTCAGGTGTAACCTGTCCTTTTTGAACAGGTCATACTTCCCCCAGAAGAGGTCCCAATTATCCAAGAATCTGAAGCCCTGCCCCCTGCACCAGTCTCTCAGCCACGAATTTAAAATCGATTTAAGGTCTCCCCCCATCTTTTTCGGCTCTGTGTACAGGTCACCATTCTGATCTTCAAGAGGACTGATTTTGTCCCTTGCTGTACTTTTGCTCTTAATATATCTGTAGAAGCCTTTGGAATTATCCTTCACCTCGTCTGTTAAAGCAACCTCATGCCTCCTTTTAGCCCTCCTGATTTCCTTCTTAAGAGTTCTCTTTCATTTCTTATATTCCTCCAAGTGCTTTATTTATTCGTTTCTGCCTAAACCTGCTATGCACCTCCTTAACCAGGGTCTCAATATCTCTCAAAACTCAAGGTTCCTTAAATCTATTATCCTTGGCTTTTATTCTGACAGGAGCATGTAAACTCTGTACTCTCAAATTTCACTTTTGACGACCTTCCACTTTCCAAACACACCTTTGCCAGGAAACAACCTGTTTCAATCCACACTCACCAGATCCTTTCTGACACCATCAAAATTGGCTTTTCTCCAATTTAGAATCTCAACTATCCAGACCGATCCTTCTCCATAGTTAAATTGAGCTTAATGACATTATGATCAGTAGTGGTTCACGCCTCAGAGATTTTGTCTTCAGTGTAGAACTAGAGTACTGGAGAAATTAAGGGGATCTTATGCAGATTTTTCATAATTTCTTAGGTTCTCTAACAGCCCGAGCAACTATAGTACTGTCATAAAAGGAAGGGGAAAAGACACTCTGGTGTTCCAAGATCTAAATCCATGTTTCCTTGCCCCAGTCTCTTATCCTTAGTTGTGAAGAAGAAGAAAGCCCTTAACTCCAAGTGGAGTCATCGGGATGCCGTCATGATGGCGTTTTTGAGTAGGCTTTCTTATTTTTACGAGGCTGAGTTGCTAGCTCAATGCTCAACCCAGAATGGATGGAAAGTGTGCAGGGGAGCCGGCTGGATTCAAACTCAGGAGCCTTCACTCCGAAGTCTGGCGCTGATGCCACTACACCAGCAGCCGGTTTATCCTTAGTTGTAGTGTGTGTAAATTTGATAGGAAGAATTAAAGGTATGTTTTTCATGTGGGATAAACTGGTACATGTTTATGAACCTAGGATCTTGGGATGTTAGTACATCAGGTGCAGGAAGTTGATGTGCACAGACAGCACGCAGATAACAAGCCAATAGCAGTTGACCTCTATTGTTAAGGATCCGAAATTAGTGGGGCGGAGGGTGCGAAAATCAAGTGAGGAAATGTTGCTGAAATCATGCAGGATTTGACGATCACGTAAGAATATTGTGTAAAATCTAGTTCCTTGTTTCAGGAAGGATGTATATATCCTGGAAGTGGTGCCATTTTGAATCACTTAGTTTATTGGAATGACAACTTTAAGACTGACCTATACTTGTTATTAAGAAAAGTATTGAGAAGCTATTTACATCACTAAGTTTTTGAGGGAGTTTGACAAAGCTAGACAGACTAGACCAAAAACAGAAGATGTTGGAAGCATTCAGCAGATCAAGCAGTATCTGTGGGGGTGGGGGAGGGGAGCTGTTAATGTTTCCAGGCATGGATGCTACCTGCTCTGTGTTTTCCTATCATTTTTTTGGTTGTTACTTTGGATTTCTAGAATCTACAGTATTTTTGTTTACTCTTATGGACAGACTAGAACCAATATTCATGACTCGGTAGGGAGTCAGCAGTTTAGGAAAGTAATGAAGAAATCTAGAATCTTTGCAAATTACAAGAAATTCTTTGAGGTACGGGAGCAGTAGTGACCTTAATGATGACTGGAATATGTTGGGGTGGTTTATTCTTCTATATCAAAGTTTTTATAATTTAAAGGAAATTTTGAATTGATATTATTGCCGTTGAATCATACTGATAATGCTTTGAAGTGTTTGTTTATTGATGGATGCACTTTATTTTATGCTGCATTGTTCCTTGAGGAATGTAGTCTGAAATACTTGAAGTCATACTCTGATGTTAGCTATTTGGACCAACACCTCTCTTTCTGCTGAAATAGATCTTTCATGTTCCTATGTTCCTAGCAGATTTTAAGAACCTTAGAATATACCCAAGGTTTTAGTATTTTTAAAAATCTGTAGCCATTGCCATTGGTCGTGATTGCATTCAACTACTTCCAGCCAAATGAATATAGTACCTTGAGCAAGTTGATGCTCAAAGTTTGTGCTGTAAGCATCATTAAACTCATATTTTTAAAGCTTATTCCTTTTCTGTTTGAAAATTTATCTTGTATGTTTGTGTAAAAATTAATTGTGGAATTTTTGTCAACATTGTACAAAAGCTTGGAAAAAGAGAAACTAGTTTTACATAGAAAATACTGATTTATGATGGTGCTGTTGAGGCTTTTTGGTGTTGTACTTAGAACATAGAACAGTACATAATGTTGTGCTGAATTAATTAAATTAGTAATCACCTTTATCTACACAATATTGACATCATTCTATTTCCTGCAGATCTGTGTGCCTGTTGCTCATAAATCCTATCGTGAAAATTCCCTAAGAATTCTTACAGTAACTTCCCTACCACTGCCATGATTCTCATCAGTCTGTAGTTTCCAGGGTTATCTGTTTCCGTTCTTGAATAATGGAACAATGTTAACTATTCGCCAGTCCTCCAGAACTTGTAAAAGATGATGTGAGGCATTGATTGTGTGGATCGAATAGAGGGTAGCAAGAAAAGAGCTTAAGAAGGGGCTGAGGAGAGCAAGAAGGGGGCATGAGAAGGCCTTGGCGAGTAGGGTAAAGGAAAACCCCAAGGCATTCTTCAATTATGTGAAGAACAAAAGGATGACAGGAGTGAAGGTAGAACCGATTAGAGATAAAGGTGGGAAGATGTGCCTGGAGGCTGTGGAAGTGAGCAAGGTCCTCAATGAATACTTCTCTTCAGTATTCACCAATGAGAGGGAACTTGATGACGGTGAGGACAATATGAGTGAGGTTGATGTTCTGGAGCATGTTGATATTAAGGGAGAGAAGGTGTTGGAGTTGTTAAAATACATTAAGATGGATATGTCCCTGGGGCCTGACGGAATATTCCCCAGGCTGCTCCACAAGGCGAGGGAAGAGATTGCTGAGCCTCTGGCTAGGATGTTTATGTCCTCGTTGTCCACGGGAATGGTACCGGAGGATTGGAGGGAGGTGAATGTTGTCCCCTTGTTCAAAAAAGGTAGTAGGGATAGTCCAAGTAATTATAGACCAGTGAGCCTTACGTCTGTGGTGGGAAAGCTGTTGGAAAAGATTCGTAGAGATAGGATCTGTGGGCATTTAGAGAATCATGGTGTGATCAGGGACAGTCAACATGGCTTTGAAGGGCAGATCGTGTCTAACAAGCCTGGTAGAGTTCTTTGAGGAGGTGACCAGGCATGTAGATGAGGGTAGTGCAGTGGATGTGATCTACATGGATTTTATTAAGGCATTTGACAAGGTTCCACATGGTAGGCTTATTCAGAAAGTCAGAAGGCATGGGATCCAGGGACGTTTGGCCAGGTGGATTCAGAATTGGCTTGCCTGTGGAAAGCAGAAGGTCATGGTGGAAGGAGTACATTCGGATTGGAGGGTTGTGACTAGTGGTGTCCCACAAGGATCGGTTCTAAGACCTCTACTTTTCGTGATTTTTATTAGCAACCTGGATGCAGGGGTAGAAGGGTGGGTTGGCAAGTTTGCAGACGACAAAAAGGTTGGTGGTGTTCTGGATAGCGTGGAGGATTGTCGAAGATTGTAGAGATGCAGAAGTGGGCTGAGAAGTGGCAGATGGAGTTCAACCTGGAGAAGTGTGAGGTGGTGCACTTTGGAAGGACAAACTCCGAGGCAGAGTACAAAGTAAATGGCAGGATACTTGGTAGTGTGGAGGAGCAGAGGGATCTGGGGGTACATATCCACAGATCCCTGAAAGTTGCCTCACAGGTAGGTAGGGTAGTTAAGAAAGCTTATGGGGTGTTAGCTGTCATAAGTCAAGGGATAGAGTTTAAGAGTCGCGAGGTAATGATGCAACTCTATAAAACTATGGTTAGGCCACACTTGGAGTACTGTGTCCAGTTCTGGTTGCCTCACTATAGGAAGGATGTGGAAGCATTGGAAAGGGTACAGAGGAGATTTACCAAGATGCTGCCTGGTTTAGAGAGTATGGATTATGATCAGAGATTAAGGGAGCTAGGGCTTTACCCTTTGGAGAGGAGGAGGATGAGAGGAGACAAGATAGAGGTATACAAAATATTAAGAGGAATAGATAGAGTGGACAGCCATTGCCTCTTCCTCAGAGCACCACTGCTCAATACAAGGGGACATGGCTTTAAGGTAAGGGGTGGGA
This sequence comes from Mobula birostris, assembly GCF_030028105.1. NCBI lineage: Eukaryota > Metazoa > Chordata > Chondrichthyes > Myliobatiformes > Myliobatidae > Mobula > Mobula birostris. The sequence goes on from NC_092396.1 coordinate 25,613,408, forward strand.
ATTTCAAGGGGGATATTAGAGGAAGGTTTTTTACTCAGAGAGTGGTTGGTGTGTGGAATGCACTGCCTGAGTCAGTGGTGGAGGCAGATAACACTAGTGAAGTTTAAGAGACTACTAGACAGGTATATGGAGGAACTTAAGGTGGGGGGTTATATGGGAGGCAGGGTTTAAGGGTCGGCACAACATCGTGGGCTGAAGGGCCTGTACTGTGCTGTACTATTCTATGTTCTATGTATGTGAGAATGCTGTTCTTGGAATACAGTTCAGCATTCAACACTGTAGTTCCATCCAGGCTCTCCAAGAAGCTCAGAGACCTTGGCCTTGATCCTGCCATGTGCAGCTAGGTCCTGGACTTAGTGTCAGATCACCAGTAGGTGTAAGAGTGGTCTCCCTCACCTCCAATCCCTGAGACTTTCAATACAGGAGCTCCTTAACCCCTCCTTTACTCCCTGTATACCCAGAACTGTATTGCCACCCACAGCTCCGATCTGCTAATTCAATTTGCTGATGACACTACATTGATTGGCCTTAACTCAAACAATAATGAAGTTGCCTACAGGGAAGAAGTCATTTCTCTGACACGGTATTGTCAAGAAAACAACCTCTCTCTCAATGTTGCAAAAACAAAGGAGCTGGTTGTGGATTACAGGAGGAATGAAGACAGCTAACCCCTATTGACATCAATGGATCTGGGGTTGAAAGGGTAAACAGTTTCGAGTTCCTTGGCATCCACATCACCGAGGACCTCACGTGGTCTGTACACACCAGCTGTGTGGAAAAGGCACAGCAGTGCCTCTTTCATCTCAGACGGTTGAGAAAGTTTGGTACGGGCCCACAAATCTTAAAAACTTTCTACAGGGGCACGATTGAGAGCATCCTGACTGGCTGCATCACTGCCTGGTATGGGAACTGTACCTCCCTTAATCGCAGGACTCTGCAGAGAGTGGTGTGGACAGCCCAGTGCATCTGTAGTTGTGAACTTCCCATGATTCAGGATATTTACAAGAACAAGTGTGTAAAAAGTATCATTGGGGACCCAAGTCATCCCAAGCACAATCTGTTCCAGCTACCAACTGGGAAGCAGTACCGCAGCCAGGAGCAACAGGCTCTGGGATAGTTTCTTCCACCAGGCCATCAGACTGATGAACACACGCTGATTTGAGTGTACTCTGTATTACATTGACTGTTCTGTTTATTATAAATTATTTAAAATTACTATGATTGCACATGGCACATTTAGATGGAGATGTAACATAAAGATTTTTACTCATGTATATGAAGGATGTAAGAAATAAGTGAATTCAATTCGATAGAGGCTTTTTGCCAGGGCTGAAATGACCAACACGAGAGGACACAGTTTTAAGGTGCTTAGAAGTAGGTACGGAGGAGTTGTCAGGGGCAAGATTTTTACACAGAGGGTCGTGAGTACGTGGAATTGGCTGCTGGTGACAGCTGTGGAGGCGTATACAATAGGGTCTTTTAAGAGACTCCTGGATAGATACATGGAGCTTAGAAAAATAGAGGGCTATGGGTAGCCCTAGATAATTTCTAAAATAAGTACATGTTCAGCGTGGCGTCGTGGGCTGAAGGGCCTGTATTGTGCTGTAGGTAGAGGACGCAAAGGTCAAGGCTCCAGCAATATTATCTCTTACCTCTCTCAATAACTGGGGTATATCCCATCAGGCCTTTGGAAGTTATCCGCCTTAATGTTCTTTAAGAGACCCCACACTACCTACTTGCTTATTTTGAAATCCCCTGGTAAATTGGCCTGCTCCACACTGATCTCCCTATCTTCCATGAACATCTCCCTGGTAAATACTGATGCAAAGTACTCATTTAGGACCTCATTTACATCTTTTGCCTCTCTAAGCACATCATCCCTCCTTTATCCTCGAGAGGTTCTACCAGTTCCCTAATTACTCTCTTGCTCTTGACGTATATATAGAATGCCTTGTGATTTTCTTTAAATCTTCTTGCCACAGATTTTTCATGACCCCTCTTGGTTTTCCTAACTCCTTTCTTGAGTTTTTTTTAATCTGGCTTCTTTATAAGAGCTTAAACCCTTTTCTCTTTCTTAAATAAAATCGCCACCTCTCTCAACATCCAAGGTTCATACTTCCTGAGGGTTCAGCGGCAACTCGCTCAGGTTATTGTCCATGTGGTGGGCAGAATTACAAATAGCAAATCTTGCTGCAGCTTGAGAGTGGTAGAAGACAGGTTTTTAATTTTAATGAGTGTGTTTTTGCTACAGTTCACAGGAAGCAACACATAAGCTTAGGGTCTTAAAATTATGGTCTCTTTTTGTTATGCAGGTAACACTATATAATACGGATCAAGATGGAAGTGATAGTCCTCGCAGCAGCCTTAACAACAGCCTGTCTGACACGAGTTTAGCGTCCGTCAACCTGAATAATGTCGGCTCTGTCCACAATTATGCACAGGCAAGCTTAACCTTTTGTTTTAAATAGCTGTTGCATGTTATTATTGAATATAATTATGTATCTAAAGTATTCTGTCATGCCCAAACAGTGGGGGAAGAATTGGAATAATATAACAACTGTTACATTCAAAGTGCGAAATAGGTTAATGCAATCTGACACTTAGAATATGAATATATGTGGAACTCAGTGCCACATGCAGTGCTTGAGGCAAATGGTGTTGATGCATTTTAGGAAAAGCTCATAAGTAAGTAAAGTGAAAAGGAATAGTACAGTGATATGACAAGGTGTAATACAATACCATAAGATTTGAGTGGAACAATAACACCTGCACAGGTTAGTTGAACTAAATGACATGTTTTTGTCCTCTGTCAGAGAATTTTAAGATTTTTCAGAAGTTTACAGTGTGCTTTGATATTCAATTTCAAATGAATGATGAATAACTTAATTTATAAAAGGAGCTAAAACAATTAGTGTATTTAAAATGTTTAAACTTATTTACTGCAATCAAATCTATAATGAAAAGTATGAATACTGATGAGGCAAGTTACCTCTTATCAAAATCAAATTTTAGAAGTAACTTCACAAGCAATATGTAGTCCTTTTTCCCAAGGTTAGTGGCATAATCAGTTATGCAGTTTTTTTTAATGAAGTGGCTTGTAACATGGGTAAATATTCTCTGATGCTAGAATATGCCCTATGTTTGGGTGGTGTGGTTGGTTGCAAGATGTATTTAATTTCACAGATACCCACCACCCCTTCTATCTCATTCCTATCTGTAGTTGTGCAAAATGAAAGTTTTTGATTGGTTTACTGCTTCCTAATCTCTGCATTGAAGAAATGGATTTTATCCATTTGTCCAGGTGACAACTCGAGCAGATTCAGTCCCCCAGAGCCTAACACCACAACATCAGCAGCAGCAACAACAGCAGCAGCAGCAACAACAGTACAGTATGCCCGAGAGGGACACTAAACCACCCTTCTCAGAATACAACTTTGAAGATCTGAGTGCCTCCTTCCGTAGCCTTTACAAATCAGTCTTTGAGCAGTCTCTCAGCCAGCAGGGTGAGTATGGATTCTGTCACGTGTGATTCACAAGTTCTGTATTAAGATGCACCACAGTAGCATAGGGATTAGTGCAGTGTTATTACAGCTCGGGCGTTGGAGTTTGGAGTTCAATTCTGGGTCCTCCCTTTTCCTCCCACATTCCAAAGACTTATTTGTTAGTAGGTCAATTGATCATTATAAATTGTCATGTGTTTAGGCAAGGGTTAACTAAGCGGTTACTCAGCGATGTGACTTGTTGAGCTGGAAGAGCCTGTGCTACACTACATATCTCAATGAAAGATCCTCATACTATTTACGTTACTTTGACGGTTTTATCTATGACAAATTCTGTTGACATCAGTAATTGGAAACCTAACTCTTTAATACGATTATTCAGTATCTTTTTTGTGTTGAAATGTCATTTTTGATATTTTGCTATTATTACAACATCTTTACAAGCATTTGGAAAGAGAGATAGTTATTGTTCCATTCTCAATGATCTGGAATGTGGTTTGGCACTGGGAGAGCTCACCTGGGTTTGTTAAAATCTGTATCCAAGTTCAGGGTCTTCCATTCTACCCATGGCAGTTTTGCTTGTGGGATTTATTTGTGTCTTGTCGCACACTTAACTGATATTGTTTGAAAATCAACCTAGGATATTTCTGGGACTCCTACAGTTGTCAAAACCTGATTCAGTGCTGCCTTCCTTCCTACAAAGAAACGTATATACTATGGGACAGGATGGTATTAATAGAATCATTCGGTAGAACTAGTCCATGGGCACTTTTTCTTGGCAATAAGCCATGGTGACAAGATTGCAATCAGAAATTAACTATGCAAAACTACAGTTATAAATGTGCTTTTGAGAAGATGAACTATGACTCTACAATTATCCAATAAATTGAAATTAGTCATTTGTTAGAATAATATGTTTATGCCATTTATCCTTTCCTCTAACATTCATCATCCAATATGTTTCCCAACTCAAACTCATTGATTCCCAGGACCCTTAATCTTGTGAACATTGTGAACACATTTAAAATATATACCTGGATTACAGCTTATCTTTTTTCAGCTTGAAATGTCATGCGTGATGGATCTTGGCTGATAGTTAATTGTTACGAATACAGTAAAATGGGGGGTGATTCTTTTTTTTTAATACATGATGATTTTTAAACACAAATACATGACTATTATATTGCACCTTATTCTAGGGATGATCAACCTGCCTTCGGAGACTTCACAGCCAACCCATACATCATGTTCTTACCAGCATTCTCCCAACAGTACTGTTAGCACCCATCCGCACAGTGGACAGAACAGCCTGTCCAACAGCCATGCAAGCAGCCTTGGAGGCGGTGGGGGAGGGCCACAAGTGCAAATGCCGCAACATCAGATCCATCCACAACACGCTCATCACCAACACCATCAGCATCAACATCCACAGCATCAGCCAAACCAGCAACATCATCAGCAGCAGCAGCAGCACCACCATCATCATCAACAGCAACAGCACATGGCCTGTAATATCGGTGAGTCTACTTTTCTCGCCTTTGCACTATAATTTCCGAATAATAATCATTGTGTCTTTTAGGATATGGGGTAAAGAATGGGAAAGCATTGTGAATCTTCCCAACTTTTTGCTTGCTCAACCTACAGCTGAAAATAGCATTAAATATGCAGTTACTCAGGAAGACTTCCTGGAAAAGAATAAATGAAGCTTGATTGTTCTCTGCCAAAGAAGCAAGTGTAATTTTTGTGAAATCCTCATATCTTGTTCCTTTTCCATCTTCCTCTTAATCTTTTGTCTCTTTCTTTACCCACTATCCTGCTACTGAAGTCTTAACTAGAATGTAGCTCACTTGATAGCTTCCTTTGACATCAGAAAACCTGCATTCAGTCCCACTCTTGAGACTGGAAAGGCAGGCTGATGCTCCATTTGCAGTAACTCGCCATCTTTCAGGAAAGATTAATTAAAGCTCTGTCTACCCTCTTGAGTGAATATATTAAAAAAATACTGCAGTGCATCATTTTTTTTTTTGGAAAAATCTAGTTTCCTTGGTGTTCCTTCAACATTGCTGTAAAAATAAATGTTTCTTCCTATCATTAAGGACAGAATAGCGAGACATAGATAGAAGTGGTTCCAGCAGACAGACACTATATGGATTCAGGAAAGGCAGGTCCTGTTTGGCAAAGCTATTAGAGTTCTTTGAGCACAGTGGATAGAGAAGAACAGGGTGGATGTTTTATACTTGTATTTCCAGAGGTGTTTCATAAGGTGCCGCATCAGTCTTGCCCTTAAGATAAAGAGGCATCTTTAGATGGAGTTGTGAATGGATAGAGGATTGGTTAACCAACAGAAGGCAGAGAGGTGGGGTAAATGGGCATTTCCCCATTGAAAATCAGGATGAGCAGAGTGCCGCAGGGTTCAGTGCTCAGCCCACAGCTGTTCATGATGTTCAATAGCCACTTGGAAGAAGGGACTGAGTGTAGTGCATCTGAATTTATTGATGACACTAAATTGAGTGGAAAAGCACAAGTCTGCAAAGAAGTGTATAGATAAGTGTCTAGCAAGGGTCTGGCAGATGGAATACATTGTAGGTAATTGTGAGGTCATCCACTTTGGAAGGAAAAGGAGAAGATATTTAAATAGTAAAAGATTGTAATTGTGCAAAGGGGCTTGGGAGTGCTTGCGCCTGAATTTTGAAAGATTATTTGCCTGGTGCAACAGGTTATCAAGAAGGCAAATGGAATGTTGGCCTTCATTGCTCGAGGGTTTGAATTTAAGAGCTGGGAAGTTGTGCTGCAACTGTATAGAAAACTGGTGAGGCCACATATGGAGTACTGTGTTCAATTCTGCTCTCTTTACTCGAGGTATACATCTGGTTTTGGAAGCGGTGCAGAGGAGTTTCACCAATTTGATTGTGGAGAAAGGGGAATTGTGAGAGAAATTGACTCACCTGGATTATCCTCACTGGATTTCAGAAGAACATGAGGGGATCTTATAGAAACATTAAAAAATATGAAAAGGATAGGGAAGATACAGTCAGGGAAGCTGTTTCCACTGGTAGGTGAGACTAGAACTAGGGGGCGTAGCCTGAAGATTCAGTGGCTTAGATTAGGATGGAGGTGAGGTGGAACTGCTTCTCCCAGAGAGTGGTGAATCTGGAATTCTCCACCCAAGGAAGCATTAGAGGCTATCTCATTATATATATTTTAAGACACAGTTAGATTTTTTACATAGTAGAGGAATTAAGGGTGAAAGGGAAAAGACAGGTATGTAGAGCTGAGTTGACATCCAGGGCAGCCAGAAGCTTATTAAATGGCAGAATAGGCTCAAATGGCTGATGGTCTACTCCTGCTCCTATTCTTTTGTTCTTATGGTTATTGCCACATAACTGAGCAGTTTTTCTGTGGGTCAATTGGTTGCTGTGTTTCCAACAACAATGATTAAACTTCTAAGTTATTACTTTGTATTTAAGCTACTTTGGAATGTGAAAGTTGACATCTAAGATTTGCCTATTACTTGTGGGTGCTGATCCTAATTTTCTAGTACTCCCTTGCATAGATTATTTGAAACTCAGCACAAAATAGGAAGGGGATGTGTTGTGTTGGAGGTGTGTGAATGAATCCTGTGACCTTTCCATCTTTATGGTTTATCGTCATAAAAGCTTAAATCTCTGGCCACAATCAATCAGGAACACTGTAGCACAGTATAGTCTGTTTACCTCACTTGTTTCAACCCTTCAACCTACTCCAAGATCAATCTTGCCATTCTTTCATACTTAGCCCTCCATTTTTCTATCATCCTTTTGCCTATCTAAAAACTTATTAAATATTTTCTGCACCATCTCCAGAGCATATGGAACCTAAAATAGTACAGCAGAGTTATAGGTCCTTTGACCCACAATGTTGTGCCAGCCTTTTAATCTTCTCTCAGGTCAAAACAACTTTTCCCTCCTACATAGCCCTCCATTTTTCTATCATCCATATGTCACAATTGACCTGCAGATGCTGAAAAACACGAGAAACTGCCGATACTGGAAATTTTGAGCAACACACAAGATTTTTGTGTGCATTGGACAAAGTAAGGAGGAGTCGGGAAGCCCCACTCAGAGGGGCTTATCCTTGGAGAGGTGTCGAAGGTGGTAACTTGTACTTCCATCCCCAGTTTTTATGCTGTGAACTATAAAAATGTGTACCCTTCCCCACCTCTTCCATTTATGTACGACATAGTCTTCATTTCCTTTTTCTCCCTCTCAGGGCATGCAGGGTTTAGCACCTTGAGGAAGTCTGATGTCTTGGCCCTCTTTCAGGTGTGGATGTAAGCCTTGGAGCACTTGATAAGCTTAATATATATTTGAATTGGTGCTAAAATTGACATCGATATCATTGTTAATCAGACCACTGAACTTAGTTATGTACCATTTACTAAATTGTGACTTAGTCAGCTGGTGAATAACAGTCTTTACTCCTTTTTTATATATCCACAACTTGGCAAATTTCTTTCAGAATAATCACATCTGAATTACTTCATAAGACACTTCAATTCAATTTTTGTGATAAATGATCTATAGGTTTGGTTCTGCTCTCTGAAGTGAATATTACTGTAGGCCTTACTACAACCAGGTACATCTGCTGAAGATCATAAATAAAGAAGGCCCCTAATATGAAAGACTTTAATACTTCTCTACAAATGTTGAAGTATTAACCAAGTAAGTCACCTTGTTTTTTAGTATTTGAAATGAGAGCAGAAGAGGTCAGTAAGCGTGCTATTCAGAAAGATCATTACTGGTGATCGACTTTAAGACAACTTTCCATTCTGATTGTTACATCCCTGATTCCCTTATTAAATATACATTATATTCAGCCTTGGTTAAATGCAGCAAAGGAGTATATTTGCAGCAGTCTTTAGCAGATAATTCCAGAAACTTACAGCCCCCTGAGTACAGAAATTTCCTCATTGCTGCTGAATGACGATCCCTTTTCTGGGAGCACTGCCTCTCAAACTTAGACCTGCCAGCTAGAGGAGTCGACCTCTCAACATTCACCAATCAATCTCAGATTCTTATGTACTTCAACAGGGTGACTTTTCAGTCCTTTAAGCTCTGTGGAATATAGGATTCACTGTTTTTTCAGAACTAGTGCTTTATTAGAGTCACACAACCGGTAACAATGGGTGCAAGACATTCTTGACTTCATTGAATTCTTAATTTCAAAGATGAAGTGCAAACACTTCTTGGAAGTGTTGGTAGCAGGGTTTCTCTATGATTCCAGATGCTTAAGTGCTTTCAGTGTTCAGTAAAGAGTTTAATCCTGTTTTTGTGACCTATCTCCCCCCTTTTCCTTCTGTTTTCCTCCAGTAAGACTATACCACATTGGTAATCCAATAGAGTCAAAACCCATTTTAGTTACTTTCATTCAGTTATGGACCATTGGTTGCTGCATTATCACCTCCATTTTCCACTTCATTTGTGTAGCTTCCTATTACTGATAGCCAGTCATATACAGGGGAACTTGAAATTGATTTCCTTTGATATTTAATGCAGGGATCTCACTTTCCATGTAGGTTTGTGGTATTGTCACCAGGGCTCATTACTTGGGCATTTCTGTCTTAACCTAGGCCTCCAGTTATCTCTTATTAACATAGTTGCAGCCCTCTGGCTGCCAATGAGGCCATTGAGATGATATTGGATGCTGTGTGTGATGTATATAAGTGACCTGGATGAAAATGTAGATGGGTAGGTTAGTACGTTTGTGGATAATACCAAGATTGGCGTGATATAGATCAGTTACAGATATAGGCTGAGAAATGGCAGGTGGAGTTTAACCCAGATAAATGTGAGGGCAAATGCAAGGAGACAGTAAACTATTAAGGGCAAGACCTTTAACAGTGTTGCTGAGCAGAGCTATCTGGGGGTCCAAATTCATAGCTCCATGGAAGTGGCCACACAGGTTGATAGGATGGTTAAGAAGGCTTGTGGAATGTTAGCTTTTATAAATTGAGGCATTGAATTGAGTCAAGAAGTTATGTTGCAACTTTATAAAATTCTGGTTAGGGCACATCTTTACATGTTTACATGCATGCAATTCTAGTCGCCCACTACAGGAAGGATGTTGAGGCTTTGGAGAAGTGCAGAAGAGGTTTACCAGGATGCTGACTGGTTTAGAGGATGTGTGCTATCATGTGAGGCTGGACAACTTGGGTTGTTTTCTTTGGAGTAGTGGAGTCTGAGGAGAGATCAGATAGAGGTTTATAACATTATGAGAGGCATAGATTGAGTAAACAGGGAGTATCTTTTTCCCATGGTGGAAACATCCAATACCAGAGACCATACAGTATTAGACCAAATGTCTAATAACTGTGTCAGTTATTTCATGTCCTATTAAAGCACTGCACAGTAGCAGCAAGGATTCCTAACCTTTGCCCTCCAGTTGTTTTGCAGTTATTAAGTAACTGCATGCTTCTTTCATGTTGAGCATTCTGCTGACACTGAAGGCATTGTACCATAATCAACATAGAATTTATCTATTGATTTAGTGATACAGCGTGGAATAGGTCCTTCCTGCCCTTCGAGCCAAGCTGCCCCAGCAACCCCACAGCCTGATTTTATCCTAGCCTAATTGCAGGACAATTTACAATGACCAATTAATCTACATGGTACATCTTTGGACTGTCAGAGAAAACTGGAGTACCCAGGGAACACCCTCACATTCCATGGGGAGGACAGACTACACTGAAATTAAACAGAATGATACTGGAATTTAACTCCAAACTCTGGAATGCCCCAAGTTATAATAGAATCGTGCTAAGTGCTGCACTACCATGGAGCGCCAAAATGCATATGCACATCAACCAAAACACCCACTGGTACAATTCAATATTTCTGCATTTCAAATTTGAGTTCTGCCTTAGGAGTGCTTGTTATGCTGAATGAATTTCTGGTTACTTGTCCGTCATTAGTTTGGGAGAAATGAACTATTTTAAGGTTTGAATTTAACAACATTATGGATTTATTGGACGATAGAGTCATGACCTTGATATAAATTTATTTGCCATATTTTGCTGAGATAAAATAACCTTTGGCAAGAAGGGGTGACATAATAGCAATTTCTGAAATTCTGAATATATTACAGCGACTAGGCTGGGGAGTATATCAACTGACTTGGAAGTATGTATCTGAAAGTTGTTGATTGAAACTCCACTCTCGGGCAGAATTTGGACAATTATTTCAGTCCAACACCAACTTGTGTTGGATTAAGTGGAATTGAGGTGTTTCTGATAGTGTTAAGAAGCTTCATCTTGTTTACATAGGGTAGATTTTTCAAAATTGCTTGGGACTCTATGGTAGAATTGGAGTTTGTTTATTATGGCCAATGTTGTTCATAGGATAAATATTACGAAAAAAATTTGTTCATTCTACAGTTGCAAGAAAAAGTTTGTGATCCCTTTGCAATTACCTAGTTTTCTGCATTAATTACTCCTAAAATGTGGTCTGATCTTCATCCAACTCACAATAATAGATAAACAATCTGCCTAAACTAATAACACACAAACAATTGTACTTTTCATGTCTTTATTGAACACATTGTTTGATCATTCCCGGTTCAGGCTGGAAAAACTATATGAACCGTTTTGTTTAATAACTGGTAGAACCCCCTTTAGCAGCAATAACCTCCACCAAACATTTCCTGTATCTGCTGATCAGACTTGCACAACAGTGAGGAGGAATTTTAGACCATTCCTCCATACAAAATTGTCTCAGTTCATCAATATTTCTGCGATACCCTGGAAATATTAGAACTTACTATTAAGCTTCAGGTGACAGTCTGCTACCCTGACATTCTCCTAAAATGTCTTGATACAATTTTGAATCCATTGTTCTCTCAACAATTGCAAGCTGTCCAGGTCCTGAGGCAGCCAAGCAGCCCTAAACCATGATGCTCTTTCCACGTGCTTCACAGTTGGTATAGGGTTTGGTGTTGGTGTGCAGTGCCCTTTTTCCTCCAAACATAACGATGTGCATTTCTGCCAAAAGTTCAACTTTTGTCTCCTCTGACCACAGGACATTTTCCCAGAAGCATTGTGGAACATCGAGGTTGTCTTTTGTAAACTTGAGATGTGCAGTAATGTGTTTCTGGAGAGCAGTGGTTTCTTCCATGGTGTCCTTCCATGAGCACCATTCTTGTTCAGTGATTTTATTATAGTGAATACAAGAACAGACTTTAGCGAGTTCAAGAGATTTCTGCAGGTCTTTTGCTGTTACCCTTGGATTCTTTTTCAGTTCCTTCAGCATTGCACGTTTTGCTCTTTGCAGGACGCTCACTCCTTAGGGAGAGTAGCAACGGTACTGAATTTCCTCCATTTGTAGAATATTTCTCTTGTTGTGGACTGATAAACACTCAAGTCTTTAGAAATGCTTGTGTAGCTTTTTCCAGCTTCATGCATCTCTACAGTTCTTCAGAGGTCTCCTGAAAGTTGTTTCGATTGAGGCATGGTGCACATAAACATATCTTTCTTGAGAAGAGCAGGGTCTGTCAGACAGTGTGTCTTTTAAAGGGCAGGGCACCTCTACACCCACACCTCCAATTTCATCTCATTGATTGGAACATCTGGCTCCAAATAGCTTTTGTAGAAGGCATTACCCCAGAGATCCACATAGTTTTTTGAACCTAGACTGTGATTGTTTAAATGGTGTACTCAGTTTGATGAGTACAATTTTTTGTGTTATTAAATTAGGCAGATTGTGTTTGTCTATTATTGTGACTTAAATGAAGATGAGACCACATGATATGAGTAACTAATGCAGAAAACAAGGTAATTACAAAGGGTTCACAAACTTTTACTTGCAACTGTATATCGGTATTTATGGAAGCTAATGCCAGTGTTGTTTGCACATTGTCTGAAGAACACATTGTTACATATCAGAAAGTAAGTGTTCAGATGAGATGTTCTTTGGGTTGTTTTGCAAAAGCTGTCCGAGTGGTTTTAATACAGATTTTATATTTCGTAATGCATGTAGGATACACTAGACATCTCACTATCAGCTTGTCAATAGAGCAGTTACACACTAAAGTTGCATTCAGATGTACAGAATAGAAAGGAAATACATTTGATTATGTATTTGAAACGAAAAGAAAAATTCTGGAAATGTAAACACAGAAAAGGTAGTTAACCTTTCAGGTTGGAAACATTTAACAGCTGACACTGTTATTTGCTAAGCATTCTATCAATGTTCTGTCTTTGTATTTGAACTGTAATGTGGTTGTATCAATATTTACTTATGTTTTCATCGACATTTATTCATTGTAAATTGCTGTCAACATTTTCCATTCAATTTTTCTCTAAATTGCCACAGCGTCAGGCTTTTGTCACCAGATGGTTCTAGTAGTCAGATAGCGCATATAAAAAAACACTTTGAACTTCCCTTTACACTTGTGCAGTAACCCCATCTTTTTTTCTCCCCTCCTTCATTCCTGTCCACTAACCAATACACCAGTGGTGATTTACCATTAATCTGTCAACCCAGATGTCTTTGGGATTTGGGATGAAACTTACACAATCACAGGGAAAGTTTCAAAGGAGAAATGCTAAAAGGGAACATGAAGAACTTCTTCACTCGGAGGGTAGTGAGAGTGTGGAACAAGCTGCCAGTGGAAGTGGTGGATGGGGTTTCAGTTTCAACATGTAAGAGAAATTTGAATAGGTACACAGATGGGGAAGGTATGGAGGGCTCTGGTTCCGGTACAGGTTGACAGCATGAAAATGAGAAATCAGACAAGAAGTTGGGGGAAGGGGAGGAAGAAGTACAAGGTGATGGTTGAAACCAGGAGAAGGGGAGGGATGAAATAAAGAGCTGGGAAGTTGATTGGTGAAAGAGATACAGGGCCATTCGCACTCCAACATGTCAGTCTGTGGCCTCCTCTACTGCCGTGATGGGGCCACACTCAAGGTGGAGCAGCAATACCTTGTATTCCATCTGGATAGCCTCTAGCCTGATGGCATGAACATTGATTTCTCAATCTTCCGGTATTCCCCACTTTCCACCATTCCTTTTTCTCTCTCTCTCACCTTGTCTCCTCACCTGCTCATCACTTCCCTCTGGTGCTCCTCCACATTCCCTTCTACTCTCTCCTATCAGATTCCCCCTTCTCCAGCTCTTTATCTCTTTCATCAATCAACTTCCCAGCTCTTTACTTCACCCCTCCCCTTCTCCCGGTTTCACCTATCACCTAACATTTTGTACTACTTCCTCCCCTTTCCCTACCTTCTTGCTCTGGCTTCTCATCTTTTTTTTCCAGTCCTGATGAGGGGTCTTGGGCCGAAACATTGACTGTTTATGCTTTTCCATAGATGCTGCCTGGCTTGCTGAGTTCCTCCAGCATTGTGTGTGTTGCTTGCAGTTTCTAACTAGCGTCAGTTGTGTGCATGTCATGTGGCTGTTAGACACTACACCATGCTTAGAGTGAGCAGTTTTTAAATAGTATCAGTTGCGTGTGTTTATGTTCAAAAAGCAGTGATTTTTGTCACTGATAGTTGTCAAAAAATAAGTATTAAGACATTTTCTGCCTGGGACCAGCTGGTGGCGCAACGACATCGGCGCCAGACCCGGGAGCGGAGGTTCCCGGGTTCAAAGCCAGTCGGGTGCACTCCCGAGTATGTTTTCCATCCGTGCCGGGTTGAGTGTCGAGATCGCAACACGACCTCGTAAAATAAAGGGAAAAATACTGCGAAAATGTCTGTGTGAGGAGTGACGTGCCACACAATCTCTCTCTCGCTCTGCGCCTTGTAAAAAACCATTGTTACGTACCCCGTAACTGGGTTGCCAAACCAGCAGAAATGGATCACTCAGTTGGAGTCTGGATTACTAGAACTAAGAAAGTTTTATTAAAGAAACAAGCAACACAGTACTCTAATCAAAAGGATAATGAATGCAACAGTTCAGCAATGATAAACATACATGTACACAGAATTCAGATAACAGGATCAATCAAGCTCTATCGCTGTCTAGAGGTAAATGACCAGTTTCAAAGTGACGCAAAGTTCAGTTCAGTTCGCAGTAATCGCTGCCGTGGGAGATGGACAGTGTGGGGGAAGGAGAGAGAGCAAAACGAATGAATAATCAAAACAGCTTCCACACACAGACCTTCGCAGTCAGCTTTCGGGCGAGTCCTTTGTGATGTCATCTGAGGTCACCGACTGTGACCCCTCCATTTCCAGATACGACCGTTTCTCTGCGCTGAACCTGGCACCCAGGCAAGGGTGGGCACACACCAGGTTCCCGCCGATCGTGCCTTTCCACCCTGTGCGTTTATGGCCTGGTACTTCCCACTGACTTGTGAGAGGCGCACCGCTTCCAGGGTCTCGTTACCTCGGGTGTCGTGTGTGTTGCCTTAGCGAACCTGTCCCTTTTTATCCCCCTGCTGGGGTATCGCCCGTCCATCACTTCAAACAGTTCAGGGTTCAAAGAGGGAGCCGCTCTTGACAGCTCTCCTTCCCCTTCATTACACATCTCCAAATGCTGCTCCATTGTTTACCTTATCTCTCTCTCTCCTGAAGACAGGTGGCAGACCAGCTGCTGATCACACAGGACAGCTAACATCTTATCTATGTGTATTCTTGTCACACCATGAAAAAGACATCATCATGGACGCGCAGACGCACACGCACAGACTCGCACACGCAGGCACATGCCAAAAAAAAAGGAAGTCATTTCTGCCCACTGTGCTTTCAAGCATTCAGGCTTGAAGATGCCAGAAATGGCCGGGAGTGAAATGATTTCACTACTTCAGTAAGAACTACAAAGAATTTGAAGACATAGACAGTCATCTTGAATGTTACAATGAAAATGAAGATTTGATGGATGCAATCATTAATAATATTGTTTGAAGGTGGTTCATTATCTGCAGTAGGTGCCTGCACAGATTTTGTTCATTTAATGTCAATCAAAAGAACATGACAGTGTACACTGGATTAATTCCTCCATCGAAAACTATTAGGAACTAATACACAGTTTTATAGCGCTGCAGTAGTTTTGGTAGTATTCTAATTTATTTTGTATTTCATTGAAATGCATAATTTGTTACTCAGTTAAATGGTTTTATACCTTTTTCCATGAAATTTTGGCTAATTGGGCAGCTACTTAATTGGGCCAAAATGTAATGATTCCTATGTATCCCAGTTAGCCAGAATCCACTGTACTGCAGTCGACTGTATTGACTCCCAGAAGTTCTGAAGTTTATGGGTTAAACAAAATATGTTGAGTCACATTTGAGATATCTTAAAGTAAAAGACATAGGTTTAGATAAGGTTCTGGAAACTTAAAAGGTTTTTGAGGAAGAAAATTTTCACCCAGAGGGAGGGTATTTTGAAATCTAGAATGACTGCTTGAGTAGATGGTGAAGGCAGGTATTCTCACCTTTACGTAGTATTTAGAGAGGCATCTGAATTGCTGAGATAAGAGAGCTATGGACTAATTTCTTTTAAATGGGATGAGTATAGATGAGTCGTTGATGATCATTAGCACGTGACCAAGTGGTTAAGGCGTCAGTCTAGTGATCTGAAGGTCGCTAGTTCGAGCCTCAGCTGAGGCAGCTTGTTGTGTCCAAGAGCAAGGCACTTAACCACACATTGCTGTGCAACGACGCTGGTGCCAAGCTGTATCGACCCTAGTGTCCTTCCCTTGGACAACATCGGTGGCATGGAGAGGGGAGACTTGCAGCATGGGCAACTGCTGGTCTTCCATACAACCTTGCCCAGGCCTGCATCCTGGAAACCTTCCAAGGCGCAAATCCATGGTCTCACGAGACTAATGGATGCCTATAGATAACCGTGTACATATGATAGAATGAAGCCCCTGTTTCAGTGTTCTGTGACTCTATATTATTATGTATTAATTAAACTTACTTTAATGCATTGAGTACTATGGTTTCTTTTGAAATAATTAATAATTTTGATAAAAATTAATTGTATATCAACAGATTGGTCATTAAACAGTCTGAACCTTCACAAGATGATTTGATTTCAGTGATTAACTGGATTATGTGCACATCTGGAATTAACATTTTGCTGGCTAAATGATAATTATATAGGTTTTTCAATGCGACTCCATCTTTGGTAACATCTAGGGCCAAAATAGCCCTATGATTTAAGATCAGAACTTGAAAAGCTTGATAACTACATGGTCGTAATTAAGCTGAGATTGAAAATGATAAAATTTCACTTCAGTCTCTTTTGAATGTTTATAACAAGTTTTTCTAGTGAGTCAGTAAAGTATTCTTACTGCTGATGGAAGAAACAAACTTTAATTGGTATACTGAAATTCTTGTAGTTCTAAAGTGTATGATTAAGAGTTGATTTTGAATTACAGCAACTATTGTTAAACAGTTGTTTTGTACTTACTATGGTCTCACAAAAATGTGTATTGATTTGTTATTTTGTTGGTATTGTCTGAGAAAAAAATTCCAATTTAGTATATGCTCAAATCTGTACTGTCTTTGTCAACCAATTACATAAAGCTGATACTGCAATAATAGAAAGAGAGTGGCTTAAATTTTCACGGCAATGCTACTAATCATATTTGTCATGATCCCTGTTCTAATGCTCTTTGTTGATGGATTTATGGCTGTTATAGGCATTCCTTCTGATTGGTGCATGAATCTGGACACTCTGAAGGAGAGTTTCCGTATTGCTAGCAGTTTCAACTGGTCTGATGTGGATCTTTCTCAGTTCCAAGGTAAGTCATTGGTAATGTGGAGCTGGCTGTCTAACCATGGGCCATTTGGAGCTGTCCAAGATGCAGGTTCTTCCTGTAAGCAGAAGTATCAAAATGAAGACCTGGCAGTTTAAAAATATATGAAATCCAAAAGGTCTGTAAATCACTTAGACCTAAGCAATGTTATAATTAGCACTTATATTTAGGACACATTCTTTTTTTGCTGTGGGTGGTTAAGGCATAGCTGTTTCTGCTATAATACAAAATTTGAGAGCAATATCAATGAGCTACAGGGCAGAAATGTTTTGTGGTAAAGTCTCATTCATGAGTGCAATCTCTTGCAAGTATGCATTTGGTTGTGGCCTCATTCAGGTTCTGAAATTATTGACTTATTCTGCTTGTCAAGACAACCACACTTCCAAAAACCAACCTGATCCTGTGCACACAAATTTGGCTGATAGTCGCCTTCCTCAATGTGTGTAAACTGAATTAGGGATGAGCATTTTTCATTTTATTAATTATTTTGTTTTGTTAAACCTTTTATTTATGTTGCTATAGTTTTTTTTAATATACCTGCTTTACCTATCAGGCTGTGGACCCATTGGTTCTTTAGCCTCTTGTTTCCCTGGATTTTCTCCTTAACGCTCTGTCGTGCATTTTATCCGCAGGTCTGATGGAGAGTATGAAACAGGCGGATCTCAATAACTGGTCACTCGATCCTGTTCAGTTTGCGGACTTGTGCTCTTCCCTAAACCAGTTCTTCACACAAACTGGTCTGATCCAGTCACAAGGGAACATGCAGCCCTCCGTTTGTCACAGCACAATGCATACGCAGAAACCAAACCAGCACATCAGTACAGGTATAGACTCCAAAATGTAGAGCTAGTTACAGCTTATTAATTACTCAATAAGGTTTTCACATGGTGAAGCTATAAAGATGATTAATCCTTTGTTTGTTAGGCCATGGCAATTCAGTAAATTGTTGTTCAGAGTTCAGCCCAGCAGTAAAATGCGAAGCAGGCCACTTTTGTTTTAAATTTATGTTCACTTTTTATATGTTTTAGTTATTTTGGAAGTGCAAGGTAAGCAGCCATCAATTTTGTGCAAAGGATAGGAGTTTGGTTTTATCTGCCTCTGAATATCACCCATTGCAAAATATACTGCATCCTTGAAACCAAATTGGCAGGGCTGTCAGTTGAAACGCTATGCCCTAGGCAGCCTTTAACAACCTGAGCAAGATGCTTTTGTTCTTAGAATGAATGAAAAGGATGTGTGGGAGAAACTGAAGCAAACTTTCAATAAAATTAACCAGATTTTCAGCTTGGTTTCTAATGCTTTGCCTTTGCAGTTTTAGTGAAGCAACAAAATTGAAAACCAAAATATGCTGCACGTTGCATTACTTGTTAACAACATGCTTTGCAATTCAGCTGAACCCGCTGATGCCTTCCCTTACTCTCTAACTTCTAACCTACAATTTATGTTTACAGCATTCTGTTATCCAAGTTTAGCAGCTACAGACCGTACCTCTCCTTTGAAATTAACTGTTTCTATTTTAATGTTTAACAGCTTTTCTGCTTTTTGTGCTTCCGTTTACCAATATTCTTTTATTTTTTTTGCAGGTTCCTCCAATATCCCACTGTTAGTTTTGCTTCCTATTGTTGACCATTTTGTTGTCCCTTACAGTTCATCTGTCCGACACTAGATCAGACTCTTTGATTTGCAGCTGTTTTGTGGCTTTCCCACTCCACAGTCCATTGCTTTCTAATTACATTTGACAGCTTTTCTGCTTTCTGTTTACTCCTGACAGCTTTCAGTTGCAGGCTGCAGCTGTTTTTTCCCCTTTGTCTATTAACTATTTGTGGCTATGACTATTATTTCCTATGCTGTTCTAAACTGTCAATTAATGGTGTCGTAGAACAATGCAGTAGGGTTAACCTGTCCACCTGATAAAAGCTTAAGGATCCACTGCCTATATGGAATTCAAACCCAGCATGTTGAAGTTAGTAATTTCAGTGGCTCTTTTGATTAGTACCTGTGTCATGTAAACCAGAAAATTCCAGTTTAGTTCCCTATGGTGGTTTTAGCCAGTAGTAGGACACTATAATTACTCTCAGCATACTGCAGTTACAGAAATGAAATTCTTTTATGATGTTAGAGAAACCTCGCACTGCAATTGACTGCAGTAACCATTTGAGCTGTTCAGTGTGCAGTGTGAGGACAGAATTGGGTGTGGATGTGGTTTAGTTGAATTGTTAATTGTCCCGCATGATGAAAGAAAAAGGTGGTTCATTTCTTTTGGTGTCTTTGCTTTGCACCCAAGAGGCACTTGGCTTAATTTGAGACCTAAGCATCGGCAAGATGTGTGAATAGTTTTCTTTCTCTGTTGGGAAATGTTGGTCATTGCTTTAGACTTGGCCATAGTGTAATTGCTCAGACAAGATTTTGTGTTGAATATCACATTTGATTTTTATTATATTACCTTACAATAGAGCAGAAGACCATTCATTCATTTGAGTCTGTGTTGGCTTTCAAGCTAAGTTCGTCTATTGCATTCCTTAACTTCCCCGTAAACTATTCTCTCACATATCCCTTCTGATTCTTCTGTTATCCACCCTACAGTAAGACCAATTGGTTACTGTGAATCATTGCAATTTTGGTATGAAACCTGTGTGGTGACAGAAAATGAGCAAAAAATTAACACAGCTCTGACAGCACAGAAGGTGAGCATTGAAGTTAGATTTCTGTAGCTGTGAAACAGCTGCACTACCTGCAGTGCTATTGCACACTTGCCATCACTCAGCCCATTGTCTACTTTTCTGAAACAAAACTTTTGTTATTTCAGAATCAAAAAGTGCACCCTTTCCATGACTGATAGTTTCTCAATTAGGTCTGAGAAGCAAAATTGCCATGAGCTTAACAGCTAATATTTAAATAACTACTTATGAAAAAACTATAATGTGTCTGTATACAATAGTGTGTGCATTAGTAGGCAAATGTGCAATTTAACATTCTGTTTCATTATTGGGATGACTCCACCAACACCATGCACACACTCACCCTCTCACCCTCTCACCCTCTCACCCTCTCACCCCCTCACCCCCTCACCCCCTCACCCCCTCACCCCCTCACCCCCTCGCCCCCTCGCCCCCTCGCCCCTCACCCCCTCACCCTCTCACACACTCTCTCTCACTCTCTGAATGACTTTCTCAACAGTCCTTTGTTTTCAGATATTTTTGGATTATTAGGGGTTTCATCATTATCTTATTATTGCTTTTTCACATAGCAGTGTAAGCAAGAAATAGCATATGAGCAGGAATGAGCTATTTAGCTGACCTTTATTAACGACCTGGATGTGGGGGTAGAAGGGTGGGTTGGCAAGTTTTCAGACAACACAAAGGTTGGTGGTGTTGTAGATAGTGTAGAGGATTGTCAAAGATTGCAGAGAGACATTGATAGGATGCAAGAGTGGGCTGAGAAGTGGCAGATGGAGTTCAACCCGGAGAAGTGTGAGGTGGTACACTTTGGAAGGACAAACTCCAAGGTAGAGTACAAGGTAAATGGCAGGATACTTGGTAGTGTGGAGGAGCAGAGGGATCTTGGGGTACATGTCCACAGATCCCTGAAAGTTGCCTCACAGGTGGATAGGGTAGTTAAGAAAGCTTATGGGGTGTTAGCTTTCATAAGTCGAGGGATAGAGTTTAAGAGTCGCGATGTAATGATGCAGCTCTATAAAACTCTGGTTAGGCCACACTTGGAGTACTGTGTCCAGTTCTGGTCACCTCACTATAGGACGGGTGTGGAAGCATTGGAAAGGGTACAGAGGAGATTTACCAGGATGCTGCCTGGTTTAGAAAGTATGCATTATGATCAGAGATTAAGGGAGCTAGGGCTTTACTCTTTGGAGAGAAGGAGGATGAGAGGAGACATGATAGAGGTGTACAAGATAATAAGAGGAATAGATAGAGTGGATAGCCAGCGCCTCTTCCCCAGGGCACCACTGCTCAATACAAGAGGTCATGGCTTTAAGGTAAGGGGTGGGAAGTTCAAGGGGGATATTAGAGGAAGGTTTTTTACTCAGGGAGTGGTTGGTGTGTGGAATGCACTGCCTGAGTCAGTGGTGGAGGCAGATACACTAGTGAAGTTTAAGAGACTACTAGACAGGTATATGGAGGAATTTAAGGTGGAGGCTTATATGGGAGGCAGGGTTTGAGGGTCGGCACAACATTGTGGGTGGAAGGGCCTGTACTGTGCTGTACTATTCTATGTTTAACCTTTGCCATTTTCCCTGCAAAAATCCCTATCACTTGATTCATCTACTATCTAAAAATCGATCAGTCTGTCTTGAAAATATTCGGTTACTGAACCTCCTCAATCCTGCTGTGTCGAGAATTGCAAAGGTTCACTGCTCTCCAGAGAAGAAATTTCGTCCCACCCTCAATTCAGAATAACCATACCCTTATTTTGGGACTGTGACCTCTAGTTCTTAACGCCTCTGCCTGGGCGTGGGGGGAAGGAATTGGGGAATCACCAACTGTATCTTTCAAACCCACTTACGATTTTGTACGTTTCAGTGAGTCGCTTATAATTTGAATAAAGGGTACGGGCTTGATCTGCTTAATCTGTCTTTGATTCAATCTGTTGAATCTTTGCCACACTCCCTATCTTACCAGGGAGACAAAGACAGTGGATAATATTCCGGTGTAATCTTGCCAGCCTTTGTGTTATTTTTTTAGGAAATATTAGGGAAAAATTATATCACGCTATTCCCAAAATTAGTGACACGAAAATAACTTCAGAAAAAAAAAGTTAATATAATACTCGATTTGAATTGACGAAGAATATTTCTTTAATCTTGTTCCAAAAGAAAATTTTGACTTAAATTAAAATGTGATTGCTGCTGGGATATGGATTGCTTCCTTTGTTTTCCACACTTGGATATACCAGCAGATTAAGAGCGGAGTAAAGCATTATTCACACTGAGGGGCTTGCCTTCATCTCTATGATGTTCTTTAGTTTGTAATGACTTTGAGAGGCATAGTCATGTGTTTGAGTAGTTTTGGCGCTTGAGACTGAGTTGAATCAACCTATCAACCTTGAGATGTTGATTTACTGGTAAGGTCACATTTAATCACAGGCTCAAAGGTTTAAATGCGGTCCCTTTCATGTGTTTTATTGATTTGGTTCTTAATCCAAATTTGAGATCAACATGTAGGTGACAGAAATAAGCAAGAAAATGTGTTGGGATTAATCTGGTACCTCAGTGGGACATAAAACTAACATTTTTCATCTTCAAATTTTGTGTAATGTTGAAAAAAAGCAGATGGATCTACTTGAGCATTAAGGAGTTTGCATTAGCCTCCCCAAACAAAGCAGCCAGCAAGAAAAAAATATAGTCACTACCTAACCTGTTTTACAGATGAGAAATGCTGTAGTTGACTTAAAAATGACGCCCATGTCTTCAGTTCTGTTTTCTTAGATTGCTTTTCTTTTAGGGATCAGGCCTTGTATATATTCATTTGGATCTGACATTGATGCTGGATCTGGTTGTTTCAGGCTGTTGGTGTTTTTTTATTTCTAATGAAGTGGTGATTTCTCACTGCTGCACCACTTTCTCACACAGGAAGCTTGTACATTGACTCCAGACAAAACCTTCCTGCTTCAATGATGGGGCCCCCAGGGTACCCCCATCTCCCACCTCTCAGTACCCCAGGACCAGCCATGACAGGTAATTGCCCCATATTAACTGCTTATCCCTGGGATAATTACCCTATTGTTTTCTCCTCCTCTTTTTCTCCCCCTTTGACCTGCATGTTGTATGCATGTCTGGGATCCTGGGTGCATCTTACTTGCATGTGTCTCATGAAGACAAATGGTTAGAAATGGAAATGGATTTGCAGTCGATTTGGATTTTTAATGCATCCTTAAGCATGGGAGGCAGTTTTGAAAATGAGATTATTTTGCTCTTTGATCAATTTTTTAATGTGTTGATGTGAGTCTGTTGATACAGCTTTTGTTTTCAGGGTGGAAGATTGTTTTCAAATTCAAAAGCGCTTCCCAATTGATTGTCTTCTGTAGCATCTTGATGAAATGAAGAAGAACCATCTAAAACAGCATAAAGCATAGGAGCAGAATCAGGCCATTTGATGCATCGAGTCTGCTCTGCCATTCCATCATGGCTGATTTATTATCTCTCTCAACTCCTTTTGCTTACCTGTAACATTTGACACCCTTTCTAATCAACAATCAATCAATGAATTTTGCAGATTCACTAACTTTTGGCTAAAGAAATTCCTTGACATCTCTGTTCTAAATGGATGTCCCTTTGTTCTGAAACAGTACCTCTAGTCTTCCCCATTATAGGAAATGTCTTCTCTGTGACTATCTAGGCCTTTCAGTGTTCAATAGGTCCCCTTGTTCTTTTAAATCCGAGTGATTACACTCCTTATGCATTAGCACTTTAATTTTCGGGATCATTCTCATGAACTTCTTCTGGACATTCTCTAATGCCAGCACATCCTTTCTTAGATAAGGGGCCCATAACTGCTCATAATACTTAAAGTACAGTCTGGCAAAGGCCTTATAAAACATCAGCATTACATTCTTGCTATTGTATTCCAGTCCTCCTGAAATGAATGCTAACATTGCATTTGCCTACCTTACCACCAATTCAACTTGCAAGTTAACCGTTGGGGAATTGTGCATGAGGACTCCCAAGTCCCTTTGCATCTCTGATTTCTGAATTTGCTGTCCATTTAGAAAATAGTCTGTGCCTTTATTCTTTGTACCCAAGTGTATGACCATGTACTTTCCTACACTGCATTCCATCTGCCACATCTTTACGTATTCTCCTAATCTACCTAAATCCTTCTGCAGACTCTGTTTCCTCGACATTACCTATCTTCTTATTGTCTGCAAACTGGCGGTAAAGCCATCAATTCCATTATCCAAAACATTGACATATAATGTGAAAAGAAGCAGTCCCAACACCGGAACCTGTGGAACACCACTGGCAGCCAACCAAAAAGGGCCCCTATTATACCTCCTTGCCTCCTGCCAGTCAATCAATCTTCAAACCTGCTAGTATCTT
Organism: Mobula birostris; assembly: GCF_030028105.1. NCBI lineage: Eukaryota > Metazoa > Chordata > Chondrichthyes > Myliobatiformes > Myliobatidae > Mobula > Mobula birostris. Next base: position 25,637,695 of record NC_092396.1, read on the forward strand.
TCCTGTAATACAATGGGTTCTTATCTCATTTAGCAGCCTCCTGTGTGGTATCTTGTGAAAATCCAAGTAAACAATATCCATTGACTCTCCATTTTCTATCCTGCCAGTTAATTCCTCAAAGAAATCGAACAAATTGGTCAGGCAAGATTTTCCCTGAAGGGAAATCATATTGACTGGCCTATTTTATTATGTGCTTCCAAGTACCCAGAAACATCATCCTTTATAATGGACTTCTGTTCTCTTGCCAACATCTTACAACCCTCTGAAGTCAGGCTAATTAGACTATAATTTCCTTTCTTTTACTTCCTTCCCTCTTTAAAGAGTGGAGTGACATTTTCCAGTCCTCTGGAACCATTCCAGAATCTAATGAAAGATAATTTCTAATGCCTCCGCAGTCTCTTCAGCTACCTCTTTCAGAACCCTAGGATGCAGTCTATCTGGTCCAGATGATTTATAAGAGCACAAAACTTGCGTGCAAAACTAGGCTATTCGATCCATCGAGTCTGCTCTGCCATTTGATCATGACTGATCCATTTCCTTGTCAACCTCTTTCTCCTGCCTTCTCCCCATGGCCTTTCACACCTGACTAGTCAAGTACCTATCAACCTCTGACTTAAATACACCCAATGATCTGGCCTCCATATCTGCCTGTGGCAATGAATTCCACAGATTCACCACCATCTGGCTGAAGAAATTCCTGCTCATTTCTAAATGGGCTTCCCTCTATTCTGAGGCTGTGCCCTCTGCTTCTAGACTCCCCCATTTTAGGAAACATCCTTTCCATGTCCACTCAATCTAGGCCTTTCAACATTTGATAAGCTTCAAGACACCCCCCCCCCCCCAATTCTTCTAAATTTCAGCAAGTACAAGCCTAGAGCCATCAAACACTCCTCATATGAGTATTTCATTCCCAGAATCATTTTCGTGAACCTCCTTTGAACTCTCTCCAACATCAACACATCCTTTTTTGGATACGGGGCTCAAAACTGCACGCAATACTCCAAGTGAGGCCTCACCAGTGTCTTATAAAGCCTTAGCATTACTTCCTTGCTTTTATGTTGTAGTCCTCTCAAAATGAATACTAACATTGCTTTTGACTTTCACACCACCGACTTGACCTGCAAGTTAATCTTCAGGGAATTCTGCCTTCAAACCTTGCATCTTCCCAAGCACCTTCTCTTTAGTATTAGCAACTGCAGTCACTTCTGCCCCCTTAAACTCTCAAATTTCTGGCACACTGCTGGTTTCTTCCACTGTGAAGACAGATGCAAAATTATTATTGAGTTTGTCTGCTACTTCTTGGTCCCCTTTACTGCCTTCAAAGGTACATTTAATGTTGGGTAAATGTATACAATATACATCCTGAAATGCTTTTTCTTTGCAACCATCCACGAAAACAGAGGAGTGCCCTCAAAGAATGAGTAACAGTTAAATGTTAGAACCCCAGAGTTGCCCCCCAGCTCCCCTCCCTCCTGCACGTAAGTGGCAGCAAGCAACGATCCCCCCCCCCACCACCCACCGGCAAAAAAAAGTATCGACACCCGCCACCGAGCACTCAAGCGTGAGCAAAGCAACAGCAAAGACACAGACCTGCAGTACTCCAAAGACTGCTTGTTCACCCGGTATACAACATACCACAGGCTCTCTCTCTCTCCCCATAATAAAGGAGAAAGAGGTGTCTCTGTTTCACAGCGAGAGGGGAGACATAACAAACAACTTGCTGGTTTATGATGTTAAAAGTCTGTTGTATTGCTTTTTCCGAGCTCTGTTTCCAAAGATCTCAGGTCTCTGGGCACACAGCTTTAAACCTTCCATCTCCCCCCGACACACCGATCTCCTGTCCAGACCCCGACCTCCGATCCCCCCCCATCTCGAACCATCTCGAACCTCCGAAGGCGAGTGAAGCTCTTAGGCTGAGCCCTTGGCGTCCCAAATAACAGCCAGTCGTGAAACCCTGAGAGCGGGTCCCATTCCCGCAAAGAACTGTAGTCAGCGTGTAACTCCAGGTCAGGGTCTTCAAAAGAACCCTGAAAGGGAAAAAATGGAGATATTAAAGATGGAAATAGAGCTGTTTCCAAAGATGCAAGCGAAGGAGTCGCCGTTAGGCACCATTGTCTCTTCCTAAGTTCCCCAGTGTCATTCTCCAGCAGTTCGATATCCACTCTCTTCTCTTTTACTCTTTACTTATTAAAAAAAAACTTTTGGTATCCTCTTTTATATTATTAGCCAGCTTACTTTCATGTTTCATCTTTTCTCTCCTTACTGCTTTTTTAGTTGCTTTCAGTTAGTTTTTAAAATCTAATCAATCCTCTAGCTTCCTGCTAATTTTTCCTATGTTACAGTACTGTGTAAAAGTCTTCGACGCATAAGTATAGCCAGGGCACCTAAGAACTTTACACAGTACTGTATTTGTCAACGTGGAGTGAAGAGCGAGTTTATAAATCTTGTGGGAAAAAAGGATGTTGGGAATGTTGAGGGTGGAGCACCATGAGGGTGTGGGACAAATGGCAGAGAATGCCTGCCGGGGTGGGGGGTGGCACAGGTGCAGACACACCCGGCCTTGAAACACCAAGCGAGGTCATTTGATTCCAAACAATTGGTTTATTGATCATTACAGATGCCTCTCTGGTGCTTCCAGTTCCCTCCACTCTCCCTTCCCCCTTTCCTAACCATGCCCTCTTCCCACTCTCAGTCCACAATAGAGACCCAAGTCAGAATCAGGTTTATCATCACTCAAATATGTTATGATTTTTAATGTATTGCAGTACAGTGCCATACATAAAATTCTGCAATACTAAGAGAAAGTCTTAGGCACCATACCATATACAATTGCCTAAGACTTTTGCACAGTACTGTATATGCCCTCTCTTTTGCTTTTTATGTTGCCTTTGACCTCCCTTGTCAGCCACAGTTGCCACATCCTCTCTTTAGTATACAACTACTTCTTTGGGATGAACCTGTGCCTTCTGACTTGTTCCGACAAAATCCAGCCATTGCTGTTCTGCCGTCATCCCTACTAGTGTCCCCTTCCAATCAACTTTGATGAGCTCCTTTCTCATACCTTTGTAGTTTCCTTTACTCCACTGTCATACTAATGTATCTGATTTTAGCTTCTCCCTCTCAAGATGCGAAGTGAATTCTGTCATACTATGATCACTGCCTCTTAGGGGTTTCTTTACCTTAAACTCCCTAATCAAATCTGGCTTATTATACAACACCCAATCTGGAATTGCCTTTTCCATAGTGGGCTCAACCACGAACTGCTTCGAAAAGGCATCTCATAGACATTCTACAAATTCTTTCTCTTAGAATCCGATATCAATGTGATTTACCCGACCTACCTGTCTATCAAAATCTCCCTTGACTATCATAACATTGCCCTTTTTACATGCCTTTTCTTTCTTCTGTTGTAATCTGTACACCACATCCTGGTGCGTATATGTATATCTAGAAAATAACTGAAGTCCCAACACTTAATTTTGCGGAACACCACTGATTACAGGCCTCCAATCAGAATAATGCCCTTCCACTGCTGCCCTCTATATTCGATTTTTTTTAGATTATGAAGACACGCGGTACTCTTTTATTGTCATTTGGTAATGCATGCATTAAGAAATGATACAATATTTCCTCTGGTGTGATACCACAAAACACAGGACAGACCAAGACTGAAAAAACTAACAAAACCACATAATTATAACATATAGTTACAACGGTGCAACAATACCATAATCCGATGAAGAACAGTCCATGGCACAGTAAAAAGTTCAAAGACTCTCAAATGTCCCACATCTCACACAGACGGGAGAAGGAAGAAAACTCTCCCTGCCATGCCCGACCACAGTCCGACTCTGAGTCGTCCGAAAATTTCGAGCCTCCGATCAGCTCTCCGACACCGAGTACCGAGCACCATCTCTATCTGAACGATTCGACCTCAATCTCGGTCGCCAACAGCAGGCAAAGCCAGGGATTTTGAGGCCTTACCTCCACAAGATTCTCAATCGCGCAGTAACAACAGCAGTGAACCTGTGTTTCAGAAATTTCTCCAGATGTTCCTCTGTGCTTTCACGCCTGTCTCCATCAAATCAGAATTGTCCACGGCCCCTATTTAACGGATACAATATCATTTTGACCGGAGGGCAGCGTGTGCGCGGCGTGCTGCTATCTCTCCTCCTGCCTTTTGAGACATGACCTCCTCCCTCAACAAACCCATGTTGTCACTCCCTAATAAGTCTGCTTTTCCAGATTCTGTATTATATTCCATTGCCTTTTACTTCTTTACAAACAGAAATCTTTATGTTCTCTGGATTAAGTTCTACTTGCCACATTTTTGATCCTGTAAGTATAAAGCTTTCTCCTCCCTGTGAACTACAAGCCAATTTCTCTATCATCAGCAAACCTCTCTATAATGCGCCTCTTTAAGTCCAAAGCATTAATATTATTATAAGCTTAAGAGGCACAGAAATGAGCTTAATGGAACTGAGCACAACCAGTGCTCGTTTCCCTCCAGTCACTGAAATATCTTTGGATCAAATTTGCCACCCTTCCTGGGACTCCATGAAGCTTTACTTGGTTGTCACGTGGAACCTTGTCAAAACCTCTCTAAAATCCCTTTAGACTACATCAAATAAAACTCAACTTAGAAAAATACAGATGGAAATCTGATACAAAACCTGAAAATGTGGACGTACTCAGCAGGTCAGCCAGCATCTGTGAAAAGATAATTAACGTAGGGGGTTGACCCGAAATGTTGAATCTATTTCTCTTTGCACAGACGATGCTTGACCTGCTAGATTGCATTGAATAGGCTTTCCTTTTAACTTCAAAAGAAATTTATACCAAGTTACTCTACAGATTCATGCTGACAATACTTGATTAATCTGTGCCTTTCTAAGTGAAGGTTTATAATGGTCCTGTGAATTGATTTAAATCGTTCCACCCCATGAATTCCTTTTTGATAGTGCACTCCATCTACAGTTTATAATTCCTCACAGCTTTAATTGAACCGTTCATTTGAACATGAACCAATTTCCTCCCCAGTCTTTCTTTCCTTTGAGCAATATTTAACTTTCTAAACTGAGCTCGGTATCAGCTTGGATCTCAGTTTTGTGTATCCAGATCTGTTTTACCATTGAAAGTGGGGATTTTCATTCAAAGGCTTAATGCATTTACAGCCAGTGTATGCAGAAACAATGCAATCCTTAGTGGTTTCATTAGATCGAAATTGTGCCATTTCTATGTTTTGCATAGCATGAGGTGATGTACAGTTTCCAGTTCTTAGAATGCACTGACCTTTCTGTGGAACACTGGAAGCAACATTTCAAGAGTGAAGAATGTAAAATGGTTTTGTAGTTTCCAATGTTTCTTGATTTAAACACTGGCAAGTCAAGTGTTTAAGATCAAAATGCCAATCTTAGAGCATCAAACTTGTCATCCTCATGAAGATAGTTTCTTCAGGGTTTGGATATAACCTTCAGCAGCATAACTATGTGTCATCAAAAATGTTTTAATTTTATGTTGCATTTTTGTGATGCTGTTTTGCATTTTAAGAAACTCTCATAAGCTGGACTTCCTGGTGACATCAGCACATAAATGAACCTGCAGACCAGATCATCCCGGTTCTGTCTTATTCTCACTAGACTACCTTGAGCAGGTTGCTTCTCGATTAAGATTAGTGAGGAAAAAGATCAAATAAGATTCCTGGTTGTTTAGTGGACCCAGTAGGCAGAGTACTTCTCAGACAAACGGAATATTGAGCTCAGAAAACCTACACACCTGAATCTCGATGCAACAGTGAAATGTCCGTACCTCCATAAAATATTCTGTTAATACATCTGCCTTCCAGATTTTAAAAACTGTTTTCTTTGTTTGAAAGTAGTTTGGGCTAGGAGTGAAAGTGATGTGATTCATCGGATCTGGTAAGATGTTTAGTGGTTATGTGTTCCTAGCAGACTGGATCCTCTGAGAATTTTTACTCCAGTTTTATCTTTGACCTTTCAAATAACAATGCTGAGCGTAACTGAACTGTTATCACCAACACAAAAATTCTCTACCATCTGGCCAGCCTCGCTCTCAAAGCAGAATTTCACCATTATACTTAGGCTTGTTGGGCTTGCTGCATATTGGCTAAGAAAAAGGAATGCAGTAAAACTGCCAGAAGAAAATATACTGTTCAAAAGTTGAATGAAATTTAATTCTTGAACAAGGGCTAGAAATATTTGTATTTAACCATCAGCTTTTAAAAAGAGACATGGGAATGAGGTTGTTGAGCTTTAACAAGTGTTTGGGTTAAAAACAGAAATGGGAAATTCAAAATCAATTTGGGGTGAGTAAAAAATTAGAATATTTAAGTCATTTGTTAACCTGTTTAGTGGAAATTCTGTAGTTTTCTGTGATTGCAGGCATGTTTCAAGAATGATATGTTGTCCCCCATGTGCCAGCTTCAAAGACATCAAAGACTGCAGTAATTCTGGAGATGAGTTGTGGACAACAAAAGATTGTGATTCATGTGGGTACCAATGACAAATGTCAAATATAGAATGAAGTTCTGCAAGCAGGTTTTTGAGGAGTCGGGAAAGAGATTGAAAATGTGAAGGAGCGTCAGATCTGTGGAATACATATCCTGCACTATGACAAGTCCAGGAGTTTCTAATAACCCGGATAACCACAGACTTATGATGTTGAGGCTTGAGCGGAACATTAGATCATTATAGTTCAACTGTGAAGCAGGACCAAGACCTCAAAAGTTATAATCCACTGATTACTTTTGGTGCACCTCGCTGCTGAGAAAAAAGCACAGTACAGATAACTGTGTGACAAAGGTGAATGTTTGAGTTTACAGCAAATTCTGGGAACATAGCAACCGTCCAGGTGGGATTGGCTGCCCCTCATTGCATCAAGAACCAATATTCTCAGAGGCAGGTGTGCTATTGTTGTTGATGCAAGTTCTGAAAAATATTAGGAAAGTACATGAGAGATTTTGGAAGGCAGGGCAATTAAAGCAGATAAAATCAACAAGAGAGTCTTGTAAATATGAGGTGTTTGTGAGCAGGAAGTTGATCAACATTAATCATATACTGAAAATGTAGTGCAAATGTTATGGTTATTTGTTTTAAAGAGGGACAGAAACTTGACCTAAAGAAACGTAGGAGCGGCATACTCTGATTAGAGGCTTTTCAAAAGTAAGAAGAATGGCAATATTTGTTGAAGAAATTATCACCACTAAGAGGGATGGAATGTTAAACAGATAATCAAAACTGCAAAACAGTCAAAGGGCAGTCATGCTATCGTATTGTATTGTGGTCCTCCAAACTGTTCAAGGGGGATTAATCACACATTTCCAGACAAATGTGTAAACATGCACCAAAATGGTAAAGTGCTAATGGGAGGTGAAAATTATAGATTTTAATTGGTCAAGTAGTAATTGTGATATGGTCAGTATTTTTAAAAATATAGCAGACAATCAATTCTTAAATTCAGAAAAGATTTTCGTAGCAGATATGTAGCAAGCCTAGCAAGGTTAAGTGGAATGGTGAAACTCTGCTTCAAGATTTGAGGAATGAGGCTGGCCAGATTGGAGAGCATTTCTGTGTTAGTGCTAACAATTCAATTAGATTTGGCGTGGTTATTTGAAGGGACAAAGATAATGTAGGAGCAGAAGTTCTAGTTGGGATATTGCCAATTTTACTAGACTGAAAAGTATTTAGCAAAGGTAGACTGGAACTCATCACTTGTTGCTTTTGGGGTAATGAAGGATGACACTGCCATATTGCAATGTAACCATATTGAGAGCACTTGAATGCTAAAGTCTAGAGGTGCGGGGGATTGGATAAGACAAAAAAAATACATGTCATATCATAATTAGACAATTTGCCACATTTAATAAATATAGAAAAGACTGAAATGGAGAGAAACATATGGTAATTGGCAGAAATGAAGATGTAATAGTGGGTAAAATCTGGAGAAAACAAAGATGTTTAATGCATTCATGAAAAGCAAGAGGATGACAAAAGCAAAGAAGAGACAAAAGTATAATCTGCATGCTGAGGTAGGGTTCCACCTGTCTCTTATGAAAGAGAATGAAACTTGCATTATAGAAATGTATGAAATATATGGATAAGAGAAGCCTGGCCCCCTTTACACTTATCACAAATGGGACTAATGTCAGGGTAAAACCGCGATTATTTAGTTTTAGACATACGAGCCCTGTGTACAATCTTAAACTGCAAAAGGCAGTGGCGAGCACATAAAGAGGTTGAGTTAACTGACTTAAGAATTGAATCCCAAACCACATCAGATAAGGAAATATTTAAATCATGCTCCCAGGCAGTTCTAATTTTATCGAAGGGGGCACGCCTCAAGATCACTAAGTTATCCCGAATAGCAGATATTAAACCTTTACCCAGTGGATTAATACAAAGAAACAAGTCCACAATGTTTTTCTCAGGCATCTCAGGAGAGTTTGATATTAAAGGGTTAATGAAATGTCTAATTTGAAGATATCTAAAGAAATGAGTATTAGGTAGGTTGAACTTTACTGGGCCTGTCCTAATCTAGAGAAATTCTGGAGAGAAGTTTTTTCAACTCTCTCCCATATTCTTAATCGCCACTTAGAACCTAACCCTCTGATTGCTCTTTTTGGCACCTTGGGTGAAGTAGACATGCACTTGAGTTCGACTAAACGTCGAACATTATCTTTTGCCCCTGTCTTGGCTAGACGGTTAGTTCTTCTTAGGTGGAGAGATGCTGCCCCACCCACTCATGCTCAGTGGCTTAGTGATATGTCCTGCTTAGACCTTGAAAAGATTAATTATTCACTTAATTCAGACATGAAGTTTCATAAGGTGTGGGGGCCTTTTCTTGAATACTTTCATAACTCCTCTTTAGATTAAGTTTACCTTTTTTTTGTACTACAATCCCTTAATTTCAGCTTTTTTTTTCCTGTAAGTTTTACGGTTTTTTGTTGTGAATTACATTATAGTTTTGGTAGTCGGTATTGTATTTTCTTTTATATATATATTTACAGCTCTGTGGGGTTGAATGCTCCAATTAATTTTTATACATAGAAATGATTGGCCTGGGGTTTTATAGTGGGAGGGTGGGGAGGACACTAATTTTATTTGATTTTATTTTGGGTGCTTTTTCTTTATTGTTATGAATTATATATTGGACACGTTTATTTTGCACTGTATAGACCTCCATTTTGTAGATGGGTTTTTTCTGTCGCTGTGTTGTAGAAACGCATAAAAAATTAATTTTAAAAAGAAGTGTATGAAATAATATATAAGAAAAGGATTGTGAAAGTAGTACTGTTGAGATGATCTCTTTGAAAGTTGCTGAATTAGTGGCCCCAAATTAAATGTATTCCAATCTTTTAAGAGAAATGTGGAAGAAAATTGGAATTTTTGACCATAATTTTTCAATCTTTTCTGCCTACAAAAGGATGACTGGAGGACTGTAATGAGCCATCTTTTAGAAAAGGAGGAAAGGATAAATGGAATAAATAGAGGAATAAATTTCAGTAGTGGAGAAGTTTTCGTAATTATTTGAGGGATAGTGCAAGCCTTTGCTTGGAAAGATTAACCTCAGATCTGGATTAGTCAAAGGAAAGCCTTATCTGATTAACATGTTTAAATTTTTTGAGGAAGTATCAAAGATGAGAGCATTTTGTTTGAAAATATCTGGATTTCATTAAAAGCTTTTGGCAAGTCCTGCAAAGTGAGCTGATTAAGGCAGAATCCTGTCATTCACAGGAGGACAGCAAATTGGTTTCAAAATTGGGTCAGTGGCAGGAAGCAGGGGATAATGATTGCTGTTCTTATCACTGGGAGCTTGTTTCCAGTGGGATTCCATGAAACTCTAAATTTGCTGGTTATTAATTATCTAGACAAATGAAGAAAAGATAGAGAAGCTTACAAATGATACAAAATAGTTGTGTAGTTTTTAGAAGAGGAGGAATGCTTCTGTCTTCAAGAGGATATAGATGGTCTGGCCAGTTGGGCAGAAATGTATCATATGCAGTTCAATCCAAAGGAGCTTGAAGTAATTTTGGAACCTGTAAAGAGCAAGTGATCTTGAAATGAATGGTTGGTATCGAGAAACAGGAGAAAGAGAGAAACTTGAATTATGTCCACAGATCTTTAAAGGTCACAATGCAACCAGCAGAGATGGTTAGTGAAGTATGCTCTCATTTAGAAAATGAGGCCCTCTGTTGGGCAGAGTCGGCTGTGGATTTTGCGTCCTAGCTGTCTGAGAGCAAGCTGTTGCCCAGGCAGCAGGCACCCCCTCTCCACGCAACTGTTGAATCCAAAGGAATGGCAGAGACCAGTACAGTTTGGCACCAGCAGCATCATAGGAGTTCTTAGTCAAGATTGAACTCAACGTACGATGTCTTTGGGGACTTCAGCTCCAGATTTTTTCTTGGTGTTTTCTCTCAAAGCCATCCCCATGAGTGGGTTTCGCTGCAAGGCAGCGGTGGTTTGAGATCAGAGCTTTTCTTCTCCTAAGTGAGCTGCCGACCATGGCTGATGAGCCCTATCTGTCCAAAGCAACTGGTTTTAAGGTGCCAGTAACCCACCTTTGCCCTTTCTCCTGTCAGTAGAAACGGTTCCACCGGGTTTAGTAACGAAGCCACATATAAAGGCCAGGAGCAGGACTTGGTTGTCAGAGGCTATTTGAGATGTATGCCTAAATTCTCTGATTTAGAAAATAAGAACAGGAATGAATGCAGTGCTTTAGCCACATAATTAATGTACAGTATAGCTCTGGCATAGGAAAGCTATGATTCCACAGGAGAAGGTATGAGGATGTTGTCAGGTCTAGAAAGATTGGATCGGCTAAAATTGCTTCCTTTGGAACACTGGAGGTTAAGTGGAGAATTATCTAAAGTGCTTAAAATAGAGGAGCCACAATAGTATAAATAGAAAAGATCTAATTGCTAAATATCCCGACAAGGGGGTGTAGATTTGGAATAATTAGAAGGATTAGAGGGAAGATGAGGAAATACTTTTTCGCGCAGATCGTGATGGCGGTAGTGGGTAGGAGGAATTCTAAAATTATAGCCTGAAAGGATAAAAACACCTTTATACTTAATAAGTGAATGTTTACTTGAAGAGTAGTAATCTACTGGGCTAAAGATCAAATGCTGCAAGTAGGATTAGGTCATGTAGCTGCCATGGATGTAATGGACTAAAATGCTGTAATTTTTTGATTAGGAACAGTCCTGCCTAACCTGATAATGTTGTTTTCTCTCATCATATTTTTCTCGGTTGGGTGGGCTTTGGTTTTTATCAGAGCCAAAACCTAGACTAATGTTGGGAAGGAGTTACCTACTGTTATGCTGATCTTGGGTCCATTGTCATTAGAAGGGGATGCCAGGGTGAAAATAGCAATTAAAATAGATCATATATAGTGGCAACACACATCAAAGTTGCTGGTGAATGCAGCAGGCCAGGGAGCATCTCTAGGAAGAGGTACAGTCGACGTTTCAGGCCGAGTCCTGACGAAGGGTCTCGGCCTGAAACGTTGACTGTACCTCTTCCTAGAGATGCTGCCTGGCCTGCTGCATTCACCAGCAACTTTGATGTGTGTTGCTTGAATTTCCAGCATCTGCAGAATTCCTGTTGTTTGTTCATATATAGTGGGTCATTTTCATTGGCATTCTAAATTTGTTTCCTTTGAAATCAGATCTCTTATTCTCTGCTCAGCTATGCACTGAGACTTTTAGATCAAGATGTTGTTTGTCCCTACTTTTGCCATTTCTATTTTGTGAGCAGCAGTGGGGAGTAATCTTACTCAGAACTGTTTACATCTGTTCGATATTTCCTCCAATTTTTAGCTCACTTCATTAGAAATAATAGGAATTATCCAGCTTATACAGGCTACAGTCACACTGTAAGTTGATGATCTGACTCTTCTGATTGCCCAAAGCCTTTCATCAGCTGGAAGGTGCAAGAAACAAATGTGATAGAATAATTTCTACTTACCTGGATGGCTGTAACTTCAGCAGTACTTGAAGCTTAACTTAGACAACTGCCCACTGCATAGCATCCTAACCACCATCTTAACCAATCACTCATTCCGTAACTAGTACTCCTTGTGCCATCTCTTTTACAGGGACTGCAGCTGCTTGACAAATTTCTTTTTCTCCCATTCTACCACCTAAGGTTCCTAAGTCACATACCAACCTGACATTTCAATGTATTACTGTTGCTACATCGATGCTGGGTTCAAATCTGAAACTCCCTACTTTCTGTAGGGATTTTTTTTTGCAAGTTCAGAATAGGGACTCACCACCAATTTGTCAGAGCATCTAGTTGTAAATAGTAACTGATGGCTTGACTAGGGATGTCGTGAGTCTGTAAACTGAATACTTGCAGATTATTATGATTTAATCTTAGCACTAGTGATGCATGATTTTTTTTTAACTCCATTGCATTCTTTTATTATTTACTTGTTCTCGCCTTTCATGAGTCTCTTGCGCAAAGTGATATTTTCACTAGTTGTGGAGAAAATGTTCTGTGCAGATTCAGGGTGATTACTTAAAAGATTGTTTTGATGTAGAGTTATAGAACGCCATGGCACAGAAATAGTCCCTTCAACCCACCCACACATGCACCGTGTGAGTGAAGGTGTTCCCCCTCAGGTTTCCCTTAAATATTTCATCTTTCATCCTTAACCCATAACCTCAAGTTCCATTTTCACCCAGTATCAGCAGAAAAAGCCTGGTTGCATTTGCACTATCTATACCCCACCCTAATCTGCTTCAATCAGCTGTAATCTCTAGACAGTCCATTATCTCATTGCTGTTTTGCCGCAGTTATATAGTCTCTGTGTCCATCTGAATGCAAAAAATCCACTTAAGGTCTCCCCCATCTCTTTAGGCTCCACGCGTAAATGACCGTGCTGATCTTCTGCATTAATTCTGCAATTTTCTGCGGATCAGTATCTGCAGTTATGAAACTTCGGCTTTTAACAGGGTATTTTTAAGTTTAAAAAGTTCATGGATCAAAGGATCAAAGATTATTATCAAAGTATGTATGTGGTATACAACCCTGAGCTTCTCCACATAGCCACAAAACCAAGAAAAAGTGTGGAAGTCAGTTCAGAGAGAAACAGCAAACCCCACCCCTGCACAAAAAAGAATGGCAACGCAATCATCAACCCTCAAACACCTCTTCCCCCACACGAAATGCAACAAGAACATCTGCCTCCAAATCCTCCTCTCCTTGCACAAAAAGCTAACCCAAAAAAAAAGCATTAAGGACATTGACCCCCAAATCCCCCGTCCCCTCACAAAAAAAGAAAGAACGGACAAAAGCACGATATAAAACACTTACAAGACTCGAGAAAAAAAAGAGACCATATTCCAAATCCGCATACTCAGAAAACCTCGGTAACATCCTCTGGGCACAGCGACAGGCTCCACTCTCCGGCAGCAGAGCGGTCCCACCAGCGATCAGAAGGCAGGCAGCTGGCACTTACCCTCCACCTTTGCCTCAATGTTTCAATCTTCCTCGTCACTTTAATCAGGGAAATGGAGTCTAACATCAGCTTGCGCCCTCACCTCGAGGCTCACACTCGTTGCCTCCCAGAATCCCCTTGGCGACAGCAAAGCACTGGATCATCTAAACGATCTCCAAACTGCAAATCGCAGCTCCAGCAGTCCCAGACACGTATTCCATATGGAAAACAGACGTAAAGGGCATAAAAGAAGTAAAATAAAAAGTTTTGTGGTCTATCCAGAAGATGGTGACTGAGGGAACATTGTACGCAGGTGCCATCTTGGCCAGAGGCTACGATTTACAGCTGCTTTGAGAGCCTAAACTTTGACAGCCTGATGAAAGTAACTGTGGAATCAGAATCAGTAGTAACTTTTTAAATAGGTGAATATTTAGGGTGGTGGAATAAAGCTTGGCAAGGGCTTAAATTGGACAACTCTGAGGGCTAGCACATACTCATAATGTTCAGATGAAATGCTGAAATACTAAGGAACATGATTCTAAATTATTACCTGTTTAGATAAAGAGAACTGATTACATTATGTTTAATTAAGAGAACTGGTGAATGATTTTTAAAACTTTAATAGTTGTGGAACAAATTTCCAAGAAAAATATTACAGCAGGTAGTGGAAATGGATTCAAGATTATTTGTATACAATGAAAGACATCAGGAGACATGAGAAGAGTAATGAATTTGATTCTTCTGGGTGCACTGATATTTCCCAGTTATGAAATTTAATTTCATAAATTAAATTTAATGTATTTTATGACATGCCATTGATAATAAACCTGCTTCTGATTCACAATCACACTCGTCGTTCACTTCACCATTTGGTCAGATGTTCAGTAAAGCATATCCAATGACACCAATTCCTCCAAGCCATATATTCTTTGTGTATGTAGTGTCAAAAACGCATGCATTATAACTTCCATGTACTTTCTGATCTGGAATGCAAAGTTATAATCCTTCTGTGTTGCTGCTTCAGTGACCCTGGTTAGCGTGATGAATAGCTTAAACATAAGCCAATGTGCAGGTCACTGAATGGTGGTTAGGATTGAGAATCCAAGAGGAAAAGGTGGAACAAATGAGATATGGTTAGTATGCTTGATGTAGGAGATTTTTAAAAAATGAATGCTGTTGGTTTATGCTCATTGCAGTACGAGAACCTGTTGGCACTTTGATCATCTGGGCATTGAATGGGGCATTAGACCATACATTTTTCCAATGGAATGTATCTTAGAAGGAAACAGAAATGAATTTCTTGAAAAAGAAATAAAGCTGATGCTGGAAATACTTAGCAGGCTGGGCAGAGAGTAAAGTAACTTCTCCAGAGAGCAGGGATTCCAAACTTTTTTTATGCCATGGACCCCTACTATTAACCGAAGGGCTCCATGGATCCTAGGATGGGAACCCCTGCTCTCGCGAGTTAAACAATTTCAGGTGCAGGAAGAGTCATTGACCTGAGGGATTAAATGTTTCTCTTTCAGCAGATGCTGCCTGGTCTGAGTATTTCCAGCATTTTCCTTGTATTTCCTTTGTTTCTGCTGTCCCCTTACATTTAACTGTACATAGAAGAGTGTGGCACAGTGACACGCTTTTCCAAATATGAGTAAGTCCTGTTCCTAAGAACCATCTGTGATAATTTCCCTACCATGGATGCAAGGCTCACTGGCGTGTAATTTTCTGGATCATTCCTGTTGCCCTCTTTAGACAATAGAACAACATTGGCTTTTCTCCTAGGATATTGCCTCAGGCTAAAGAAGATATAAAAATCTTAGTCAAAGCCCCAGCAATCTCTCTCCTAGTATCCTGGGGTTCATAACATCAGGCCTTAACGCCTTGATGTTTTTCAAGCAGTCTGACGGCATGACTTATGATTCTGTTGTGTTTCTTTGTTTTGTGGCTGCCTGCAAGAAGACGAATCTCAAGGTTGTATGTGGTATACGTACTTTGATAATAAATTTGAACTTTGAACTTTTCTGTTGGCATGCCTTAAAATATCAGCATACCCCTCTCTAGTCTTTATCATCATCCATATCCTTGATGAATACTGATGCAAAGTACTCATTAAGGATCTCATCCATTTTCTCCAGCTCCATGCTCAAATTTTCTCCTTTGTCCTTGAGTGGCTTTATCTTTCCTTCTTGCTCCTAATATTTGCATAAAATGCCTTGAGGTTCTCCTTAATCCTACATGCCAAGGACACTTTGTCACCTTTTAGCCCTGCTACTTTAAGTTCTTTCCTCCTTCCTTTAAGTTTATGCGACTTAAGATTCCTCAATTTTGCATATAGGAGGAGAGATTTTGTTTTTCTGTATAAAATAAGAAACAAATAGCCTAAGTTGCTTGGTCTGACAGTTTCTTAATGGGTTGAGTATAATCACAGTGTAGAGTCCTCACACACAGTGAGCACCTAATAATAGACTTCTTTGAGCGTGGCTTGTTTATTGTAAGAATGAACCTGACATATCCCTCCCAAAAACTGGATCTGCAAGGTCAAGTACAATTTGATGAATAATGTAAGTGTATTTATAGCTACGTTGGACATCATATCGCAAAGGTTTTTAATGACCCCAGGGACTGAGGGTGAACTGGATTTTAGCTCAATGGGCCTTTCCTTAGTCACCCTGGATGTGCAAGGTGAAGTTTATATAAAATACTGGAAAACCAGATTTATTAATTATGATAAGTATTTTATTAAAATGAATTAGTGTGGCGTGAGTAGAGGTCAGCTAAAATCTATGTGATGGGTTGGATTCGAAGGGTTCCTTTTTAATGTTTCAAATTGTTAACTGTCACTCCAGCTATGTAAAATCATTCAATTTTATTGTATCTGCAATATAATTTAAGATTGTTAAATACAAAACTCAGTCCTTCATTTTGCTCCATATTATAACTTTTTACTGTGCTTTTGCTCTGCAGGGCACCATGCAGGAATGAACCAGCAACACATGATGTCGCCTTCCAGCTTTCCAATGCACAGACCGATGTCTCAACATCACAACCCTGCAGACGATATCCAGGATGATTTCGACTGGGATTCCATTGTCTAATTTTTCTTTCTAAGGACAAGCCTGTCAATGTGACTCAGATGTTCTTTTAGCTTCTTGCTTATTTGTGTCGGCCATTGCTGGCCACAATCGCTGGACTGCTGCCTGGACACGGCCCCACCACCACTCTGCAAGAGAGCTGTACTTTTTTTTTTTTGAGAGGGGTGGGTGGGGAACATGCCCTCAGCTTGCAGTCACTACCGAAATGTGGAGATAGCTGTTGGCCCCTCAGCGGTGGAGCAGCGGTAACAAGCAACGAAGCTTTTTCTGACTCTGAACAGATTTTTTTTTTCATTTTTTTAATCAAAGGGGTGTGTTAAGGGTTGGTATCTGAGCACTGCTCATGTGAATGATGTGACTTGGATGTGATCTAAGGTTCTGGATGGATGGTACATTCAGTGCAGAGATTCTCTCCTGTGTGTGGTTTTATTTGGAGGAAGCACTCGAATAGGAAGAAATGCACATGGATAGGGGATCAGAAAGCTGGCTTCTGGATGGTTTCTCCAAGAAGAAGCTAAGGGTGCTGTCAGTAGTTGGGAGGGGAATATTTTACAAAATGAGTTTCTTTTAAGAGAATTTTGACTAAATATGGTGCTGCAGAAAAACCTCTCAATTTTTGTTGAAAATCCAGTTGCTGTACCAGGATTAGTATTGAAGAAAATACTAGGGTAACTGGGGAAAGTGTTCTAACGCTCCAAAGATCGCCTTGCTTCGGCTTGCATTATCTTTGAATCTTCAGCTTTTGTGCATACAACACCAGCTTTCCAAGTCTGAACTGTTGGGATTCTCCCCAGAGATCCCACCTGGATGCTTATTAATGAGGCTACTACATCTCACCAGAAAGGTAGCACAAAATTCAGGTTTTCAAGTACCATGTGCCAAGTGTTGATGTGGATTTTGTTGGCATCCCAGTTTTGTGATGGCAAAGGAGTCTGTCCCTCTCTTTGACTGGTAGTGGCTATAATCCAATGAAGTATCCTGAGATGAATGTTCAGCAACTTCTGGTGAATTTGTGTCTCCAAGTCGCACATAGTAAAATATAAAGGAGTGAAGCACAGATTACAGAATACATGCACGGTGCAATCTTATAAAATGTTAACCATCCCTTTTGCTTTACCAAAAGTTATATGATCATAGTAATAGCTAAACTGGTTACTGCCTTCCTCTTTCCTCTGGCCAAGGTGGAAAAGGCTGCAGTGCATTGTATCCTGTCAAGGGATGCTGCAGGGGAAGTATATTAACCGATAATGCATTTGTCAGCTTTGCATGTTCAGTGGTGGGTAAATGAGAATTTCATTATAGGAATCCCATTCTGCTTTTGATACTTGTGTTGCATCCTTTTTCACTTTTTTTTTTGATTTTAATGAATTGGAGCTTTTATATATGCACTTTCTGGGGCTGTGCCTACTTGATTATTTCCATCCCCTTTTGTTTAAAAGAAAGAATCGTTGCACCATCAAGTAGTGCTTTCAGACTTCAATACTAATATATGGATGCATAGCCTTTCTTGTTTTACACTTTAGATTGTGATGCAAGTCAAATCCATGCCTGTCTCAAGATTGGGGCAGTAAGAACTTAGTAATAACTTATTGAATGAGTGCTTCCTAGCTGAACATTTGTTCTTGCTAGTGCATGGTTTTCTTTTGCCTTCCAGCTTCTTTTTTTCCTTTTGTTTCATTTACTCCCCTTTATTGAGCCAGTGATTAAGTGTGTTTTGTTATGTTACATTTTGTAAACATGGTGATCCAGGAGTAAAAGTTGTCAAAATAGACCAGGCACACTATTGTCCTAAATTTGTCACCAGAGGCTGCTGGGAAATTATGACTATTTAATGGCAGAGTTTACCTACTGCAAAAACTTGATTTACTAAATTTTTTTTAGGTATATTAGACTTGCGCTGGAGACTCTATAGTTCATGATACCAATACAGTGATTTCGCTCACTGGAGCATGAAACTTGGTCGTTTTCTGACCTGATTCAAGATGAGGAGTGGCATGAATCCTGATGTGTACCACTGAGCAGGGATTTGACTTGGGTCATTAATTCTGTCTTTAATATTTTTTCCTCTTTAGAAGTGCTGTGATTCCCTGGAAGTTGTGTTGCAAAAAAAAAATAGTTCAAAGCATTTTGTGATCAATAATCAAAGCACCATTTTACTTGAATTTTCCCACTCAAGTTAAACAGTGTAATTACTTCTGCACAAGTCAAGTGAGCTGCACAACTGCATTTTTTTTAGTTATACTAGTTGCAATTTCTGGGATCTTAAGCTCTTTATTTGAAATAATTTTACTTTTTATCTGGCTCTTTTGGAAAGTTCTGACTCGCCTTGTCAGCAATGCAGGTTAATTCTCTCAGCAAGTCTTTTAGCTCTTCCTTCAATTTCACCAGTATTTGCCTGATGGTTTTCATCTCTATTCTTATAATCCTGTTCCAGTGGCAAAGTGGTGGGAGTTGGGGGTTGATTTTTGGAATGGGGTCCTTTTAAAGAGAGAAGCGTTAACATACAACTCAAAAAGTTTGGCTATGAGATTTTTATTTCTTTACTTTTCTTAATTGTTATCTGCACTGGAGGCTTGCCATTGTACCCTTTAGCATTTGGAAATTGAAGTGTAACCTGCTTTAATTCAGTCAAGGAAAACTTAAACCACTTCAGTGCAATTAACAAGAGCTTAAAGTTCATAGACTTCTAGGTTATGCAGGTCAAGGTTTGTGTGTCATTACTATATAATCAGGATTCAGCAGTTATTGCTGAAATGTTTTGTCTTCTCTCACATGACTACTGAATAAGCAGAAGAAAAAGGGGAAACTCAAATGCTAGAAATGTGCAGCATTTGAAGAGAAAAGTAGGTTAATGCTCCATTTGTGAACCCTTGCTAATTTTTTGATCAAGCAATGTTATTCTCATGGAAGGTCTCACTTAGCCTCTCTTTTTGTTTCATGTGAGCCTTCACAGTCAGTTGAAGCATTTTCTGCTTTTAACTTTTATATTGGTACCTAATGAAGTAAACCCAAGTAGATTGAGTATTAGCTGGAGATGTGAAATAAATACATTTCCTTAAGCACAAACAGTGCTCACTTGTTTCTCGAGTCGTGTGGCTGACCTCTTCAGCTGAAATTGCGATTTTTATGAAAGCACAGTTTCACTGCCACAGGAAGCCCTCTCTGGTATCCTCACTAATTAGACCCTGCAGCTGAGACACTGATAACTGGCAGTTGTAATTGCTGTGGGTTGCCATTATGTTCTCACTCAACATCTTCACATGCACTATTTTTTCATAAATAGTGGTACACTACTGGATAGTGATCAGGAGCAGAAACCCTAGAATTTTTTTCAGGTCCTCCCTCTTAACCACCACACATACACATCATTTGCAGTCCTCACAGAGATAAGCAAAAACTAGAGGTGAGTTGGTTTGGAGGCAGGGTAGTGGCAGAATTGTATAGTATTAAAACTGGCCATTTATTAAGCACAACTACAACAAAATATCCATAAAAATGTGCATTTAAGCCCAGTTAGCATTTAGCACTTTAGCTTCAGGGTAAGGATACTGAGTTTGCAGTAAGGAATTAAAACAAAAAAAGGATATTTAAGTAAATGGTATAAGCCTGCTGTGCAATGGCAAGGTATACTGAAGTGGAGGAGTCAGCTGGTGCACTTTGTATTTAAAGTTAATGAAAGTTTTGGGAGGAGGAAAAAGATTGATGTTGAATTTTGCATTGCAAACATCAATAATTTTTTCCCCAGTTTTGCTAATAAATAAGCTAAATTTGAGGTATAGATCTATTACATAAAGTCTGGATCCAATCCTTTCTGCTGCTTGATTTTGTTTCTAATATTGTCAAGTTTCAGCTATTATACTAATTATTTTTCTTTACAATAATACTTTTCCGGAAATCTCCTTGTGCTGTAAAGTTACTGCTGTACTTTCACAGAGTGAATAGGACTAGAGTTTGAATTGCAACCACAAGAAAGCAGTTTTTTTTTAAAACAGCAGTCAAACAAAATCTTTTGCCAAAGATTTCAAGCTATGTCCTGATTTGTAAATAAATCAAATTGGAGCATTTGTGTAACTTTTTACAGAATTTATTAATTGCTTGTGTTTGGTAAGCCAAAACTGAGGTTTTTATAATAGTGCTATCTTGCTACCCAAAATCCAATGCAGGGGAAAGCAATGCCACCAGCTGGCGACAAGATGTATGCCACAGTTCCTTTGCAGGAAAGTAGATGTTAAATTCAGCCCTTGGAGGAATGTTACTGAAATAATGAGACACTTTCTTAATTGTCAAGATCTTAATTAACCCCTATGTAAGATATTTCACTACTTTGTATGAAATGTAAATCAGAAATTTGACTTTTAAGATTTTGCATTTAGATCTTGATGACAGGGCAGGTACAAGTCAGATTTTAAATTTTTTTGCTCAGCTTTTATGAATTTTAGCCCATTAAATAAGGCCCAGTTTGTAGTGTAAGTACCTGCTTAAAGTTAGTTGTTCAGAATATGTACTTATAATTCTGAAAAAGTTGCTTATGTCTGTGATTTGTTCCTAATATTGTCAACTTTCAGCTACTCTCATTATATTTATTAAAGTAAGTACTTTACAACACGAGGAGGTTAGCAGAAAAGCTACCGCTGAACTTTGACAAATTGAGTAGAAATCAATTCTCAAAAATAATGTTTGTCAGAGTCGCCTTCCCTGCTTCTGGATTGTAGCAGGATTTTTTTTGGGTCTTGGCTGACATTGGGTGAGGTGGTTTTGTATTTGAATGGATAGAATTGTGAAGATATTTTTTCAACTGCTCTTTCTCTCTGAAACCAAGATTAGTAAAATTTCCAGGATGAGTTAGTTTACATGGATTAAAAATTTCCTCAGCGATACACTTATGCTACTTTGAAGAAATCTGCTTGGCACTGAAACTAATTAATGATTAGTTTCCCAAGGGGATTTTGAAGAATTAATTGGTATTGGTTCCCTCTCTTAACCATTACTTTGCTGCTTTTTACAAATATAAATCTTAACTGCAAAAATTTCCATTCTCTTGTGCATAGCTAAAGCAATTTGTTTCTTATTTTACTTTCTGCCCTGCAGCTGTTCATCTCTGCACTGCCTTCTACACTCTTGATCAACTCTTCTCTTCCCTTTCTATGGTTCCATTTTGTAATTAATCAGCTTTGTAGTTTCTGAAGGCATAGCTTTTATGAAAGAAATTTTGGCTTTTTTAAAGTAAATTTCTGAATGTCAAGTCTATATATGTATTAATAAATAGAGTAGAGCTAATGTAAGCTCACATAACTCCACAATACAGTTAACATGGAAAAAATACTACCGTGTCTTGCTCCTGAGCTCCCTGATCCCTGCATATTAAAACAATTTTTTAAAGAAATTACTTTTTTATTGTAGGAGCTGCCAATTGTCTGGGCAAATTATTTCAATTAATCCTATTTGAATTTTAGATTAAATTATAGAATTAACTATGAGAAGCTTCAACAGCTCATTTCTGAGAGGGATTGATGTGCTGAGTAGCTTATTTTTTCCTTCCTGTAACAGCATTTATCTTCACATCTATCACTCAAAACCTGCAGTGTAAAGCAGGCATGGGTTTTTGACTCACTGGATGTGTTTTGCCTGCTTTTGGGAGGCAAGAGAAAACATCAGACATTGGGTAGTGCCTGATAACCTAATTGTAAGAGTCATGCCATTGGCTGGATCCCATTGTTTACAAATGTTGGCATACTTTAAAACCCCAGTTAGTTTGTGTCATTTTTAAATGGATTTACATTAAAATGACCAATATGTTGTGAATGTTTTTTTAAAATATATATATATTTTTTGAAGTTTAGCTTTTATGAGGAAGATGCCAGCTTAACCTGAATACTGCTGGATTGTTTAGTACATCCACTATTTTTAAAAAAAAATGAAAGTTGTAGAAGTATTCAAGATCTAGTAGTTTAAAAGTCAGTGCAAGAAAGAACTGATCAGTCCCTTGATCAGTGTGCTTGAGTTACAAAGTAAAGGGCTAAATAAACCCTCTCTACACACAGTTTGGATCCCCACGGAAATTAATCAGTTTGTTTTGCAGTCTGCACTGTTAAGAAATTTTTTATGCATGTAGTGTTGCGTTCTTGCTGTTTTAAAAGAGAATAAAATGCAAATAGTTTCAAAAATATATTTACGGAATAATCTAAGTAGCAGAAGGCAGCAGCACATCAGAGAAATTTAAATGCTGCACTATTTGACAGGTCTGCCATAAAGGGCAGCCTACTTTGTAATACAGTATGTAGGATTATAAATATTACTGACCACCTTTAAAAGGTGGATTCTATTTTTAATAAAACATTAATAATCACAAAATTGATACAGATATATAATATGTAGGTTAGCCTATACCCTTTTAAAGAAAACGTTTAATTGACTGTCAATGTAGATTGAGTCTTCCCTTGATAAGGAGTTGGGGGGAGGGGATGCTCCACTACATTTAGGGGACAGCAATTATGTCAAAAACAAGGACGTGGGCTTGTTTATCTAGTAAAGAGTTTCCAGGTCCTGTAGCTTGGACTTGCTTGTCTTGGTTGGGTGATTGCAGCCATTCCTCAGGCAACTGGTGGTTTGATGATTAATGAGGGCAGGAGGGAGGGAGAATGAAGGAAAACAAAAACGTTTTGTATTTGATTTCAGGCCACAACAGTAATTGACAAGGTAAATAAGCCCTTGAGGAAAGCAAGAGGGAGAAACCAAATTGAAATACAGTTACTTTTCTCAGACTGAGCATTGCTAAAGGTATACGACTTGGGAGAGCCAATCTATATGGAAGCCATCTTCAAAAAAAAATTCTTGAATGCAGGAGTGGAGAGGGAGACTCCAAATGTTCACTTTCACAGAAGAATGAAGTAAATTTTAAAAGAAAGTGTGATAATTACCATTAACAGTTGGCAGAATCACTACATTAGTGACTGGCTGCTGTTGGAGTACAACTTCAACTCGTATATGGGGCGGGGGGGCACTTGTGGAGGGAAGGTGTAGTTGATGGTAAAGGAATGTTTGCTGTGTGAATTCAAAATTAGATTATTCATTTACAATGCTGTGGATAAAACCAGGGATCTTACTCTTCAAGTAAGGCAACCCCTTTTTCCATATCCCCCACTTTCTGAATGTTTCTGAATGTTGAAACATTCAAAAGGTATTAGCAAGGTTGGATTCCTCTGTTCCAAAAATCCTGATGAATAATTTTCATTTGTATTCTTTTGACCTGTTGTACATTTAAATGAACAAAAAAAAATGTCCCTAGCACCTCTGTTGTTGAAAACACATATTCAGAGTTTGAAATCAACTTTGTTCACAGTGCTGGAACCCAGCAGTGGTAGCTGTTGTGACGACAGAGGGTCATAATCCCTCTGAGGATTTTTTTTTCTTTTTTTGACTGTTGTAAATGTATTTTTTGTTAATTTGTGACTGCCTCTTGCAGACACCAAATATTTTTTTTAAAAAATCAATTAGAATTTGAATTTCCTGATAAATAGTCAATGAAGTCTTGGACAGATATTATTTTCTTCATGAGGTTTTGTTGGAACAGGAGTCTGAACCTCTTTGGAGTTGGCTTATCTTCACTTGTATGCACTGCCATTGTCTTATGTGAAAGCTCCCTATGTATTTGCAGTAAAGAGGAAAAGAGGATGCTTTGGCAGTTTTGGAAAATGGGCTACAAGCAGGAGGAAAATCAACGTTTTTCCACCATAACAAAAGCAATGTTGGCTTTTGTGGCACATTAAAAAAAATGAATAAAAAAGTGTTGTGGTGTTCATGTGCTTAATTGTAAATATATTTGTCTTTGAAATTGTCCTTTTATTTTTTGGGGTGGGAAGGGGGAAATGGCAGAGACTAGGGTTTTATTCTATAAAGGAATACAGAGTATTTTGATATTGTGCATTCCAAGGGTGATGTGTACATATATATGATGTATATAATGATGAAATCATTATCATTTTGTGCAGCACCAGCTCTTCTCTGTACTGCTGTTCTACAGTCAGTGTTCCAGTGTTTGTATTTTTTTTTGTTACTGCACGTTTTATTAATCCTAGCTGAAAGAGAAATGCACAACTATCCTTTGTATCAGTTTACTGCTGTAAAATACTACCAAATGTCATTAGTTGTTGCTGCCAGTCGTGATATGCATGGATGGCACTTATAATAAATGCTATAGCTTCAGTTGTGTTAATGGCTTCTCTTTTAATGAGATGTTGTAATCAAATTTGCAATTGCAGAGACTGCGTGTGCTCCAAACTAACCGTGTGGAGTCTGTGTGTGCATCTAATACTTTGTGTGAAGCATTGATTTTTACAAGAAATCTAGACTGACAGCTGTACATAGACAAAGCTTGTACTTGAATGTGGCTCTCAACATCAAAGAACACAAAAAAATGTTGGAAAGAAAAATTAAAGCTAGGGAATTGTTTTCCTCTGGAAGGTTGTGAAGGTAAGTAAACAGTTGAAGTGTCTTTGAGATTAGGCTTGATCTTTCATTGGCAGAGGGAGAATTTGAGGAACTGAGTACACTTTCAAGGGTATGTAACTGATGATTTCCAAAAATGGGGCAAATATAAGAAAATACGTGAAAATAAGAATGACTGTCTTAAATGCAACACATAGCCATTCAAAGGAAGCGTTAGTGTGGTGGATGCAAGTAGGAGTTTCTGGCAGTGCAAAAATTGCACAGATAAAGACGGACTTGTAGAACTTTCATTTGGCTTTGGTTTTATGAGGGACGATGTTACTCGATTTGATTTAACTGAGGACTACCCAAAATGATTGTTCATGTAGCTTCATAACTACTTATCCAACTCAGATTGTTGCCAAAGGGCCATTTATATGTGTATGCCTTACTGCTGTAAAAGCTGTGTGTGCATGAATGCAGGAGTCACTAATACCAAGATTCTGTATTTGCATATGGGTCTCAGCGACTCCAACTAAAGTTGCATTAAATACAGTGGCAGTGGATCAAAGGGCACAAGTGTGCTATCTTGGGACAAGATAAGCTCTGGACTGGGGCACAAGTATAGACACTTACATAGTACTTATTCTGGTTTCATGATACCTGACATGGAAAAGCTCTAGGGTATATTGTTGGAATTCTATATTTCACATCAACTGTCTGGTATCCCATCCATGAGATATGCAGAGGACATTTGGTTAAATATCAGTGGGAAGTGTGTCCCCACTGCTCATCTATATCCCTAAATGTCATTTTCTATGCGGAGTCATTAGATAGCCGGAGATCAAGCATGATTTTATACAAAAGGAGGAGTTGAGACTAACTGTTGTGTCTCAATGGTTGAGGCTAATTGTTATAAGCCAGCTAGCTCAGAATCACAGCTTTTCATCTCACCATGGAAACATTGAAGATTCAAGATTGTTTAATGTCATTTCCAGTGCTCAGGTGTAAAGGAGCACAAAATAATTGTGACTCCAGATCTGATGCAGCACAAAAAAAAAACAATAAAATAGAGAACACAATAGTAAAAGATGCAATAAACATAAATGCATAAGCTAACTTATATACATTGATTTTATATCCATAAAGTAACACTAGGCACAAGAATGCCTGTATATTAGGCGACTGGCAGGAAATGATAAAGTGGTAGTGGATTAGTGGATGAAGTGTAGATCAATCTTACTGCTTGGGGGAAAAAAATTTTTTTGAGTCTGGTGGTCCTTGGGTGGATGCTACGTAGCCTCCCCCCTAATGGGAGGAGGACAAACAGTCTATGAGCAGGATGGGAATGATCCTTCATGATATTGCTGGCTTTTTTCCAGCACCTTTTTTGTATATATGTCTTTGGCGGATGGGCTGGTGCCTGTGATGCATTGGGCAGTTCTGACTTCCCATTATAAAGCCTTCCTGTCCACCTCAGTACAGTTTCTGTACCATGCAGTGATGCAGCATGTTAGGAGGCTCTCTGCTGTACATCTATTGAAGGGCATGTTTATTGATGTGCATACTCCAGCTTTCTTCAGCCTCCTCAGAAAGTAATCTTGGTTCTGTGGGATGTGTCCTGCATGAGATGAGCACCCTCAGGAGTTTGAAGCTACTCGCAGTGCTGCCAACGTGAAGAGGGATGTGAGTCGATAATCATCTCCTTTGTCTTGTTGACATTGAGGAAGAGATATTTTCCTGGCACATGGTTGAACGAAGACATACAATTCATTTTTTAAAAATTTCCTGTTCCTGGTATGCATGTGTGTGGAAGTTGCTGTCTTCTGTTTGAGTCCCAGTGAGCCTGAGCCTTGTCACCTCGGAGTGGAGCTAATTGTCAGAGAATTTTAAAAATAAAATAAAGCTTGATACCAACCTTTAAGTGGTGGATCTTTCATTTTAGCATGATATCACGGAGAGTCCACATGCATGGAGCACTGAGTTACAAGGAAATCAGTTTGTGTTTACATCTAGTAGCAGACAAGTGAATAAAACCAATCCCCTACTAGCAAGATGGAGAGTTGATAGTTCACAATGATTTGTGACATATCGTCTACTCCTACCTTGTGTTTGCAGCTGTGTTACCACTCTAAGGAGTAGTAGTGCCCAGCACAATAATCTTAGTTATGCAGATATACAACATAATTGGAAAAGCATAGGATGTCCACAAGATTACAAGGCCTTAGCAAAACACATCTCTTTTAATCCTATATTTGAAATTTACTTCCACAGATATCATGGCAAAGGACAGTAGAGAGAGCTGTGAAGGTATGCAACTGGTTATTGTATACTTGTTCTTGGATGAATACGGCATACCCCCAAAAACTTCAAATAGTCTTTTTAAATGAGATCAGACAATGACTTAAGATCTAATAATTTGGGAATCTAGCTCAGCCCAATTGTGTTCTTATCTAAATCTGCTCACTTCCCTTCTATCAGGGATCACTACTGCTTTACTTTGCAGGGTTCTAGGGTGTCCAACCATTGTCTTCATTGGAGTAACTTGAGATATTGTTGCTTTTCAAAGCAAATGTCTGAGGAAGATTCTTGCAACTTACTGGGCAAAGGGATTCTCAAACAAAGTGATGCAGCAGGGAACAGAAGCCACCAGTGGAAGCACTTGGAACAGCCCTAAATTGGACATCAGACAAGATGTGCAAAAAGCTGCTCTTCTAATGAAACAAGGCATTGAACAGCAGAGAAACTGATGTAGCTTGAAGTGAGATGTCCATCATGCTGCTCACCAAAAATAATGGTGTTCTGTTTTGGGCACTCTTGCTCTCTGAATTACAGGGAATTAAAGCCGAATAACCACCGGCCTAGTTGTAATCAACACACCAGGGAGCAAACCTGTAATTTCCTTGATCTATGTGACTGAGTTTTATTGTGAGCCGTTCTCAATGGTCAAATCCTACTCACTACTAATTCCTGTGGTGCAATGAAACTCACTACTAATTCCTGTGGTGCAAATGTGGGACAACATGTATCAGTTGTTCTTGTGCAAAATTGTAAAAACCATTAAAGTATGGAAGATGGTAAATATGTAGTCCAAATTTGCCCAGTGGGACAAAGGTAATGATAGTTGTAAATTTTAAAAGGCAACTTTTAAATGTTTGAAACCGCTTTTGTAAGGAATGATGGATAAATCTTTGAGAATGGATTGGGACTGTGGTTTCTGTGCATTAATTTTTAGGGATTGTAGGCCTATGTCATGTAATACGTGGCCTTATCTTGAATGACTTGCTTCTAGAGTTAGGTAATAATTTTACTACTTATCTAAAGCAGGTGCAGGAAATGCTTTGAAAAGTGTCCTGTATAAAATTGTGGTCCACAAAACTTACACAGCAATCAATTATTCCATGGATGCCTTAAATGATATCATAATAAGATCTTTCGTCTCAAATGGCAAATCTTGTTTTGCAGATTGGAGCCAATTTGACCTTAGGCTAATAGATCGAGTAAGAAGTCAAATACAATAGCTATTCCAATAAACTCATCCTGATGTTTTACATTTCAAATTTCTGTTATTCACTATCTGTACTCGGTAGTAACAATGGAAACATTCCCTGTGACTTTGACTGGATATTGTGTCTCTCTCACATAGACTTCTCCAATCCTTTTAAAGGCTGGTTGAAGCATTTATAACTAAAGTGGCTCTTTCAAAGCTCCTTTATTATATTGACAAAAAGAAAATGCACAACAGTTAACGTAGTTTTCATTTTAAACTCTACCTTCTCAATAACAATAAAGGTAGCATCCTGTGTCCTTTCTAGATTGACAGACTTCAAAGTTCAAATTTCAAATTAATTATCAAAATACGTAAGTATACCATAGTTCCTATATGATCTTCCTTTCAGATCGCTACTGCAAAGACATGACTGACTGCTAGGTCTTTTATTCAAATCTCTTCATTCCATGCAACCTATTTGGTTTCCAGCTATGAGGGTAGCTGTTGAGACACTGACCTTAATAAGTAGTACAGTATAACTAACAAAACCAGTTACTTCTCTTCACATTAGGGCGTGAGTTGTCCAGAGGATGTAGATTTTAAAATGGGAAGTAACTGACCTTTATTTCTATGTAAATTTAATTTGGGTCTATGTACAATGATGTAATATACACTTATCCATATGCTTTAGTTAGCATCTGTGAGCTAGGTATGAAGCTTGCAGCTAAAGCAGATGGCAAATGTTTGCTTACAATAATCCTATGTTTTTAAAAAATCTGAGAAAAACTCTGCATAAAGTCACACTGTTTGGTCCAAATTGTCTCTGCCAGTGTGTATGCTCCACTAGTGCATCCTTTTAATCTTTTCACTGTATTCTTCCATTTCTTTCAATCTAGTTTATCCAACTTTTACGTGTATCAGTTATCTGCCACTTTGTTAAAAATCCTTTCATAAAGAAAAGAAAGATGGATCAGACAACCAGAAAGGTGATTGCATGCATTAATAAACCTACAGTTTTTAAAAAAAAATACATGTACATAATTATATACCTAGTTTCTCCTTGCATTTTTTTTTACAAAACTATAAAAGCTTATTTACACAACAAATGCAAAGTACAAACATTCAGTATTTACAAGACAGTGAATAAATTCAAATTAAAATATGATTATCACTGGCTGTTGGCATGTAGCCATGTGGTTAAGGTGTTCGTCTAGTGATTTGAAGATTGCTAGTTCGAGCCTTGGCTGAGGCAGCGCGTGTGTCCTTGAGCAAGGCACTTAACCACACATTGCTCTGCGACGACACCGGTGCCAAGCTGTATGGGTCCTAATGCCCTTCCCTTGGACAACATCAGTGGCGTGGAGAGGAGAGACTTGCAGCATGGGCAACTGCCGGTCCTCCATACAACCTTGCCCAGGCCTGCACCCTGGAAACCTTCCAAGGCACAATTCCATGATATCACGAGACTAATGGATGCCTATATCACTGTCTGTAAAAGTCAGTTCCCTGGGGGTCCTACCGCTCCCGGAAATCCCCACTGTACCCATTCCCGCAGTATGACCTTGCTGGCATTACAAGTGTAGATAATATTAGTCGAGATTTGTCAGAAACTGAAGCAAGCCTTTTCTGTTTCGTAGCTGAAATCTCACTTCTCAATTGCATCCAATGACGTTCAGACAGAGAATGAGTATTTGCAGACAAGTTGAGTTAAGTAAGTCTTGAAACTGAAATGTACTTTGTTTATGAAAAATGTACATTTGGACAGTTACCTGGAACAGGCTGGTTCATAGGAATGAAAGAGATGGAAGTTTGGTGAGGTTCTTCAGTTCTGGTTCTCCTTAAGGCTACTGATATGAAAGAACTCATTTAATGAGCTAATAATTGCTTAATCTTGGTGTCAAGTAATTAATGTGTTGATCAATGAAATTAATCAAATGTTACAGGTGGTTTAACATCACATCATCTTAGATCTAACTACTTCCTGATTTGCACTTTGTAGTTCAAGTAGGGGTTGGACATCAGTAAAGGTTAATTTAGGATTACATATTGATAAAGGTAACATCATTACCTTGTCTTTGTATATTTAAAGTTACAAAGGCAGCAATGAAGATCATCTACCATCGCAAACACATGAACTGTTATGAATGGATTGGTTGCTTGGTTCTTCCTTGGATGATGAAGTTATCTTCAGAGTCTAAATTTACAGAGGTGCTATACATTCTTCCAAATTTCTCTGCCAGATAAGTTCAATGTTCACACGGGTATTTGTACCAGAAAACCCTTAGCTCTACTCTATCATTTTGGTACAGCCATGTACCACCCAGAAGCGGTTTCCTGCAATCTTGCTCTGTCGAACATTTGAATTTCCTGTTGTACAGAAATGCTCTTTCACTTTCATCAGACTGAGAATTCCTTCACCACTACCAAAAAAAAACTAGAGAACAAGGATTAGAAATAAGTATAACTTAAATTTTGAAAGAGCTATCATGTATCCTTCATCTCCAAAACGTTTTACTTGCATTCACTAAACAGAGATATTTATTAGAGTTCGCCCCCAGAATACCAATCCCCTCACCCAGCTTTGCTTTATCCTGAAATTTTCATTTATTCCAATTTTTTTTTACTGAAGTGTATAACAGCCAGTTAAAGCATGATGTGCCACAGAGCGACTTCTCTGTGGCCCTCCAGTCTTGCCCTATATATCTGATGAGAAATGTTCGATCTATCAATTCCACATGGTACTTGTCTTGCAGTTAGTCTGCATTTTGAAACCTTTTCCCTTATCTTTTGCAATAACCAAGACTTCCTATGTTTCTCAGGTAAGCTTAATTTTACTTCAGAATTGAATTTCTGCTTACGATCCTACAATGATATTAGACCAGGGTGGTAATACAATTTAACATGGACGTTGAAAATTTCTCTGCACTACCAACTGAAATTAACTTCCACAATGTAGGATTCATCAAACCTAGTAACTGTTATCAAAACTAGTTATAGGGATAGGGGATTCATCAAACCTAGTAACTGTTATCAAAACTAGTTATAGGGATAGGGGATCAAATTGAGTGTGCCTGACCATGTCTATTTTATAATTCATATATTGTCTACAACACTTTAATTTTCATCTATGACTTTCACAGTGAATGATAGAGCCTTGGTAAATGTTTTAGAACAGGGATACAAGTATCCGTAAGGTTGTTATAGCCGGGAGCGGTAATGGCGACAAGCTCCCACTATCTATTAGATGCTTCCAATGGCGTGCGCCTCAAATAGTCTCTGAGAGGCAAGTCCAGCTCCTGGCCTTCCCATTAGGCTTAACTACTGAACCTGGCGGAACTGTTTCTACTGACAGGAGGAGGGCAAAAGCGGATTACTTGCGCCTTAAAACCAGTCACTTCGGGCAGATGGGGCTCATCAGCCGTGGTTGGCAGCTCATCTAGGAGAAGGGAATCTCTGATCTCAAACCTCTGCTGCCTTGCGGCTACACCCACTCATGGGGAAGGCTGCAGGAGTAAACCCCCGAGGGGAACATTCTAGAGTTGGATCTAAGGCAGTCCACGCTGCTGGTGCCAGATTGCATTGGTCTCTGTCGCTCCTTTGGGTTCATCAGATGCGTGGAGAGGGGGAGCTTGCTGCATTGGCAACGGGTTACTCTCCACATCGTACTGCCCAGACTTGCATTTCTAGACAGCTAGGACACAACATCCATGGTCGATCCTGACAGTCGGAGGCCTCCCTCCCTCAGTCACTCACAAGTACAGTACAGTACTGTGCCAAACACTTTTTAGGTGGTATCGCCTCCACAGAGCCCTGATCTCAACATCGTTGAGGCTGTTTGGGATTACCAGAAGCAAGCGAGACAGACAAACTCTGCAGAACTGCGGCAAGTTCTCCAAGATGCTTGGAACAACCTACCACCCAATTTTCTTATAAAACTGCACGACTGTGTAGTTAAGTGAATTAATGCAATTTTAAAGGCAAAGCATGGTCACACCAAATATAGATTGATTTAGTTTTTTTTTACTGTTTGCTGCTCTTTATAATACTACTTTGATATTTTGAAACTTTTCATTATTTCTGAAAGCTTTTTTCGCTTCACAGGTTTTTTTTTACAAGTGTCTAAGACTTTTTGCACAGTACTGTATAGATAGTTAGTTACTGGGACCCCAGGAGTTGCCTGAAGGTTACAGGCCGTGAGGGAGATTCTGGTTATAGGACCACATCAACCTCTGATACTCACCGCTTGTGGATCGTAGGGATGAGGGGAGGTGCTGAGATGCTGCAGTGGGAAATTGGGGGAGTTCTTGGATCCCATGAAGTATGGACAAAACAGGAGTAAGAAAGAGAGCAAATGTGGAGATTGTAGCACTGAGTTCAGTTTCAATTTTACTGTCTTACTTAACTATCAATGGACTTCAATCAATCAGTGATCTTGGCTTCAGTGCGTTAATGCTTGAGGCCACCCAACCCCACTCACTAGATCTGACAGCACTCCAGTCCCTCAATGATTAGGGCATGGGACCACTTTGAACGCTCACTCACTGGGACCAAAAGGTCTGTTTCTATTCTATGTTCTTACATAATTTCATTCAATCAGTTGTTTTCTATGACTGTATCAAATTAATCTAAATTCCTTCAACCTAATATCCTTTTCCCCACCTCATCAGTAATTTCCTTTCCTCTAACTAAGATCTTCTGAGGCAAGCACCTTGTGGAATTTACAGCAACCTGCCTGACCCCCAGCCCCTTCCCATCTGAGAAAGAGATTTCTCATCTGCTTTAGAACTCAATCTTGAGTCTCTTTTTAATTTCAGTGTGTTTAATTTATCATGCAAGGCATCCGGAGTTCCATTTATTCCAGGTTTTTGATTTTTACGGCAGCAGTACCATGAAATACATGATAAATAAATATAGAGAAAAAGACTAAGTCATATTAAGTACATATGACTATTTAATAAAGTTAAAGTAAATAGAGCAAAAAATCAGAAATAAAAAAGTAATGAGGTAGTGCTCATGTGTTCGATGTCCATTTAGATACCGAATAGCAGAGGGAAAGAAACTTCCTGAATCACCGAGTGTGTGCCTTTAGGCTTCTGTACCTCCTTCCTGGTGGTAACAGTGTGAATAGCTCATGCCCTGGGTGGTGGGGATCCTTAGTGATGGACGCTGCCTTCCTAAGGCACCGCTCCTTGAAGATGTCTTGGATCCTTCAGAGGCTGGTACTCATGACGGAGTTGACTAATTTTAAAAAAGTTTCTGCAACTTATTTTGATCTTGTGCAATACCCCCCCCCCCCCATACCAGATGGTGGTGCAGCCAGTCAGAATGCTCTCCATGGCACATTTGTAGAAGTTTTTGAGTGTTATCATTGACAAACCAAATCTCCTCAAGCTCCAAATGAAATGTAGCTGCTGTCTTGCCTTCTTTATAGCTGCATCAATATGTTGTGCCCAGATTAGGTCCTCAGACATACTGACAGCCAGCAACTTGAAATTGCTCACTTTCTGCATTTCTGATCCCTTTATGAGGACTGGTGTGTGTTCCCTCATCTTACCCTTCCTGAAGCCCACAATCAGCTCCTTGGTGTTGCTGACACTGAGTGCGAGGTTGTTGCTGTGACATCACTCAACTAACTGGTATACCTCGTGCCTGTATGCCTCTTGTCATCATCTGAAATTCTGCCAACAATGGTTCTATCATCAGCAAATTTATAGATGGCTTTTGAGCTATGCCTAGCCACACAGTGATGAGTGTAGAGAGAGTAGAGCAGTGGGCTAAGTTAGGTCCTTTATTTAGTTGTTCCCTGATACCTCATTGCACATCCTTTCAATTCAGGTGTAATTTTAGATGGTGTACCTCAAAACTAAGCTCTGGTTACACTTAATTTCCACATTGCTTGGACCTTAATGACTGATTGGTACCTTGCTGCCCAAGAAACTTTCTCACGAGTATGATTTCGAAAAGAGATTACCTCCATTAGGTGGCATGGGGAGAACAGGCCAATTAGCAGCTGCAGAAAAATATATCGCTATAATCCGTAACCTCGGGATCTACCATAACTCTCATCATCATTATAACCAATTCCTTCTCTAATGTGGAGGGTAGATCACATTTCTGGGAGCACTATCATCTGTATCAGGTCCTAACTTAGTGATCCTGTAACATAGAACTATGTGTATACTAAACAGCATGCAGTACACAACTGTGTTTCCACAGCCAATGTATCAGATCAAAACTTTTTAGTGTGGCCCTATCCAGTGGTGAGCAGGTAAACAGACTGATTAGAAGAAGTAGCTTCAGGAATATTCCCATCAATGGTGGCATGAGGGCTAAAGATGAGGTTGAAACATTTGCAAACACATTTAGCAGGAAATGCTAAGCACTGGTCTATTCCTGCTTCCTTTTGAGATCCCATCATCACAGGAGCCAGCCTTCAGCCAGCTGAATTCACAATCAAGAAAGACCAAATATACAGCAGAGGCTATGGACAGCAGTATCCCTGCTGTCTCTCAGCATTCTATATCCAGCTGTAGCCAAGCTGTTTCAGTGCAGATACAACGCTAGCATCTCCCCAACAAAGTGGAAAGCTGATCAGATATATTTTGATACAAACAGCAAGATAAATCCAATGTGATTATTTACTGATGGACCAGTCTATTTTCAACGATCAGCAAAGTAATAGAAGATAATATTAATCTGGCTATCAAGTAGAACTTGTTCTTCTCACTAAAGACCCCAAACTTGACTACTGTCCTTTAGAATCCCATCCCGCCCAGATCTCTCGAATCTTCCATCGCATGCCACTGGGTAAAAAGTTATAACACGCTACCAAAACAAACCCGACCAGCTGATGTAACATTCCTAAGTTGGAGAAAATTGCTCCTTATCTTTAGCTGAAGCCAAAACACTCCTACTAAATAGGACACACTACTTTTGCTGGTGGCGTAATGACATCAGCGCCAGACTCCGGAGCAAAGGCTCCCGAGTTCGAATCCAAGTCGGACCACCCTCCGAGCACGCATTCCATCCGTGCTGGGTTGAGCGTCGAGCTAGTCACTCGGCCTCGTAAAAAAAAAAAAAGAAAAAGGGTCGAGTCAGGAATGTTCATATTGTGATCCGGTTAATCCGAAAGGAGACCAATCTTGACACCACGCGCCAGACAAGAATGGCTGACTGTCTGGTGTGACACGCTAAAAAAAAACTGCTTTTGCAAAGAACTGCTAAAGTAAAAATAACTCCCAGCTTAGCAGTAGAAAGCTTAACCAGGGCATTACAAGTGTAATACATAAAATTTACTATAAATTCCAATAGAAATGCATATTCTTTTTTAAAAAAGTGTAGAAAGGGAGCAAAATACCACTCAGATAGTGGAAGGGAAAGCAGCTGTTACTAAAACGTTGCATGTGTGTCTTCAGGCTCCAGTTGCTCTTCCCTGATGATAGTAATGAGAAAGGGTCATGTGTTGTATGGTGGGACCCTTAATGATGGAGGCTGCCTTTTTGACATATCGCCTTTTAAGATGTACTCGATGCTGGGCAGGCTAGTGCCCATGATAGAAATGGCTGACTGTATAACCCTCTGTAGCTTTTCCTGATCCTGCTCATTGCCTCCTCCATACTAGTCTGTAATCCAGTCAGTTACACATCACACAAATCAATCTTCCGTCCTTGGACTCATTTTACACCGCACGCTGTCGGAGCAGTGCTGCCAGGATAATCAAGGACACGACCCACCCAGCCAACACACTTTTCGTCCCTCTTCCCTCCGGGAGAAGGCTCAGGAGCTTGAAGACTCGTACGGCCAGATTTGGGAACAGCTTCTTTCCAACTGTGATAAGACTGCTGAATGGATCCTGACCCGGATCTGGGCCGCACCCTCCAAATATCCGAACCTGCCTCTCGGTTTTTTTTGCACTACCTTACTTTCCCTTTTCTATTTTTTATTTATGATTTATAATTTAAATTTTTAATATTTACTATCGATTTGTACTCCAGGGAGCACGGACAGCAAAATCAAATATCGCTGCGATGATTATATGCTCTAGTATCAATTGTTTGGCGACAATAAAGTATAAAGTACAATACTCAACTCTGTACATCTAGAAATTTGCTAGTGTCTTTGGTGACATATCAAATCTTCTAATGAAATATAGTCACTGGCGTGCCTTCTTTGTAGTTGTATCAATCTGTTGAGCCCAGGAAAGATCGTTGGAGATGTTGACATCCAGGTACGTGAAACAGCTGTTTCCACGCTGTCCCCTCAATGAGGACTGATGTGTGGTCCCTCGAGCTCCCCTTCCTGAAATCCACAACCTATTAGTCTCACTGATGTTGAGTGCAAGGTTATTGTTGTAGCACCACTCAACCAGCTGATCTATCTCACTCCTGAATGCCCCCTCGTTACCATCTGAGATTCTGCTGACAACGGTTGTGTCATTTTGAATTTATAGATGGCATTTACACTGCGCCTAGCCACACCATCTTGGGTGTAAAGAGAGTAGAGCAGTGGGCTAAGCACATATCCCTGAGCCTGTGTTGACTGTCAGCGAAGCGGAGCTGTTATTTCCAACCTGCACCGACTGTGATCACCTGATGAGGAAGATAAGGATGCAGTTGCAGAGGGAGGTATAGAGGCCCAGCTCTTGAAGATTATTGATTAACACAGGTTGAGTACCCCTTATCTAAAATTCCAAAATCCCAAAAGCTCTGAAATCCGAAAATTTTAGAACACTGACATGAACCAGAATCAGATTTAATATCACCGGCATATGTTGTGAAATTTGTTACATGACATCGCAAATGGAAGATTCCACAAAGCGTTAAGAAGGTTCCCAGGCGATGCACAGGCCTTTGCAGACCACCGACTGTTCTGAGAAGTGACCTCATATATGTAATAACAGAAGTTAATGAAAAATAGAAAAAACTGTATGAAGCGAAAAAGGAAGATCTCAAATGTGTATTGAAAGAGTGGATTTGTCAGAGTTACAGTGAACATATGCCGCTGAATAGTATGCTGATCATGAAACAAGCAAAGATCTATCACAATGAATTGAAGGTAACTGTGGATATTTAACAGGAATTTACGAAAAGGCACGGCATTAAATTTTTAAAGATTTGTGGTGATAAAGTGCCTGCTAATCACGAGGCAGCAGAGAAATTCATTGAGTTTGCCAAGATCGTCGCTGATGAAAATCTAATATACTGCATATATATATATATGTATGTACATAATCTCTACATATGTGTAATGAACAAAACACAAACAAGAGAGAGTCGAAAGATGCTGGAAAGTGTAAGATGAAGACTGCTTGCCAGTAACACATAAATTCATTTGGGAATGATGGCGATCCCAAGCTATCTTGTTACATATTCCAAATCCA
The DNA here is from genome assembly GCF_030028105.1 of Mobula birostris. Taxonomy (NCBI): domain Eukaryota; kingdom Metazoa; phylum Chordata; class Chondrichthyes; order Myliobatiformes; family Myliobatidae; genus Mobula; species Mobula birostris. The sequence continues at coordinate 25,675,538 of NC_092396.1, forward strand.
AAACACTCCTGGCCCCGAACATTTCAGATAAGGGGTATTCAACCAGTACTGAGGGAATGATGCTATTGGACAAACAGCAGCTTGACCACATTCAACCTAAAATGCCAAATTAATCTAATTTTGCTTCCTCCTGAGAGCCCTACGATCAGAGAAGCACATTTTAATCCGGTCGATTCATTCCACGTGAAGTCAAGAAATGGGTGAGGCCGTTAGGTCTATGAGGTCTGCATTCCGAAACTTGCTGTGCTTATAGCCAAGCTGTTCCAGCGCAGTTACAACACTGTAACGCTGTGGGAAATTGCCCTGTTCACAAAACAAAACAGGACAAATCTAATCTGACAACTTCACACACAATTACTTTACTTTCAGTCATTAACAACATGATGAAAGCTGTCAACGACAGCACTTACTAATAACATATTCACTGATGCCTGATTTGTGTTTGCTGGAATCATTTGACCCCAGACCTTATTACAGCCTCAGTCCATGTATGAAATCAAACTGAGTTCTAGAGATGAGGTAAGGGGGACTGTCCTTGTCAGCAAGGCAGTGTCTGACTGCATAAGAATCAAGTTTCCCTGGTAAACTGCAGTCTTCAAAGGGAAAATACTTGTGGCTGTATTCATACCTGGCATAAAGGGAAATGGTTCTAGTTGTCAGAAGTCAGTGTGGTGTGCTGTGGCAAAGTACTCACCCAATTGATACCCAAATCTAAAGTTCCACTATCTAAAACACAAATCATGAGTATTTTGGAAAACTATCCACCTTCCCTGGATGGGTGCAGCTTCAGAAATTCAACAGCACCCAGGGTAAAGAAGTCTGAATGGTTGGCAACCTAACCACAGTCCTGAATAGTTATTTCAGTGCAATGCTGTTGCAGAATGCACCATCTACAACATGCAGTGGAGTTACCTGATCAGTTACAAGCCAGCCATTTCTCCTATTAAGCAGGTTCATGGGTACGCAACTATCTATAAGACCATAAGACATAGGAGCAGAATTAGGCTTTTTGGCCCATCGAGTCTGTTCCGTCACTCCTGATCCTTTTTTCCCCTCCTCAGTCGCACTCCCCAGCCTTCTCCCCATAACCTTTGATGCTGTGTCCAATCAAGAACCTGTCAAGCTCTGCCTTAAATAAACCCAACAACCTGACCTCCACAGTTGCCTATGGTAATAAATTCCACAAGTTCATCCTCTGGCTAAAGAAATTTCTCCACATCTCTGTTTTAAATGGATGCTCCTTTATCCTGAGGCTGTGCCCTCTTGTCCTAGACTCCCCCACCATGGGAAACATCCTTTCCACATCTACTATGTCTGGGCCTTTCAACATTTCAAAGGTTTCATTGAGATCCCCCCTCCCCATCCTTCGAAATTCCAACAAGTACAGACCCAGAGCTACCAAATGTTCCTCGTATGATAGCCCTTGTGAACCTCCTCTGGACCCTCTCCAATGCCAGCACATATTTTCTTAGATGAGGAGTACAGAACCATTCACAATGCTCAAGGTGAGGCCTCCCCAGTGCCTTATAAAGCCTCAGCATCACATCCCTGCTCTTATATTCTAGACCTCTTGAAATGAATGCTAACACTGCATTTGCCTTCCTCACCACCAACTCAACCTGCAAGTTAACCTTCAGGTTGTTCTGCACAGGGACTCCCAAGTCCTTTTGCATCTCAGATTTTTGGATTTTCTCCCCACTTGCATGTCCCTCCTGCTGAGCACACAATCCTGACGTGGAAATACCTTGCCTTTTCTTCATCACTCCTGAGTCTAGATCCTGGAACTCCCAACCCAATACATAGAAAATCCAAGAAAGACTGCAGTGATTCAAGAATGTGGCTCACCCCTACCTCCTCAGGTGCCACCATGGAGATACAGCAAAGTTTGGTCTTGCTACTGACAAGCATAAAACTGAGTAAAATAATTGCAGGAAGAAAAAAACAATTAACTCCTTACCAAATCTAGATGAGAAACAGTTCAAATGGGTTCCAGTGTTAAATAATACAGTGAGGGTGTGGAACGAGCTGCCAGCACAAATGGTGCACGTGAGCTTGATTTCAACATTTAAGAGAAGTCTGGATAGGCACACGGATGGTAGGGGTATGGAGGGCTATGGTCCTGGTGCAGGTCGATGGGAATAGACAGTTTAAATAGTTCAGCATGAACTAGATGGGCTGAAGTGTCATACTATTCTATGACTTCAATCAAAGTACAATAAAATTTATTGTACATACAGACTGTCCAATTATTCCCTCTGAAGCATTTTAAGAACATGATGATGCAAAACACACCTGTCCCCTTTTGCTTGATATCAATATAGTCTTCTGGTTATTTCACTTAATTTCAATATTGGTCTGCATGCAAGTACATGCAAGAACGGCTTATGTTCTGATTGGTCAGTGAGATTTTCTGTTAAATAGTCCCGCCTCAGTTCCGTTCTTGCTTATTAATAATCTTCATTACTGAAAAGTTATCAGGTCTTTTGATCATTTTCCCAACCAGAATAATCTGAGTTTTCCTGTTTTGAGAATATTACAGTTGAGCACTCGTGAGTGGGTTTGCTTGACAAACCTGGTAGAATTCTTTGAGGAGTTAACAAGCAGGATAGACAAAGGAGAATCAATGGATGTCGTGTGCTTGGATTTCCGGAAGGTCTTTGAGAAAGTAGTGTACAGGAGGCTGCTTAGTCCATGGTATTACAGAAAGGACACTTATGGGGCTAGAGCATTGGCTGATTGGCAGGAGGCAAAGAGTGGGGATAAAAGGAGCCTTTTCTGATTGGCTGCCAGTGACTAGTGGTGATCCACAGGAATCGACGTTGGGACCACTTCTTTTTATATTGTACACCAGTGCTTTGCATGACGGAATTGATGGCTTTGTGGCCAAGTTTGTGGATGATACGAAGGTTGGTGGAGGGGCGGGTAGTGTTGAGGAAGCAGGTAGGCTGCAGAAGTACTTAGACACCTTAGGAGAATGGGCAAAGAAGTTTCAGATGGAATACAATGTCAGGAAGTCTATGGTCATGCATCTGGTACAAGGAATAAAAACTTAGACTATTTTCTAAACAGGGAGAAAATTCAAATATATGAGGTGCGAAAAGAATTGGGAGTCCTTGTCCAAGATTCCCTAAAGGTTAACTTGCAGGTTGAGTCAATGATGAGAAAGACAAATTCAATGTTAGCACTCATTTTGATAGGACCAGAATATGAAAAACAAGGATGCAATACTGAGGCAAACAACAGGAATTCTGCAGATGCTGGAAATGGCAACACACATAAAAGTTGCTGGTGAACACAGCTGACGAAGGGTCTCGGCCTGAAATGTCGACTGCACCTCTTCCTAGAGATGCTGCCTGGCCTGCTGCGTTCACCAGCAACTTTTATGTGTGTTGATGCAATACTGAGGCTTTATAAGGTACAGGTGAGCCCTCATTTGGAGTATTGTGAGCAGTTTTGGGCCCCTTCTCTAAGAAAGGATGTGCTGATATTAGAACATAGAACATAGAAATCTACAGCACATTACAGACCCTTTGGCCCACAATGTTGTGTCAACCATGTATCCTACTCTAGAAGCTGCCCAGAATTTCCCTACCACATAGCCTTCTAAGCTCCGTGCACCGATCTAAAAAGACCCTATTGTATCCACCTCTACCACCTTCACTGGCAGTGTATTCCACACGCCCACACCAGGTGTGAAAAGCTTATCTCTGACATCCCCCTTTACCTATTTCCAAACACCTTAAAACTATGCCCCCTCGTGTTAGCCATTTCAGCCCTGGGAAAATACCTTTGGTTACCCACGCGATCGATGCCTCTCATCATCTTATACACCTCTGTCAGGTCACCTCTCACCTTTCGTTGCTCTAAGGAGAAAAGGCCAAGTTCACACAACCTATTCTTATAAGGTACACTCTCCAATCCTGGCAACTTCCCTGTAAATCTCCTCTGCGCTCTCTCTATAGCCTGAACACCCTTCTTGTAGTGAGGTGACCAGAACTGAACACAGTACTCCAGTGGGGTCTAACTAAGATCTTATATAGCTGTAACATTACCTCAAGGCTCTTGAACTCAATCCCACAGATGATGAAGGCCAACATACCATACGCCTTCTTAACAACACTAACCTGCACAGCAGCTTTGAGTGTCCTATGGACATGGGCCCCAAGATCTCGCTGATCCTCCACACTGCCAAGAGTCTTACCATTTAAAAGTACATTCTGTCTGTCTTCAAATTTGACCTATCGAAATGAACCACATTATACTTATCTGGGCTGAATTCCATCTGCCACTTCTCAACCTATTCTGCATCCTATTGATGTTCACTGTAACCTCTGACAACCCCCAGACTATCCATAACACCCCAACTTTTGTATCATCAGCAAACTTACTAACCTACCCTTTATTTCCTCATCCAGGTCATTCGTAAAGATCGCAAGGAGTAGGGTCCCAGAACAGATCCTTGTGGAACACCACTGGTCACTGACATCCACGTAGAATACGAACCATCCACAACCACCCTTTGCCTTCTGTGGTCAAGCCAATTCTAAGTCCACAAAGTAAGGTCTCCTTGGATCCCATGTCTCATTACTTTCTGAATGAACCTCACATAGGGAACCTTATCAAATGCCTTACTGAAATCTACATGTATGAGGGGTGATTGATAAGTTTGTGGCCTAAGGTAGAAGGAGTCAATTTTGGAGAACCTAGCACATTTGTTTTTCCTACATTTACACACTTAGTCCAGCGGCCGTGGAGCATACGGATCCCTTCTTTGTAGAAGTCGGCGTCTTGGATCTCCAGAAGTGGTCCACAGCAGGGGCGATTGATAAGTTGGTGGCCTAAGGTAGAAGGAGATGAGTTATTAACTTCAATCTTTCTGCATAATCACTCAAAGAGTTGAACTGCATGTGCATGTACCGAGAGCCGTATAACTCATCTCCTTCTGGTCTATAATTTCCTGGGTTGTCTCTACTCCCCTTCTTGATCAAGGGAACAACATTTGCAACCCTCCAATCCTCTGGTACTTCTCCCATCCCCATTGATGATGCAAAGATCATTACCAGAGGCTCAGCAATCTCCTCCCTCACCTCCCACAGTAGCCTAGGGTATATCTCGTCCAGTCCCAGTGACTTATCTAACTTAATACCTTTCAAAAATTCCAGCACATCCTGTTTCTTAATGTTTATACACTCAAGCGTTTCAGTCCACTTTAAGTCATCCCACAATTGCCAAGGTCCTTTTCATTGGTGAATACTGAAGCCAAGTATTCATTAAGTACCTCTGCTACATCCTCCAGCTCCACACACGTGTTTCCACTCTCACTCCTGATTGGTCCTATTCTCTCATGGCTCATCCTCTTGCTCTTCACATACTTGTAGAATGCCTCGGTGTTTTCCTTAATCCTGCTCACCAAGGCCTTTTTGTGGTTCCTTCTAGCTCTCCTAATTTCATTCTTGAACTCCTTCCTGGCACCCTTGTAATTTTCTAGAGCTCTAACAGTATCTAGTTTCTTGAACCCTTCGTAAACTTTTCTTCTTAACTAGATTTTCTACATCCTTTGTACACCATGGTTCTTTTACCCTACCATCCTTTTCCTGCCTCAATGGAACATACTTATGCAGAGCGCCATGCAAATGTTCCCTGAACATTTGCCTCATTCCTGCCATGCATTTCCCTGAGAACATCTGCTCCCAATTTATGTTCCCAATTTCCTGCCTAATAGCATCATATTTCTCCCTACCCCAATTAAATGTTTTCCCAAATTTTCTGCTCCCATCCCTTTCCAGTGCTATGGTAAATAGAGTTGTGATCACTGCCTCCAAAATGCTCTGACACCAAGAGATCTGACACCTGACCAGGTTCATTTCCCAATAGCAGATCAAGTACAGCCTCTCCTCCTCGGAGAGGGTTCAAAGAAGGTCCATGAGAATGATTCCGGGAATGAAGAGCTTATGTTAAGAGGAGTGCTTGATGGCTCTGGGCCCGTACTCAATTTAATTAAGAAGAATGGTGGGGGGAGGAGGGAAACCTCATTGAAACCTACTGGATGTTGACAGGCCTGGACAGAGTGCATATGGAGAGGATGTTTCCTAAGGTAGGGAAGTGTCAAGACCAGAGGGCACAGCCTCAGAATTGGAGTGTCCATTTAGAGCAGAGAAAGGGAAGAATTTCTTTAGCCAGAGGGTGGTGAATCTATGGAATTCACTGCTACAGGTGGCTGTGGAGGCCAGGTCTTTGGGTATATTTAAGGTGGAGGTTATTAGATTCTTGATTTACAGGGAGAAGGCAGGAGAATGGTGTTGAGAGGGAAATGGATCAACTATGATCAACTGGTTGAGCAGACCCAATAGGCCGAATGGCCTAATTCTGCTTCAATGTCTTCTGGTCTTACCGAATCACCGGTTTCCAATTACTCACTCTCTCCTTTTATTTTCGATCCTTGAAGATACTCTTGAGAGCACTGGATATTCAAGGTTCCCAATGAACATGCTGGTCTTGTAGCTTGTTGAGACAGACTTTGCACGGACTATTTCTATTATGTCCTTGGCTTCACTTTCTCCAATCCCTTTTAATCATTTTATTTAGAGATCCAGCGTGCAACAGGCCCTTTTGGCCCAACGAGTTGCTCCACCCACCTATTTAATCACAGGACAATGTACAAAGACCAATTAATCTACTATGAGCTGACAAGCATCTCTGAACACACAACATGTCAGACCTTGAAGTGGACAGCCTATGGTAGCAGTAGACCATTCTGGGTTCCACTCCTCTACCCAATAAAGTGGCTACTGAGTGTATGTTGTCTCTTAGTGTAGATTAATGGCAGGAATCATATAAAGACAGTGGAGTGGGCAAACTGGATTGAACCCCTAGAGCAGCAGTGCTCTGATGGGCTGAATGGACTCTCTTTTGTGTCCTCAAATGTATAAGTATGCCCTGGATATGGAGTGAGGAATATTACTGGATGAGAGGGCAACATTAATAAAGGCAAGTGTGAATTAAGAATCAGATCACTTCTCGGTCTTTTGGCTAAGATAAACAATATTTTAAAAATTTGAAAAAAAGAATCAGTTGATTAGCTTAAGGAATTGAGGGTGAGAACATAAGAACATAAGAGAACTGATGTTCCAGGGAAACTGAATTTGGCAAGAAAATTCCAGAAAAAATAATGCTCAGGCCCTCAGAAGGGCAGTTGGCGGTGTGCAAAGATGGTTTAAGACTGAAATTTGGTTGATACTAGGTAAGGTTAGTCAGTGTTGAAGAGGGCTGAACAAATTTCTGTGGACCTTGCAGAATTGGGAAGAGGTTTCGATATACCTACAAGGTGTGACAATTTTGGTAGGAAGAATAGAAATACTTCTTATCATATGGACAACAAACCATGAGAAACAAAGGAACCTTGGAGTATAAATACTGCAAGATGTGTCATAGATTTTAGTAAACTCTGCCCCCACCCCCACCCGCCCAAAAAAGACAAGCATCAGCAGTTTATTCCTAGAAGAATACAGCTGAAATGTAGGGAAAGGCAGTGGCATAGTAGGTGGTCAGATGATTCGGAGCCTCTGGCACTCTCTGTGGAGTTTGCATGTTCTGCATATTAAGGTTTCTTTACATGCTCTGGTTTCCTCCCACATTTCCAAGATATGCTGTTTTCAGATTAATGTATTTTTGATTTATTTACGATTAATTGCAAATATGGGTTGTAGTTGAATAGCGGGAAGCTGTGCAACAGGGTAGGTTACAGGGAAATAAAATGGGAATGGCATTGTTCTGAGCACTAGTATAGACTGCTTGGGCTGAATGTCTGCTTTTCATGTTGGAAGGAGGTTTGAAAGTGTGAGAAGCTCTGCTGAAAATGTACTGAGCGCAGTGCTCGTGGCTTAAAAATAACTGAGGTCCTGGGGAGGGTGAAGAGATTTACAAGGATGATATCACAGTGTAAGGGGATGTATCAGCCTCAGCTAATGGCTGGTGATCAATGATGGATTAAAACCTTCTGATCCCATGTAATCTCAAACCACAATCTGTGATACCTTCTGTAGGAGATCATATTCATCTGAACTGAGTGATTAGCCATAAAGAACAGCAGCAGACATTTAGTCCTGCGATTCATTGTACATACCCTAACCTTCTGGATGCCAGCCTCTCCAAATGCCTCCTGTTTATTCTTCCCTGGAATTTCTGATCTCCACTTTCCCAGTGTTGTATAGTATTTTAAATTCAATTTGGCTCGAAGTAGACTCCTCTTCAAAACACATTATCTTTCTAACTCGTTTTAAGGTTAGTGGTGTTCTCTCACCTCCTCTCTTTCCCCAAGTTTCTGCATTAGTGCATTGGAACTTGATTACCCAGTGCGTTGGGGGCCCTGGGGAACGCTGAAATCGGTCTGCAACAAGGACAACGTTACCATGTCTCCTTACTGAAGGGCAGTGACAGTGATACTGAGGGACGAGATAAGAAGTTTGGTATTTTCAGATGCAGTATTGAAAGATTCTTCTGTCAGCTTGGCAGGTGTTAGATATTTCATTACGTTATCTGCTTAGGGCAATGTCTTACCCTCACTGATGGCCCATAAATGTTTTTTAAATCACTTGTTACCTGTGAAGATTTGCTGCACAAACATACTTGTACTGTTCCAATGTAATTGTTTTTTTCTTAATTAAATATTTCGGACAATACTGGGAAGACAATGAAGTCACAATACGATTCATGTAATTGGGTGTTAGCCTGAGGGGATTTGGTAGGATGAAGGGTCTTTTTGCACGTTATGGCGTATTAGTTGATGCTGAGGAATGTAATTTCCACTCTGGTAATTTGTGTAGGAAAATTCCATTTGGTGGAATACATTCCATTTAAGGTTTAAGCTACAGTAATGTATAGGTCCTTATATTTTGGTTTTGGTCATAGGGGGGAAAATGGTCAATTACTTTGCTCATCATCCCATCTTTGGGAGCTGCAAGTCTAAGATCCAAGAGACAACTAAGGTAAGAATGATTAATTTCTTATTTTTATCCCCTGTTTTAAAGAAGTTGAAAAGCAGACACCTTGCTCCCTTTTCATTCCTTACATAGAAATGCATGTTATCACATTTGTGACCATTTGACTGTGGGTCTGGTCCCCACTTCAGTTCTTTGATGCATATGCTTTGCCTTTGAGCTTCAGTGAAACATTAGAAGATGACTAGGGGTGAGAACAGCCTGTTGTCGTGATTGCATCTCCACAATTAAACTAAAAACGAGCTGCATAGACAAATCAATTTTTTCTTCAATGAATTACCTTTTCAATGAATTTCTCTGACCATAGCATCAACCTCCACACTAGTCAGCATGGCTTTGTCAAAGGCAGGTCGTGCCTTACGAGCTTGACTGAATTTTTTGAGGATGTGACTAAAGACATTGATGAAGGAAGAGCGATAGATGTAGTGTATATGGATTTCAGCAAAGCATTTGATAAGGTACCCCATGCAAGGCTTATTGAGAAAATAAGGAGGCATGGGATCCAAGGGGATCTTGCTTTGTGGATCCAGAACTGGCTTGCCCACAGAAGGCAAAGAGTGGTTGTAGATGGGTCATATGGAGGTCGGTGACCAGTGGTGTGCCTCAGGGATCTGTTCTGGGACCCCTACTCTTTGTGATTTTTATAAATGACCTGGATGAGGAAGTGGAGGGATGGGTTGGTAAACTTGCTGATGACACAAAGGTTGGGGGTGTTGTGGATATTGTGGAGGTCCCTCAGAGGTTACAGCGGGGCATCAATTAGATGCAAAACTGGGCTGAGAAGTGGCAAATGAAGTTCAACCCAGATAAGTGTGAGGTGGTTCATTTTGGTAGGTCAAATATGATGGCAGTATATAGTATTAATGGTAAGACTCTTGGCAGTGTGGAGGATCAGAGGGACCTGGGGGTCCAAGTCCATAGGACACTCAAAGCTGCTGCACAGGCTGTTTGTGTGGTTAAGAAGGCATACAGTGCATTGCCCTTCATCAACCGTGGGATTGAGTTGAAGAGCGGGGAGGTAATGTTCCATCTATATAGGACCCTGGTCAGACCCCACGTGGAGTACTGTGCTCAGTTCTGGTCACCTCACTACAGGAAGGATGTGGGAACTATAGAAAGGGGGCAAAGGAGATCTACAAGGATGTTGCCTGGATTGGGGAGCATGCCTTATGGAAACAGGTTGAGTGAACTCGGCCTTTTCTCCTTGGAGTGACGGAGGATGAGAGGTGACCTCATAGAGGTGTATAAGATGATGAGAGGCATTGATCATGTGGATAGTCAGAGAGGCTTTTTCCTAGGGCTGAATTGTCTAAAATGACAGGTCACAGTTTTAAAGTGCTTGGAAGTAGGTACAGAGGAGATGTCAGAGGAGAGCGGTGAGTGCGTGGAATGGTCTGCCGGCGGCAGTGGTGGAGGCGGATACGATAGGGTCTTTTAAGAGACTACTGGATAGGTACATGGAGCTTAGAAAAATAGAGGGCTATGGGTAACCTGAGGTAATTTCTAAAGTAAGTACATGTTCGGCACAGCTTTGTGGGCCGAAGGGCCTATATTGTGCTGCAGGTTTTCTGTGTTTTTATGTTTCTACATCTCTTTTGAGCAGCATGAGAGCTGTAAAATTGCATTTTAATTAATCTCCACCACCCCCACCCCCCACATACACACACAAAATCTCCTAGACATCACGAGAGAACAGTTTCCATGTGGCCACCTTGACTATTATTCATGTAGGTCTAGACATTTATTCAACATGCAACTGACATCATGGCTGTTCTCAACCAAAGGCATCTCATACATCACCAGTAGAGGTGAATAGATTGTGGGATGGTGCAGGAACTGAGCTGGGCTACAGCAGCAACTGAAGTTGGCCTTAATTAAGGTCCACAGACTACCGAGTCTGTTCTGCCACTTGATCACGGTTGATCCATTTCCCTCTCATCCCCGTTCTCCTGCCTTCTCCCTGTAACCTTTCTCTCACTGACTAATCCAGAACCTATCAAAACCTCTGCCTTAAAAACACCCAAAGACGTGCCTTCCACAGCCACCTGTGGTGACAAATTCCACAGATTCACCACTCTCTGGATAAGGAAATTCCTCCTCACCTCCATTCTAAATGGATGTCCCTCTACTCAGGTTGTGCCCTCTGGTCCTACAATCCCCCACTATCAGAAACATCTTCTTCACATCCATGCTTTCTAGACCCTTTAACATTCGATAGGATCAATGAAATATCACAAATTCTTCTAATGGCCAGCGAATACAGGCCCCGAGGCATCAAATGTTCCTCATGTAATAAACCTTCCGTGCCTGGAATTGTTTTCATAAATCTCCTTTGAACCCGCTCCAATGTCAGCATATCCTTTCTTAGATAATGGGCACAAAACTGCGCCAAGTGATGCTTCACCGGTGCCTTATAAAGCCTCAGCATTACATTCTTCTTTTTGTATTCTAGTCCTGTTGAAATGAATGCCAACATTGTAACTGCCTTCCTCATCACTGACTCAATCTGCAGGTTAACCTTTAGGGAATTCTGCATGAGGACTCCCAAGTTCAGTTGCAGCTCCAATTTTTGAATTTTCTCCCCATTTAGAAAATAGTTTATGTTTTTATGCCTTCTATCAAATGCATGAACATACACTTCTTGACACTCTATTCCATCTGCCACTACTTTGCCCATATTCCTAATCTGTTTAAATCCTTCTGTATTCTCCCTGCTTCCTCACCACTACTTGCCCCTCCACCTATCTTTGTAGTGCCTTCCACAGTGAAGACTGACACAAGATACTTATTGAGTTTGTCTGCCACTTCCATGTCTCCATTACTACCTCTCCTGCAGTCTGATATCTACACTCATCTCTCTTTTATTCTTTGTATATCTGAAAAATCTTTTGGTATCTTCATTTATACTGCTGGCTACCTTATCTTCATATTTCACCTTTTCACTCTTTTTGGCTTCTTCAGTTGCCTTCTGTTGGCTTTTAAAAGCTTCCCAATCCTCTAAACCTCTAATTTTTGCTCTATCATAAGCCCTCTCTCTTGCTTTTATGTTGGCCCGGACTTCCCTTGTCAGCCACGGTTGTGTCACCCTGCCTTTAGAATACTATTTCGGTATCTATCTCTCCTGCACCTTCTGAATTGCTCCCAGAAACTCCAGCCATTGCTGCTCTGCTGTCATCCCTGCCAGTGTCCCTTCCAATCGGCTTTGGTCCGCTCCTCTCTCATGCCCCTAAAATTCCCTTTACTCCCCTGTAATACTGATACATTTGACTTTAGCTCCTCCCTCTGAAATTGCAGGCCGAATTCTATTGTATTATGATCACTGCCTCTTAAGCATTCCTTTATCTTAAACTCCCTAATCACATCTGGTTCGTTACACAACACCAAATCCAGTCTTGCTATTCCCCTAGTGGGGATTCTTATCTTATAAGCATCCTACAAATTCTCTCTCTTAGGATCCAAAATCAGCACCAACCTGATTTTCCCAATCCTCCTGCATATTGAAAACCCCAATGACTATCGTAACAGTGCCCTTTTGACATGTATTTTCCATTTCCCATTGTAAGTTGTAGCCCCAGTCCTGGCTACTGTTATATATAACTCCCATCAGGGTCTTTTTCCCTTGCAATTCCTTAACTCTACATACACAATTCTACACCTTCTGATTCTATATCACCTCGCTAAAGATTTGATTTCATATTTTAACCAGAGTTAACCACCCCCTCTGCCTTCCTGCCTGTCCTTTTGATGTAGTGTATATCCTTGGATGTTAGGCTCCCAATTATAATCTTCTTTCAGCCATGAGTCAGTGATGCCCACGTCATACCTGTCACTCTAACTTCAGAAGATAATCTACCTTATTCCATACACCGTATGCATTCAAATACAACACCTCCAGTTCAGTATTCGTCACCCTTTTTGATTTTGTCCCCCGTTACATTGCAACTCATCCCACAGACTGCAATTTTGCCCTTTCATCTGCTCGACCTTCCTAAGAGTCTGACTACACATTGCCTGTGCTCGTATACCAACTGCCCCATCCTCAGCCCTATCACTTAGTTTCCCATCCCCCTGGTAAACCTTCCCCAACATTTCCAGCAAACCTGCCCGCAAGGTTATTGGTTCAGGTGTAACCTGTCCCCTTTGTACAAGTCAAACCTTCCCCAGAAGAGATCCCGATGATCCAGAAATCTGAATCCCTGATCCTGCACTAGTTCCTCAGCCACACCATTCATCTGCCAAGTCGTCCTATTCTTGCCATTACTAGAGCATGGCACAGGCAGCAATCTAGAGGTTACTACCCTAGTGGTCTTGCTTTTCAGCTAGCTCCCTAAATGCACTCTTCAGAACCTTCTCCTTTTTACTACCTGTGTCATTGTCAATATGTACCAAAACTTCCGGCTGCTCACCCTTCAGTGGACTCGTCCGTGACCCTGACACCTGGGAGGCAACATGCCATCTGGGTTTCTCTATCACATCTAGTGTCTACTCCTCTAACTATGGAATCCCTTATCACCACTGCAGTCCTCTTCTCCCCTCACCCCCCACTACCTCCTGAACCACAGCACCAGACTCAGTACTTTATTGTCACCAAACAATTGATACTAGAACGTACAATCATCACAGCAATATTTGATTCTGCGCTTCCCGCTCTCTGGAGTACAAATCGATAGTAAATATTAAAAATTTAAATTATAAATCATAAATAGAAAATGGAAAGTAAGATAGTGCAAAAAAACCGAGAGGCAGGTCTGGATATTTGGAGGGTACGGCCCAGATCCAGGTCAGGATCCGTTCAGCAGTCTTATCACAGTTGGAAAGAAGCTGTTCCCAAATCTGGCGTTTGAGTCTTCAAGCTCCTGAGCCTTCTCCTGGAGGGAAGAGGGATGAAAAGTGTGTTGGCTGGGTGGGTCGTGTCCTTGATTATCCTGGCAGCACTGCTCCGACAGCGTGCGGGGTAAAGTGAGTCCAAGGTGTTTCACATACCCTGAACTTGTCACTCAATTGATTTTTTTTCTCTGCGTTCTTAATTTTGATGTTTTTTCTCTGCGTTCTTAATTTTGCTTTCATAATTGCATCAATTCTACAATCCTGAATGAGGAAAACACAAATTGGAGGAAATGAGGGCTGAATTCTCCTCTAGTGAAAAAGAATTCTTTCTAGTTTTCTCATTCAGGGTTAACTAGAAAATCATAAACCGAGGAGATAGGGCTCTGGTGGCAATGACAGGTGAGGCTCATTCAGCACCTGGTCTGCACTGTACTTGACCCCAGGATGAGATGTAGTGGTACACACAAGCCTTAAATAATAGCTATTGCATATGTAGATAGACTGAATGTTGAATAGCATGGAGAGTTAGAAAGATTAATAGTTGGAATTTGGTTGCAAGAGGTCCTTGAGCCAGTAACTTTAAATTCCTGGGTGTCACTATCTCGGAGGACCCATCTAGGACCCATCATATAAATGTAATTGCAAAGAACCACCTCTACTTCCTTGGGAGTCTGCAAACCTACATAGATGTGTAGTGGGAAGCATGCTGACTGGCTGCAATTCAGCCTGGTATGGAGACACCGATGCCTTTGAGGGGGAAATCCTACTGAAGGTAGTGGATTCAGCCCAGTACATCACAGGTGAAACCCTCCCAACCATTCCGAGCACATCTACATGAAATGTTGCTGCAGAAAAGCAGCATCCATCATCAAAGATCCTCACCCCCCAGGCCATGCTCCATCAGGTAGAAGGTAGAGGTGCTTCAGGACTCACACCACCACCATTCAAGAACAGTTACTACCCCTCAACCATTAAGCTCTTGAACTATACTCATTCTATTTCTGACATTCCCCCAACCAACAATCTCACTGTGAGGACTCTATCTCGTTATTTCATGATCTCCTTATTTATTGCGATTATTTATATTTGCATTTGCACAGCTTGTAGTCCTCTGTGCTCTTTCATTGACCCTGGTTACAGTTCTACAGAGTTGCTGACAGGAAAAAGCAGCTCAGGGTTGTATGTGCTGACATGTATATACTCTGATAATAAATTTTACTTTGAACTTTGATTACATGGCAAACTGGAAAACAGCGGCGCCAGTTTTGGGGTAAGAGACATGGAGTAAGATGAACAAGTAGTAGCAACTTTTATTCTAATTGGCCAGCATTGTTTTCAACGTTTGGCCCTTTGCCATTAGTGGCAAGTGACGTCATTTCCCCTTCACACACTGTACCTTTAATTAGTCCAAACAAGAATAGAAAGAGCCATCAAAACTTAAGATGCATTTATTAGACATATGTATAATTAGATTTATTTTTGTAAGAAAATCAAAAATAGTTTCTTTCACACAACTTATTTCCTCAATTGAAGCTTCAGACAGCAACATTACAGTTATAGAAAATAGGTAAATTTTTCAGTAAACACAATGTACCAAAATAATGGCATCAGCATTATGTAAAGTCCATGCAGATTCATTGGTGCTGGAGTAAGTGAGCTACAGTTCTTGCCTTTCACCAAGACCAGCCCCCACCTCCCAGGAATGATGTTGCCGACTCCCCATTTCAATTCCTGTTCATTCTCCTACGCCCCACAGTTGCTCGGGGAGGGCCAGTTCTTCGGCAGAACACAGGCACAGTTGCACAGACTACACAAACGGATTCTTGGAGAATACACAGATACGCCAGAGGCAGACAGACAGTCAGACAGTCAGACATGGCACACAGAACCCACTCCCCACCCCCCATTATGTTCTAGATGCATTGAAAGCAAATTGCATGGAGCCAAAGTAAGATTCTCAATGCATCTTAATGTCATGCTAAATAAATCCCACACTACGACTTCAGCTTAAAGCTGAGTGACCCTCAGCAATGGACACATGGCTGATTCAGTGCCTTTAAAACTAGAACAAACATCACAGGCACAAGTATTTGGCACAACAGTGTTTGACACAACAATTTTAACAACACAATCAACAAAGGGTAAAGATTCAGCCCAAAATTAGCCATGCAATGGAATGTGAGAGCTGTTTAAATAAAACAGTGGGGGCATAAACCAGTCCCAATTGTTTTAAGTCCCCACAACGATGGAAGTTATAGCCATTAGTTCACACTGTTGAACCAACAGTCCTAACCCCCCAGAGGTCATAACATACCACTTTTCCACTGCTCAGCTAAACAATGGAAGAATTATAGTTGAGGTTACCTGATGCTCACAGCAAGGGTTATTGGCTAACGTTAAGGAGCAAGAACCCTGGTACTCTGCTCCCAGCCAATGGTATGGCAACTGGGACAGTGTCACCAACAGCGCAGGTAGCATTAGCCAGTTGTAGACTAGGGAATGTGCAGACGCTTCCCTGCGCCAAGCCCAGAGACAGGCAGAGCCAGCTGGCCAGGGATCACCTTTTAGTTTTCAGTATCTTGGGTGCAAACTTTGTCTGGCAAAGCATCATACCCAAATGTTAACACATCATTTATTGCAGAAGTTCTTGAATCTATTACAAAGGTCCAGACTTTTTGCTTTAGATTGCCAGCATTTGATTACATTTTGTTTCATTTGCTTCCCTGGTTGATGTGGGACAGTTTCCTGAGCTGGTTCATAAAAACAAAGTACTTCAAAAGTACACCCTTGATGTTTGCAAAGAGTTACGTCAAGGATATTTTCAGTATTCCAAATTCCAGGGCGAAGGTAACTGGGAATGTCGAACATTAAATGCTTTTCCTTCAGCAGTCTCAATCATTACTTGAATATTTATTGGTTAGTGGGATAGCTTAGAATTTAGTCTTTGAGACAATTTACTATTTTTGTGCAATCTTTCCTGGCCAAAACTTAAGCATACATTTCTTCATAAAAGGCACTTCCATTGTTGTTTTTTTTAAAAATAAACGTTTCCAGGATTTTTGCAACAAACTGATTGGAACACCCTTGATTCACAGTAACTGGATTGGACTCTCAAGGAACTGGATATGTGGCCAATTGGCCTCTTTCTGTTACCATGACAACAGAGTTCCGCCTGCCCCAGACGGTCTGAAGGCAGGTGATTGGGAAGCCAATACTGAATGCTGCTACCTCCTCTTGGTCTAGGGTCCAAAGGTCAACAGGGTTGCACAGGGAGGTCATGAGGAAGAGAACACCAAGTGTTTGCTTAGTTTCAAACCAGAAAATCAGAGTCAGGCTGCTGCAGAGATGAGGATCATGGAAGAACTGAAATGCTCCCAATATTGCTCAGAACTTGAAGGAAGACATGATACAGATTACAAGTTGCCCTGATCAATGGCGTTTCTATATTGCAAAGTGGTACTTTAAGGGGTCAGTAATAACTTAGAACAGTGGAAACCCTCTCCCACTGCATCCTCCAAGTCCCTGCTTGAACATTTGTATAATATGCATAGGGAGATACACATAGTTAATCCTTGCATTAAGAGTTGCTCCTTCAAGGGACTGACTCTGAAATTATTGTAAATCAGTCAGAAACGTGGCTTAATACAACTGCTCCAGGTGCCTCTGTCACAGCTGGAAGTCTGAAGGAAGCAGAGTATGGCTTTCTTACTTGGGCAGTTCATCGAAGATGGCAAAAAGGAGTGTGCGCAGGTCAGCACAAGTGAATCTGCCTTCACAAACTCTCTGGAACGCAAGAGCGGTTATCTGACTCCACAGAAAACGTGACCATTTAACATGTAAATACGCTACCAATTTCTGATGATTCAGTGTCAGGAGGTAAAAAATATATTTTGCTGTGAACAATTTAAAGCACTAAACTTGCTGAATTTATTAGGGCAGGAATATGTTGCATCAAATGTGCACAGGAATTGGTACCATACAGATGCAATTAAGACACGTTCACATTAGGAAATGGACAAGCAAAAAAAAAAATAATAAATCAGGTTGCTCAGCCTATTGGATAGAGTTAAAATCACGGATAAAGGGAATGCCATCTTAAAGTAGAAACCCCCATTTGATAGAGGAGGTAGAAACCAGGCATCGTTTCCAATAGTAAATATCTGAAGGTATTTTTTCAAATTTAAAAAAAAGGGCCACCTTAAAAACAAGTCTCATAAAAGCTGCATGTTCCCAATTATTTATACTTACCCCCCCTTCCTGTTTTGCAGGGAGCGCCCAATTAAAATCATGGCCACAACTCTAAAGTAACAAGCAGCCATGTGCCTATTGAGGAAACTCATTCCGAGAGGAGGCCACAATTCCGAATGACCTTTTCCTACACGGTGTTCACGTGATCAGAAACGAGGCAGTGGGGCACTTTGGTGGGAATTGGAGTCAGTCTGACTACATTCTCAACCACGTGCAGACACAGAAGGAAAAGGGCACCTTGGGCAATAAGGCCAAAGGCCCTTTTATAAAGTCATCAATGCACCGACAGGAGCTTCGCCCAAGTTCCCTGCAATAGCTCCATTACAGGGACTTTGATTACAGAGCTAAAATAGAGCAATGGGACAGGACCCTCAAACAATGAAATGTACATAAAAGAAACAAAATTGGCTTGAACAACATCGACCTAACCTGCTCATTCCCAAAGGCTTCCGTTGTCACAACAGGCAGAGTCTGGTGTTGAAATCACAGGATGAGGATATGCCTGGAAACGAGGCAGGCAGTTCCATCTATCCAAATTGGATACTGTGGTTAACATTATCTCAGGAGTATCCCAAGCCCATCCACACCCCTTCCCTTATTCTTTAAAACAAAATACAGTCTGTCACCTGGGCCAAGATTGGGATTAGAAGCCAGATCTTCTGACCTGCACCCAGGGGTTTCGGCAGAAAGCTGGCTTTACTTAAATGCTGACTGCAGCTCCTTGAAGGCAGCTCTTTTCTGTTTCTTTTCTTCAGCCTGCTTCTTCTTTTCCTCCTGCTCTTCCCTGATCTCCTGTTCAAATCGGTTTGCATCATTGATTGCCTGAAGCTGCAAAGATAACACATGTATTGTTATCATGTTATCAAGACAGTGACTATACTTCACATAAGGAGTTTGAAGAGATTTGGTACATCAACAAAAACACTCAAAACTTCTATAGATGTACTGTGGAGAGCATTCTGACAGGTTGCTTCACTGTCTGGTATGGGGGGGGGGGGGGCTACTACACAGGACCGGAAGCTGCAGCAGAGACTCGTAAATTTATTCAGCTCCATCTTGGGTCCTAGCCTACCGAGTCCCCAGGACATCTTCAAGGAGTGGTGTCTCAGAAAGGCAGCATCCATTATTAAGGACCTCCAGCATCCAGAGCATGCCCTTTTCTCACTGTTACCATCAGGTAGGAGGTACAGAAGCCTGAAGGCATACACTCAGCGATTCAGGAACAGCTTCTTCCCCTCTGCCATCCGATTCCTAAATGGACATTGAACCCGTGAACACTTCACTTCTGTAATAGATATTGTTTTTGCACAATTTTTAATCTATTCAATATACATATACTGTAATTGAATTTATCTACTATATTATGTATTGCACTGAACTGCTGCTGCTAAGTTAGCAAATTTCATGACACATGCCAGTGATAATAAACCTGATTCTGATCAACATGCTGAACACAAAGTCCTGGTGTCATCTAATAACATTATTGACCAGCGATCTGTGTTCAGGATCAGTGATCTATGTTTATCATTTTATGACAGTCTCTCACAATATACCTCAAATTCTACTTTCCCCATTTGATTCAGGTGGGGATTTTTTCCGTCACCGAGTCTGTATCAGTCAGCCATTCCACAATAGAGAAGCTGGATTTCAATTCTTCATGGACTTTACAGATCAGAAATGGAAAACAGTCACTAATGAATCCAAAAAGGAATTGAGGGGAGCCTCGTTACCTAGAGTGGTTGGAATGTGGAGCACTTTACTATATCTAGTGACCGAGGAGAGAAGCAATAACATTTTAAAGTAAGTTGGAGAAATACAAGGAAGGAAGAATTAGGATATTATTGATTGGATAAGAATACTGGTCTGGAACTTCCAGTAAGACGGTGGCAGGCTTGGTTGTAGCAGCCTCTTTGGGTCAGACAAAATGGTGCAAATGTTTGTCTTAAAACATTTTTCTTGTGCCTGGACATTGGCAATACAAAATACCTCAGGTCCAGTTCATTAGTGAGACCGACGACGGTGAAGCTGCGTGGCCTCAGTTGTTACATGGACCAGGCCCTCAAGCTGCAGTTTCGCCTGTTACAACTACCCAGGAGAGGAGGCGCCAGGAGCGGTGTGGGAGAGACAGAAGCACAGTGGGCACGCTGGAATCCATGCTCAGCTGAGGGCTGGTTTCCACAGGCCAGCTGCCCCGTTGGTGCTCTTCAGCATTCACTCCCTGGAAGACAAGCTGGAATACCTTCATCTGCGGCTGATCCAGTGAGAGATGAGAAACTGTTGCGTGCTTGTTCTTGCAGAAACATGGCTCCAGGACAACATCCCATGCTCCATCAAACGTCAGGCCATGCCACTCAGGGACTTGTGCTGATTTTATTTTGTATGTGCTATCGTAACTATGTGTGCTGTGTGAGATTCCAGGCACTGTGTTTTGCACCTTGGCCCTGTTTTGTTTAGCTGCATACCAATATATGGTTGAACAACAATCAAACTTGAACTTAAGAATATGTGGTGCCACAATCATTGGCACAACCCACAGAGCAATGACCTGCTTCCTTGCCGTAGTTACAATGCAATTCACTGCAAGTCCTGAAACTGAAACAGCAAGTGACACCAACACAGGCAGAACCCAAGTCAGTAGTCAATATAGAAAATTCAAGTTGCAAGTGACACTTACTTTGGCTTCAAAGAAGGTTTTGGCTCCTTTCACTCCCTCTGTCGAGACATCGATTTCAGACAACTGGGCAAGAACGCACAAACCACTGTCTTCAGCCAACTCTCCTGCAGCAGCCTTACGGAAAATTAGCAGGAACTGAAAGGCAAGAGAGGGGTAATGGTGTCAGGGAGATCTGCTATTAGATATGAATGGACACAAAGCAAACTGACAATAATACTATTCACAAGGAGGAGCCAAGGTTTAGTGCAGGGGTAGCCAACCTTTTACATTCCATGCATCAATTTTTTTGCAAGCACGAGTTCTATATTAACATATTTTTACGACAATTGGATGGGGGTACAAGACTTGTACGGCACATCTGAACTTGTGAGTGAAGAAATTGACGCATGGAATGTAAAAGGCTGGCCACCCCTGGTTTAGTGGGTTCTAGAGATCTCATGAGATAGACAGGGAAATTAGCAGTTAACTGGCTTTCTTCATTCCCACATCATGTTACAACCGGTCTCCTGCTTGGATTCTGAAGTGAACATCTTATGAACCAATCCCCAGCTTGCCTCATGAGTAGCTTTTCCTCAAATCAAAAATGATTTAATAAAGTTGTGCAGTTTTTGTTTTTATTTGTTATTTAATTTAAATTATTGGGGATTTAGAAAAAAATTCTGATAATCAAATCAAGCTGCAGTATATATGGGGTGTAGTATTTGAAGCAACCAGCAGAGGGTGCCAGCAGCCTAGAATTCACAACCCTTCTTTAGGCTCCAGGAATTCTCTATTACCTCAATCTCTTTTCCAAAACTCACTCTAGTCAATGCTGAATCTCTCTATTGTAGACTCCACATCCCTGCTAACATGTTGTTCAGCACAACACGCTAACTACACCAACTGATGAACGTGCACCTTAGACTCCTGAATCCAGCAACCACTGACCAACTAACCGATTAACGGGGGGTGGGGGGTGGGGGGCAGAACATCACGGTAACTAGGGCTGGTAAACTGTAGACTAGCCAATCCAGACAAGGATAGCACCCACCATTCCAAGATAAGTGACATCAGCTGTTGCTGTAACCAGCACTCGGACACTACAAAACTTCTAGCCCAGTAACCATGATCAAGCTGAAGAAATAATATATTTATGGAGCACTTTTCATACAGATGATGTAGTTCAAAGTACTTCACCATAGGATAAAGTGCAAACATTAAAATAAAATATATTAAAAAAATGAAAATAAAAGACAAAAATGTTAGTTAAAAGTAAGCAGATCACAGTGCATTCGAACACTACAAATCACAAGGGAGTACTGACACATTCTGTAATTTACATTTCATTTTATTTGTTTTTGAACATTTTCCTCTACAGATCAAAGTACCTATCAAAGCACATTACCTCACGGAAGCTGAGCTTGCCGTCAAAGTCCTCATCAACCTCCTTGATCATGTTCTTCAACCCAAGATGCGTCTGAGGAGCCTCCAGCTTCTCCATCATCAGCTTCAACTCCATCAGGTCGATGAAGCCATCCTTCCCAGCATCGTACCTGTTACAGACACACCAGGTCACAAACTGGCAGAGGGTCAGAGGGTCAGGGGGGAAATGTTGAGCGAGGGGCCGCGCAGGACCCTGGAAAGGGGACAGGGAGAGGGTTGAACAAAGTGGAGGGGTAGGGTTGGCCTTGCAGAATCAGCGGGAGGCTGGAGTAAATTTCCTGGATTTGATAGCCAGTCATGAAACGCACAAGCCACACTCCGGTGCCCTGCCGATATTCATTCCCCACCAGCAACACAGAAAACAATTAAAAGGTTACCATTAGATTGCAGAAGGGGGAAACCCGAAATTGAAGAAAATGCTAGAATATTCACATCTCATGCTGCACCCATGCAAAGAAGAGTTATCATTTCAGATGTGCAAAGCCAATTTTCCCCAATTCCTAATTGCCTGTGGGAAGGTGGTGGTGAACTATATTCTAGAACTACTGCAATCCTTACGAAGGTACTTCCTGCACTGCTGCTGGGGTTAGACCTAGTGACTGGATAAAGGATTGGTGACATTTCCAAACCAGCACTGTGTGTTACTTGGAGGACAACATACAGATGCTGGTGTTCCGATTGCACTCTGTCCCCGTCCTTGGTGGTAGAAGTTACAGGTTTGGGAGGTATTTAGGGATGGTCTGGGTGAGTAATGGTAGCTTATTCTGTTAATGGGAGGAATTAATGTTTGGAATGAAGGCAATGCCAGTCAGACAGGCTGCTTTTCTCCAGATAGAGCCAACGTTGGGTTCAGTTGCAGCATTCATCCAGGCGATTGGAAGGTAT
Source organism: Mobula birostris (assembly GCF_030028105.1). Lineage (NCBI taxonomy): Eukaryota > Metazoa > Chordata > Chondrichthyes > Myliobatiformes > Myliobatidae > Mobula > Mobula birostris. The sequence goes on from NC_092396.1 coordinate 25,698,590, forward strand.
TCCATCCAGCTTCAGACTTGCATCTAACAAATGATGAAAAGGCTTGAGGTGCTAGGAGACAAGTCACTCATCTGACCCGCTCTTGCAACATAGCTTTGACGTAGTTGGCCCAGATGCAAGCCCCAGAGTGGTGTCGGTGGGGCCCTGGTGATGATAATGTCATTGAATGCCAAAGGTTGTCTCTTGTTGGTTGTTACTTTTTGGTACTTCTGAAGCATGAACATTTCTTGATGCTTCTCCAGCCCATGCCCGGCTATCGCGTGAGGCGTGGACTACTACATTTCCTGCGGAGTTAGAATGGAAACTGAGCATGGTGCCGCCAGTGAATCCCCATGGATGGAGGGAGGGTAATTGAAGCAGCTGAAGAGGGATTGATTGAGGACATTGTGCTGACGAATCTCTGCATTGATGTCCTGTGGCTGGGATGAATGAGCTCCAACAGCAATCTCCCCTTGTGCACGGTACTGGAGTACATTCCCCTGTTACCATTGACTTCAATTTTGCCTGGCCTCTTTGCAGTTACATTCAGACAAATGCTTCCTTAGTGCTGGGTGGGGTGGGGACTGGGCTACCAGAATTCAACTTTCCAGGGCAAAGCTTATAATTAAGTCTGGAGACAAATAGTCCTGGTGAAATCCAAGCTGTTTCAGTGAGCAGGTTATTGAAGACTAAGCACTAACTGACGGGCACTGCCAGCCACATCTTCCATCACTGTGCCATTAAACAGTAGGCAGACACAATTCATAGAATCATACAGCACAGAAATAGGACCTTCGGCCCAAAAGGTCTATGCTAACCAATTTGAGCTAGTCCCATTTGCCCATGTTTGGTCCATGTTCCTCTAGTAAAGAGGATTCCCAACATTCTGAATGTCATGAACCAATACCATTAAGCAAGGGTCCCATGGATCTCAGATTGGGAACCCCTGCTCCAGTCCAAATCTTTTCCATCCATGTACTTGTCCAAGTACCTTTCAAATGTCATTAATGCACCTTCCTTGACTGCTTCCTCCAGCAGCTCACTCCATATCATGCCCACCCTCCGGGTGAAATGGTGCCCCTCACCTCCTGCTGAATCTGCACCCTCATCTTAAACCTACCCCCTTCAGTTTTTGATTCCCAATCCTGGGAAAGGACTGTATTGAGCCAATCTATACTTGCGTATGTCGCTGTGTAAAAACTGGCTGCTTCATTCCTTTCAGGAGTAACCACGCTGATTCTAAATTGATTGGGTTGTTCCAAGGTGGAACAATACAGTTACTATATAAATGAAAAATTATTTTATCAGTCAGGGACGAGAGTTGGGATGTGAGTGTAACAACCATGTTTATCCCCCCGTTCTCCCATTTCAGCCACCAATATAGACTCTTCCCTAGGGTTCAGCTATAATCACTCTACCATCTGCTGAGACCATCTCAGATACCTGGGTCCAGACAGCAAGCACTACCCCAAAGGGAGGAATCACACTACAGTTACTCCTTTTCTAGGGCTCCCTGGGCAGTTACAATTTGTAGTCAGAGATCTACATGGGGGTGTGGAGGCCACCAGCCAGTGACTAACGTGGCCTCTCCTAGCCGACCCACTGAGGACAGAAATAGGCTTAACCATTACTGCAGCCCTCTGGACTGTATCGTTCAGTGCCTTAAAACCTCCAGTGGAGAAGAGTCGATACACACGGGCGCTGACACACACACACACACACACACACACACACACTCACACACACACACTTGCCCCGAACAATCATTGACACACGATAAAGTTTGCAGCAAAAAAACCATTTGTCCCATCAAATCACATCCTATCCCCTTTCACCCCATCCCTCCATAAACCCTGAACGTACAGAATCCCCATGCATCTTTTTAAAAATAAAAACAATGCACTTCAGTTTGCAGATAATTTAATGGGAAAAAATATATAAACACACACCAATACCGCCTCTGCAAATCATACTAAATAGTGAAAAACAATAGCTGAGGGCTCCATCTTCTTGCATACGTTTGTCAAGTTCGGACATAGCATTGCACAACAGCCTTCCCTCTGCTAGAGAAACAGCGTAGTACGGACATGTGCACACACACCCCGCCCCCGGGAGACCGCACCCTTTCCGTACGATTTCTACGTACACACCCCAGGGCTACCCAGCTCACTGCACATTTCAGTGCCCAGGCACAACGCAGCTGACCCCTGCACTACTCCGAACGAAACAAGTCCCACAAAACACAGCCCGTGGAGACACAAATCGCACCGAATTGTAGTTTGTACGAGCACAGATCTGAGCAAACTATGTTCGTGATGAACTGGTGTGTCAATCTACACTCAAAACCCCCCACCCCTTGGGGTGGGGGGGGGAGAAAGTGGGGAAAGAATTCAAAGACATTTCTGTTTGCTTGGAGTTTTCCCATATACTGAAGGTGCAAATGGGAACAAGCAAGGCTCAAACTCCCCCTGCAGGAAGGTTGGGAGGGAGAGGCTTATTTTAAGAGATTGGAACTTTGAGCTCCCTCAGTGAAAGGAGGATTGGTCAGTCAGAGACAGAAGTAGTCAGGGGAAAGAGACGAGGAGGAAAAAGGTAGGTCAAGCAGAACATTAGCTTGGAACAAAGGAAGGGGCTGGGGTGGGACAAGAGAAGGGGAAGAAAGGAGTAGGGAGCTGAGAAGGGAGGAGGGAACAGGGGATCAGGGGGATAAAGGAGATGAGAAGATCTTGAGGCAGAAAGATGGGGGACGTTGAGATAGGGTAGTGAAAAAAAAACACACCTAGAGATCACCTATTGCTTCCTACCAAATTCTGTTGCAATGTTTGTTCCATAATGGACGCAGGTGATGGCCGAGGGAACCTGGGGTACCCACCCAATGGTTATCAGCTTCTCAGCTGCCAGAATGACCAGGTAGGTTGTGGACAAGGTTAATGCACAGTAACTCCCTCTCCATAAACCCACAGCGTAGATCTGAATAGTTGCAAGACGATCAAAAGCACAGAGGCCTGGGGTGAATGGCCACACTAGGTGGAGTTGTTAAATCAGTGGAGACCATCACCACAGGACTGTGAGGGAGTGAAGGAGCCGGGGGTGGGAGAAGAAAGGCAGAGGCAGACCTGATGTTAGAAAGAGAATTTTTTTTCAAAACTCTCAAGTCAGGCAGTCTTTGCAAAGAGAAACAATTAACACTCCAGGCCTGACAGCCTTCACCAGAATGAGTTCAACACCTTTTGCCACTTCAGTTATTCATGATTCCTGCAGTGCAACAGCAGTTTTCTTGCCCTTCCTCCAATGAGAGCTCACAATAGCTGCCTCCTACATCAGAGACACTAAGCACAGATTGTCTGACCGCAGTGCAGAACACCTGCATTCAGTCTATATGTGGCGCTCGTCACCTTAATTCTCCAGCCCCCTCCTTGGCTGAAACGCCTGTCTGTGACCTCCTGCATTGTCACTAGGTCAAGCATCCGCCTACTGCTTGGGTACGGTGCAGCCTCCCAGCACTGACCACCTCGCTGGGACTGAGGGTTCCAACACAATTTTCACCTTCCTAACCTTCATGACCACACCTAGAACGCGGACGATGACCAGTTCTAACCTGGGAGGAAGCCGAACAGGGACAAGCTAACTCTGTGCTCAGTGTGCAAGAACATTTGCTGCAGATCACTTTCCCAACACAGGAACAACATGGCTGATCCTGCATTCAGCATCAGGGCAGGAGAAAGAGAGACAGAAACTCTCGATATGATGTCCCTCATGGGGAATAGACTGCTGGCTCTCTCGGGTTATGTCCAGGAAACTGATGGAACAGTCCTGCACAGGACACCCCCACTAAGGGGAAACTCTGGGGAGGAACACAAGTTTAGTTAACAAAGGACCAGGCCAGCCAGCAGTGAACTGTCATTCTGCTAATTCCAGCCATGACATTATCAGGCAACCTGCGTCCACTTAGCAGTGAAAGAGGAACTCTACAATGTTCCTCTTTTCTTCTTGCATCAATTTCTTCTAACGTCAAAATGTGACAGAATTTTAACTCTTCCCTGACACTGCAAGAAAAACTTGGCCCAGTCTCTCCAACAGCAACAACTGCCATGCCTACTGTCCCTGGGAGCAATAGCCCAGGTCATGATAGGAGTGGATCACAACTGATTGGGAGTCCCCAACTCATCAGCAGAGGGCACTGTGCCTTTAACTGACAAAGGTCCAACCCTGGGATGCCCAGGTTCTTGGCAATGCTACTGGCTGAGGGATGAGGACCCAGAACAAATGTCAGGGAAAGTGCAAGATCAAGACCCCTGGAGACAGAGTCAACAGCAGATGCTGGAATATGGAGCAACAAATGAAATGGTGGAGGAACTCAGCAAGTTGAGGTCCCTTTTCCCTCCACAGATGCTGCCCGAGCTCCTCGAGCATTTTGTTCGCTTGGCTAAGACACGTGGCTCCACTCAACCTTTCTACTGTCCGTCGCTGCTCAGATTGCCACTTGAATCTCACACGTGCTTTCCCACTCACACTGCTGTTTCCTGCGGCTGGGGAGGGCTGGGGGAGGCCTGGCTAGGGTCGACTGTACCATCCAAGTGGGTTTGTGAATGAAAAACCTTCAGCTGACCCCAAATCTCATCTTTAAAAATAAACTTACACTTGCCAAGGTACCAGTGACAGCACCTTGAAGATTACAGTCAAAAAGCACTGCCATTTGTGACACTGAAAACCGAAACATCAACTGACTGATGCACCTCGCCAATAACCAGGTTGAAGGATGATGAAACCACAGGCAAAACATTTATCTATCCTGCCGAGGCGTGCCTAGGCGTACAGGAGAGATCTCACGTACCAGAAATTCCATAACAGTTGTTCTGCAGAAAACGTAACCACAGAATCTCTGTACAACAGGCATAGGGAATGAGATTGGAGATTGTTGGTACAAACAGTTAACCTGCTCCAATGGCTCTTGGCACTTGAAGCTGGGCCTGTTGCAGCAGCTGTCTGAACCTGCCCGTCTCCTCCTGCTCGGCTGGTCAGCACTGATCCTCTTCGATGGCACGGACGCCAGACAACACCCCGGCCCAGCAGCCATGGGTCTACCTCTACTGCTTCTGGGTTCTGTTTCCCGGCCCACCAGCCATTTCGCATTCAAAAGCATTTTGACAGCACGAATGGTTGTGCTGAGGGAATGAATGCATGGAGGAGTCAGAGAAACCCTCACTGACCTCCACACAGCTCTGTTTGGGGGGGGGGGGGAGGGAACGTCAACTCTGAGGCCTGCGTCAGGCATTTTCATGCCTTACAAGGTGCCTGTTTGGGGGGGGAGGGGGGCAAAAAAACAAACTCCCACCCCAGATTTCCAGTGGGGAGAAACAGTCAAGGGGACATTGCCAATGACAGACTGGAGATCTGAGAGTGAGAGTGCAAAGGTCACGTAGACAGTCAAGGCAGGTTAAACGGGAAATCGCACCGAGGACGAATCGGTTTTGCAGCAGCACCCGTGATGGACTAGCTGACTGGCTCTCAGCGTTTGGGCCAACCCTCCCGTGCTCTTCCTGTGGGACCTGCTACTTTCACAGAGGTTGTGGTCCAAATTGTTACAGCCCGTTTCCCCTTCTGCCTTCAGAAGGTGAGGGAATTGCTTAACAGATCTGATTGGTGTCCCTAAGTCAGCAACTCACTATGGTGCTCTCCTGCTGATAAAGCTGGTACGGGACAGCAACGTGTTGGGACATTCTCCATCCCCATATTCCCATGAACTCTGTGTGTGCCTCCTACAGATCTCTCACTCACAGCCACTTGAACGGGACACCTCGCTGGGAGCCAGTGCAGCCCTGTGGATTACTGTGGTAGGTGCAGATGAAGTGAACCTGGCCAAAGTCCTTCTCTGAGTGTCTCACTCACTGTCTAAAGGGACAGGCTGTTTGGTTTATGACGTTCATTTTAACAACTGGGTTATATCCGCGCCTACATGCATCAAAGCAGCCCACGTACTCAGCTCTGCTCCCAGCCTTGCAAACTTAATGTATGCGAATAAAATTTTAAACAAGTTTTTCTGCAATTGCTCAGCTCGTGCGTCATTGGTATAAAATCTGCAATGAGTAGAAAGGTTGTCACAAATGGATTCATTAGCAAATTGAGTCTATAAACAAATACTCATCTTTGCAATATACCCTCCTGCCCATTCATCAATTTCATACCCATATTTTATTCCCAAGGTTTTTAAATCACTGAAACAATTCCATTAAGTGGTGTTCCGTCCAATACCTGTCGGAGGTCAGTATATGCTATGAGCTGTGTAGTCCTCATCGGCGTCAAGGATTTCAGGTCTGTCAAACACAATTAAGCTTTAACAAGCCAATGTTGCATTTCCTTCCTTAACCCAGATTTATTACAAATCCCGATAAATTCAGCTTGGATTGTCTCAGTTTCCCCAGCACAACACTGGTCTGCAGCTCTGGAGACGTCCATCTTTCCTATAAGTAATGCTGTAGCACAACTGTCTGATCTACTACCAATGCAGTTATAGCACACACTTTCTTTTATAAGTTATTAGTTCAGCTATACTCTCTGCCTTTTGCCCCCCAATCAGCCACACCCATCCTTTGACTATCATTTTACAATTGTAATGCTTAACAAAGGCTTTTCAGTTCCGTTTTTAATGTTAACCACTTTGTCCTTCTCATTCCCCTTTTCTAAAGATCTTGTATTTCCTATATTCATCTTTGTTCCCCATTTTTCAGTTCTCAAGTCTCATTTCTCAATCTCATTTTAAACTAAAATCCTTAGTCATTAAAAGGAGTTCTGGGTTTGAAATCTCCTATCTTTCTTTTTCGTCTGAAATGCACTAAGTCTGTACTCACCTCACTTCCTTTTTAAAGAGGACACCCATTGTCCAATAATCGTACACTACTTGTCGTTATTCCAGTCTCCCTGGGCTAACTTCCCAAAGAACCTCCTCCTCCATTTAGGTACCTTTACCCAAGAATGTACGAAATGACATCTGATCTATATTCCCCAAATGCTCCCCTACTGCAAAGGGTCCCATGTCACTTCCCAGATCTACATCCTTTATTAGACGAGAGAGAAAAAAAACAAATAGCTCAAGGCCAATAATAGCATTACAGGAATGTTTGCTCTTTCCTTATTCCATTGTTCCCATTAGTCTCTTATTCCCCTCCCCCCAACACCAGATACTTTGTCCCATCGACTACACACCTCATTTCTCCTTTTTCATCCTTCCTAATAAACCTCCAACCCAGCTTGTTCAACTGCTGTTGTCAGTGGGCCCAGCCCAGTTGAGGGAGCAACTCCTGAACAATAGTTAATCAATGCATTCTCACTCCCACTTGTAAACAGAATTAGAGATGATCTAGATATAGGTATGAGCTCATGTTCTCCAATTCCCCTCTGGCAAATTTCTGAAACTCTTAACTGCAAGATCTTAACATTCCTGTTACTGATTCCTCCATGGACTGAATTTCTGACTGTTTCTCTGCTCTCCCACCCCGAAACGTTCACCCCTCACCGTGTCTCCTCCCACTGAGAACAACACGTTCACTCCCTCTCACTCAGACATTTAACTTATCTTCATCTTTGTCCAAATCAAGAGACGGCAGAGAATGAACCAAATAGACTACAGCCAGCAGAAACTGAGGAGGCATTAATAGTGATCTCTCATGAATCACTAGAATCATTAGATTCTGGAATAGTTGTAAAGGACTGGAAAATTGCAAATGTCACTCCATTCTAGAAACATAGAAAATAGGTGCAGGAGTAGGCCATTCGGCCCTTCGAGCCTGCACCGCCATTTATTATGATCATGGCTGATCATCCAACTCAGAACCCTGCACCAGCCTTCCCTCCATACCCCCTGATCCCCGTAGCCACAAGGGCCATATCTAACTCCCTCTTAAATATAGCCAATGAACTGGCCTCAACTGTTTCCTGTGGCAGAGAATTCCACAGATTCACCACTCTCTGTGTGAAGAAGTTTTTCCTCATCTCGCTCCTAAAAGGCTTCCCCTTTATCCTCAAACTGTGGCCCCTCGTTCTGGAAGAGAAGGAGGCAAAAGAAAGGAAATTATAGGTCAGTTGACCTGACTTCAGTGACTGGGAATACGTTGGAGTCCATTATCAAGGGTGAGGTTTCAGAGTACCTTGAGGCACACAATAAAACAGGCCAAAGTGAACAGGGTTTCTTCAATGGTAAATCTTGCCTAATTTTTTGGATTTCTTTGAGGAAAGAACAGGCAGGTTAGTCAAACCAGAGTCAGTGGACATTGCTTGCTTGGATTTTCAGAAGATTTTTGACAAGGTGCCACAAATGAGGCTGCTAAACAAGATGAGAGCCCACGGCATTACAGGAAATATACTAGCTTGATTAAAAGTTTGGCTGACTGGGAGGAGGAGGAGGCAAAGAGTTGGGGAAAAAAGGGGGGCCTTTTCTAGTTGGTTGCTGGTGACTTGTGATGTTCTGTAGCAGTTAGTGACGGGACCACTTCATTTGACATTATATGTCAATGATTCAAATGATGGAATTGATTGCTTTGTAGCCATGTTTGTGGATGACATGAAGAAAGATGGAAGGTAGGTAGTGTTGAGGAAGCAGGAAGTCTGCAGAAGGATTTAGAAACATAGAAAGCCTACAGCACAATACAGGCCCTTCGGCACACAAAGCTGTGCTGAACATGTCCTTACTATAATTTCTATATAGAAATTACCTAGGGTTACCCATAGCCCTCTATTTTTCTAAGCTCCATGTACCTATCCAGAAGTCTCTTAAAGGACCCTACCGTATCTGCCTCCACCACCTTTCCACGCACTCACCACTGTGTAAAAAAAAAACTTACCCCTGACATCTCCTCTGTACCTACTTCCAAGCACCTTAAAACTGTGCCTCCTCACGTTAGCCATTTCAGCCCTGGGAAAAAGCCTCTGACTATGCACACAATCAATGCCTCTCATTATCTTATACACCTCGATCAGGTCACCTCTCATCCTCCGTCACTCCAAGGAGAAAAGGCCAAGTTCACTCAACCTATTCTCATAAAGCATGCACCCCAATCCACGCAACATCCTTGTAAATCTCTTCTGCACCCTTTCTACGGTTTCCACATCCTTCCTGTAGTGAGGTGACCAGAACTGAGCACAGTACTCCAAGTGGGGTCTGACTAGAGTCCTATATGGTGTAACATTACCTCTCGGCTCCGAAACTCAATCCCATTTGGATGAGGAAAATGGGCAAAAAAGTGGTAGATGGAATATAGTGTCGGGAGATGTATGGTCTTGCATTTTGGTAGAAGGAACAAAGGAGTGCCCTATTTTATAAGGGGGAAAATCCAGAAATCAGATACGAAGGGACTTTTTGGAGTCCTCTTGCAGGATTCCCTAAAGGTCAACTTGCAAGTTGAGTCCATGGTAAGGAAAGTAAATGCAATGTTAGCTTTCGTTTTGAGAGGACTAGAATATAAAAATAAGGATGTAATGCTCAGGCATCTTGAGGATGTAACACAATTCATTTCAGGAATGAAAGGGTTAAAAACATGAACAGCATTTGATGGCTTTGGGCCTGTACTCATAGGAGTTTAGAGAAATGGTGGGGGGGAGCAATCTTATTGAAGCCTATTGAATATTTGAAGGCCTAGTAAGACTGGATGTTTAGAGGATGTTTCCGATGGTGGGAGAGTCTTAGATCAGAGGGCACAGCCTCAGTATAGAGGGACATCCCTTTAGAACAGAGATGAAAAGGGGCATCTTTCACCAGAGGGTGGTGAATATGTGGAAATCATTGCCACAGATGGCTGAGTGGGGTCAAGTGATTGGGTGTATTTAAAGTGGAAGTTCATAGGTTCTTGATTAGTAAGGACATCAACGGTTATGGAGGGAAGGCAGGAGAATGGGGTTGAGAGGGATAATAAATTAGCCATGATGGAATAGTGTTGCAGATTTGATGGGCTGAATAGCCTAATTAGCACCCATGTCTAATGGTCTTATGATTATATGAAAAAAGACGAGGCATATTCAGCTACAGAAGAGATTTAAAGGAAAAGAGAAAACAATAACCTTCCTTTGTTGGGTAGATACAGCAAAGTTCTCACTTGTTTAAGAGTCTAGATTAAGATACCAGTCCCACTGAAGAATTCAGATGGGATTACTCCAAGGTAGAGGCAATAATGAGGAACTGAGTGTGTGCTTGAGGCCCATCATGCAGCCATATACACAGAAGCAGAGCCTTTGGCCCACTGAAGCCAACAAGCACATGTCTACACTCCACCCATTTCATGCCTCCCACATCCCCAATTTCCCCCCAGATTCTACCAAACACTTGAACAACAAAGCTATTGACAGTGGCCGTGTAACCTGTCAATCAGCACAGCAGTGGGCTGAGACAGGAAACCAGAGAAACCATGGGGAGAATGTGCAAACTCCTCAGACGACATTGGATTGAACTCATGTCCACCAGCGCTCTGTGGAAGCAACTCTACCAAGGAAGGAATGAAAAGCACCCTTAGGGAGACCGTGAATATGGGGAGAAATCTGATGAAGACAGCACCAGTGAACGACACAACCAAAGCAGCTCACAAAATCAATTCTTTCTTCTTTCAAATATGATTCAGCTACTATTGGAGCCTGTAATCTACAGTTTGATGGCGTGTTTTCAGGCCGATTGAGCAATCTGGCGCTTTGCTGTCTCCGAGGGGGTTCGGGGAGGTTTCGAGTGATAGGAGGTCTGGAGGTCAAGAAGCCGAGAGGCAATGACTGACTTCATCTCTCACTGATGCAAGAGCCAAGGAAGATTAAAATCAATGCAAATGGAAGGCCAGTGGGTGGTCAGTGGCGTAAGCCTGCCGTTGACCGGTCTCACTCGCCCCATTGCTCACTGCTGCCCGAGGAAATCGGTCTCACTCTCATTGCTCCCAGAGGAAAGCATCTGCGTTCAATCAGTCTCACGCTTGATGCTGCTGGAGAATAGCGCCGGAGGCTTGGGTCCTGGGCCAGGTGGATTGGATTCTGTAGTTCTCATTATTGTGTGTTTCTGGTCATTCCTTTCTCTGCTGCTATTTTGTGCGACACTGATAGGGGCAGACTAGCTCTGCAGCCTGCAGTCAACAAATGATAGTGCTAGACTGAACTGAACTGAGCTGAAACTGAACATTCCTGGTCTGTTTTGATGACTTTGTGGTTTGATATCCTACGTTTTCACTCTTTGTTGCTGCTTGCATGATTTGTTCTTTGTTCACGCGTTGGGGGTTTGATGTTATCCTTCCGTGGCTTTGTTTGTTTTGTGGCTGTCCGTGGGGAAGACGAATCTCGGGGTTGAATATTGCATGCATTCTTTGATAATAAGTGTACTTTGAATCTGGAATCTTTGAAATAGTTCAGATGGAAGACAAACAGCTAAGACAGGACTAAATGGCTCCACACTCCCAAGAAGATCAAAGGCGATTTGAAAAGTACAACACTCAACAGCTTCTTTGCAAACATTTAACCATACTACATGTGTTCTACTCACATCAGAGACACTCTTCAGAGTTACTGAATACAGAGATTCAAAGTATTTCCCCTTCCATTCAAGGAATTAAAGTGTGTGATTCAGATGCCAACATGCTATGAACACAGCCCAGCCATGAAACACCACAAAACACAATTCAGATTCCACTGGCTCTGTAAATGGGTGCACTCCCTGGTACGGATGGAGTTGCTATCCTATAAAGGTCTTCCAACGCAAGTCAATCTGGCTTCACTCTGCACTTCCAACTCTGAGAGGCAATTCTTGCAATCCTTATGCTTCAGGTCATTATCACATAGTTACTGCTTGTGCCCAAGAGTAGTCAGCCTAGGGAGGCTGCAGACTTCTAAAAGGTAAGGAAGGATCTAGCACTTTCCCAGCGTATATGACAAATACTCTTCTTGGGCTTCTATCCAGGCACAGATATTGATTACAACTGACATTTCGATGACAAACTCCGAAGAAGATGGTGGAGTCTGGCACTGAAATGGTTATAATCGATACCTGGAAGCCCAAGAAGAATTTGTTCCAAAAGGTACATTACTGAGCTGAAAACATCGTCTTGCTTGTTTCCTACAATGAGCCCGAGAACTTGGAAGAACTCAGGAAGTAGGGAGGCAGTGGTATGATTAACCCTGCATCCCGATTTCTTCATCTACAGAATGTTAAAAGCAGTGTCTAGTCAGTGGCAATGCCAGACCCAGTGACGCACTCTGCAGTTGAATATTTCATTACTTGGCATTAAAGTGGACAGGGAGCCAACGGAACCCAACACCCAGCAGCCACAAAGAATCTGACAGACAGCAAGAAGTCTTAGAGAAGTGCACCATTGAAAGGAAGTTGATTGCCTGCAAACCCTTAAAAAGACAAAATGCAAGTGAATGAGCAAGTATAGAGTCTACATGAAACTGTCACTAATGAGATGTGCAGTACTAGTTGCGAGCCTTGGTTCACTTGAGTTCCGTGTACTCCAGGGGAGGGGACAATTTAGTCAAAGAGTAAATACTTGCCCGATCCAAGTCCACTACCTTCAAAGTTGCGCTGGGTTAATATCGGGCAGTGGGAGCTCAGAATTTAAAAGAGGCTGTCAAATGGTCTCAGTTTGCAGCAACTGCAAATCGCCATGCCGTTTGAAGTAATTGTCATATGAGTGTGGAGCTGTTAAACATTCCTCACAGAGCGACTCCCTGGGCAAAAATGTTGAGCTACTCAAACACAGAAGTGAAGCAACCTCTGAACCAGAGTCTTAACTTGGTACAGAACTCTACTTGCTCAGATGGCCAACCCTGACTTTGAATCTTCACATACTGAGTGGTGGAAGTTGCTAAAATATAACCTTTATTTTAGAAAGCAGAAAATCGCAAGGAGACCAAATATAGATCTTTAAAGCTACAAGTCTGTTCATTAGAATAGACACAGAGATGACTTCACTTGTGAATGTGACCAGAACAAGGAACCAGAAATTTAAAGTAGTCTCAAAAAAAAACCGTCAACAGAAAGTCCAAGCAGAACTTCTGCTCCCAGGGAACGTGGAACTTACAAACACATGGATTAGTTATTGTAGTTATTTATCTCATCAAGAGGAATGAGATAAATAAACGAGATGGAAATGAAAATAGACATTGATACATTGATTTGGGGGGGATATGGCTTACGTGGAGTTGGAAAGACAGGTGCAACTTTACTGCCCCGAAGTCCATCTGTAACATGCAAGTCTCTATTTAAAAGATACAACTACACAAGTTAGAATCTGGAGCAAGAAACAATCTGCTGGAGAAACTCAACAGATTGTACAGCATCTGTGAGGCAGATGGAAGAAGAAAAGAATTGTCAATGTTTTGGGTTGAAACACTAACAATTGCTCCTTCTCCCTCCCCTCCCATATGGAGGACTCTGAGTTCCTCCGTTTTTGTTTAGAAGACTGAAACCAAATATTCCCAGCTGTGCAGAATCTGACTGTGATGTGGGATCCAACGGGTGCCAAAGTGAGTGTGTTCAACCCCCAACTGAAAGATTAACTTGCAGAAGTGTTTCTGACTGAAGAAAACAATTGCAAGGATTAAAGTGATACTGTGTGCAGTTTTGTTTGCCACCATTTGAAGGGTGCATTTGCTCTGGCGAGCCTGCAAAGCAAGACTGGGATATGGTATCTCCATTACAAGGAAAGCCTGGGAGATCGGCTTTGTCTTCCTTGAAGGCTGAGCGGGACCTTGAAGCCATACAAAACTGAGGGCACGGTCAGCATATACAGTAGTCAATTTTTCACCATGGCTCAAATATTGACAACCAGAGGGTGCAAGCTTAAGAAAAGGAGTAAGAAGTTTAGAGTGGACAGGAGGAAGAATTTTTCACCTAGAGGAAGATTGGAGTTTGAAATGCTCTGGCTGAGAGGGTGCTGGAGGGAGAGACGCTCAAAAAGTTTAACACCCAGACAAGCACTTAAATAGTCAAAGCCAAGAGGGCCCAGGCTAAGTGCTGCCAAATAGCACTAGTATAGATGGGTACCTGATGGCTGGCAAGACCAGGATGGGCCAAAAGGTCTACTTCTCTGTTGTGATACTCCACAAGTTAGTCAAACCTCTGGAGCCCTTAACTATAGTTCTCTCTCCATAGATACTGTCTTACCTGCTGGATATTTCTGTTTTTATTCCAGCATTGTACTTGGTTTATGAGGGACCTTTCTAATGCTTTACCAGAGTCCCACACAAAATGTAGTTTCATTCTCATCTGCAATGAAGTCTGCCGCCGTAGAGCAATTTAAGCCAATCTCAGGATCAGTAGAAACGTTGCCAGGTTAAACATCACGAGCAGGCCGCCAATGCATTCTTCCCCTTGCCTTCCCTCCTGAACAACATTCCCTGTCCAGCACCGCCATCCCGCATTTGAGCATTCACGCAATCTCCCTTCTCCACAAGCCGTCATCTCTATCCTACAGCTGTTCTTCCTGGGTCACCCTGCATCACCTCAGGACTCCACACCTTACCAATCTCAACACCACCATTTCCCCAGGACATTCTTTTCAGCTCTGAAATGGTTGTATGGGTTTATTTTGCAATTGGGACCCGAACGTAGATTGCGAAACCCACTTTTTTCCTCTCTCTCACTCTCTCCCCAAAGTGTGCTCCCCCACCCCAGTACATTGAACACGTGTGTGAAGTTGCATCAGATAAGAGCTCTCGGGAGGCAGGCCGAAGCACGTACTTCGACAGGTCTCAAGTCGTCACTGCATTCTGTGAAAATACCCAGATGCATCAAAACCTCATTTCCCCCACCCAGGCTCACAAGATGCACATTCTGAGAATTAACCTGGGTGGAGGACGCCCATTTCACAGCCCGGGTTTGTTTAACTCACGCTGCTCAGAAATGAGTTTCTCACAACCACGGGGCAGCTTGGAGTCTTTAGCACATCGCAATCAGCACTGCGATCTGCCAGAGCTGAAAGACTGCTTCTCCTACCGCTCGGTGTGGTGCCGCGACCGACACGGCTTGACAATCTGCAGATCAGACATCAAAATCGCCGGCCTCCGCATCACTGAACTTATTCAGCGTTAAATGACGACTCGGCTACGAAGCAAACATTCCCCATTTCTCCCACCCAAAAAAAAAGTGCTCAGGCATCTTGAACAACCACATGAATAAGCCGATGGGGAATTTGGTGGTACTTCTCATATCAGCGTGGTACTCCCCCCCACCCCGTACTGAACTGTCAGCCGCGATAACTTCCTCAGCCTCAAACCGCAGCCTTCACAAGCAAGAGCGAGCATTACCACTTCTAAACCAAGGCTAACTACACTCCTGCCCACACTGCAGCGGTTATTTCACTCTGGCATGGTGGGGTTTTAAAAGATCCGATCCAGGCACGACCCAACTTTGCAAGGGTCCGTGGTCCAAAAGGGGACACAAACTTGGAGACGCCTTACAGGAGTAGATTTTGCGAAAGGAAATCCCTCGGGGCGGCAGCGCAAATTAGTTTACACTAAATCATGAACATAACTGGGGCAAAGTCCTCCCAGTTTCTAGGACAGCGGATTACTTTTATACGTCTGCTGCTGAAATTTCACAGTCCGATCTAACTCACAATCTGCTCTTCTTTCGCATAAGATACAAGTCTAATTAATTTTTGTTCCCCGCTCCCCCCCCCCCAAGAATTAAAGTCGGAGGACCTGTTGAATACTCGGATACAGAAGTGACCAAACCCAGCAGCGGCGTTTTTAAACTCATACGACCAACACTAGAGAGGTCGATGAGAGGTTCTGAAGCTTTGACCGAGGCAAATTTGTATAATTAATGATTTACTAACGCAAATAAATGCTCAGACCTAATCTTAGTTGGGAAGAGCGTTATTCATAAGTTAACATTGCAGGATCTGCGGCAGGCAAAAAAAAATTAGGCAAGAATTATTGTGTTGAAATTCACGCACACCCGGAGGGCTGAGGGTGTTATTGTCCCAAAGGGTGGGGGGGGGGGTCCGTGTTACCGGGAATGGAGCGTGATTTCATTAAACTGGTATTTATCAGGGGCGGTTATTGGTAATTATTTACAGGTAAACACAATAAACTTCAGTAAACTCGGCATCCACAAGGAATTCGGCTGGGGGGGGGAACACCTCGAATATAGCGGTATGAAAGGAGGGAGGGAGGGGTCTTCAGATCAATGGCTATATTCATAGAGAGGGAGGGGCGGGCTTCCCCACACAGAGGGGATCCGGAGCAGGGAGCCCCGGCAACCTGCCTCCTACCCGGGGATACGCCCCGCCCCGACGCCCTCGCTCCCTGGCCGGGTTCCCACTCACTCACCGCCGGAACATGCTCTCCATATCTCGGATCTGCTTGCGGGAGAACTCCTTGAACTCGGTGTAAGGGTTGAAGACCCGCAGGCTGCGCTGCTGCGGCTCCGCCGACCCCTCGTTCAGCTCCCCGCGGCGGGCCAGCTTGGCCGACAGTTCATTGTCCGCTGCCGCGGTGGGCGGCTTCTCCTGCGCCGCTGCCGCCGCCACCTGCTCGGGCTCCGCCTCCCCCGGTCCCGGCTCGTCCTCGATGTCTAGGCGCCGCTGCAGTTTCGAGGCCAACTCGTCCGTGGCCATGCCGCCGCCGCTCACGGGAACTCCACGCACTCTGCCCACCGGCGCCGGACTGCGGATCTGCCCCGCGCCGGGCACGCCCCCTTCCTCAGCCCCGCCCCAATCCGCTAACGCCCGTGTGTGGAGACCCCGCCCACGTCGTTAGCCCCGCCCCTCCCCGGCGCCGTTCCCTCCGGAGATCCGCCACCAAGGTGCACGGGGAGCAAAATCGGGCCACCGGCAGGTTGGTCGGTAGCCAGGCTGGTTACGGTAAGGAACTGAACGCCTGGGGAAATTACAGCCTTGAGTGACAGTGTGAACCATGGTGAGCTACACCCGATATTTCCTTCCCTTCAAACCAATGGGAGTCATTGGAACGATTTCGTTTTGTTTGCAAACGCTAGAAAGACTTAGCATAGATGTTATCAAACATTAAGCACTGGGTGCAGAAGTTGCTTGGCGGAGCACAGCGCGGTATATTTAGTGACAGCTTGAGAGAAGTACCGGAGATTTGATTGGCAAGTTTGCAGATGATTGTAAAGTTGATAAAGAGAAGAAAAACTGGAGGCTGAATGAAGGAGCCGAAGATGAGCTTGATACGGAATGCAATCTGGAGAGGAGTTAAGTCATGTAGCTGAAGGGGAGGGGGGCAAACAAAGGAAGAGAATACGTGATAGACGGCAGGATATAGGAAATACAGAAAATCTAGTTGTGCATGTCTCCAGATCACTGAAGATAGCGGAGTATGATACATTGATTGAAAGGGCATATGGAACACTTGACTTTAGGCAAGGTAGTGCTAGGATTGTATGAAGCACTGGTCTAGCTCAAATATTATGTAAAATATGGGGCTTGACATGACAGGATTGATCTGACAGCACCAGAGAATGTACAGAGGGAATTTTTTTTTCAAAGCTGTTGCCAGGACTAGAATTTTATTTTAATAATGAGAGCAGATTTCTCAGCCGGAGCTCTTTTCTTTGAAACAAATAGAGTGTGGGGAGGAGTAGCTGAGGTGTGCAAAATTATGAGGGCTTTCATCAGGACAAACAGAAAGGGCCTTAGCAGATTGGTCAGTAAGTACGGATATAGTTTTAAGCTGATTAGTGGAAGGATTGAAGAGGAGTTGAAGACAAAAGTTTTCACTCAAGCTGTGTTGGAGATCTAGAACACACTGTCTGACAGGATAGTGGAATGAGAACTGCCATCATATTTTAAAATTCCTCTGACGAGCATTTGAACAACTCTGATGTCTAGGGACGTGAACCAGAAACTGGAATGTTGGTTTAACCTAAATAGAACCTTCCTGTATTGTAAATTTCTGTATAAGAAATTAAGGACAGATTCAGTAATTTGGTCTGAGAAAAATTTTAAGAACTACCTTAAAAGTGGAAAGGGGGATGGCAAGAGTTGGGATTCTAAAGTTTCTGGTCCTGGCCCCAGCAGGTTTGACAACTGGTGGTGGTGAGATTATATTTGAGAAGTATCAAGAAGTGAGGCATTTTACAGAGTTGTAAAGCAGGTGGAGATTACAGACAAAAGAAGGGTCAAAACTATGTAGGGATTTGAAAACAAAAGTGAGATCTTGAACATGGAGCCGTTGCTTGAACAGGTGTCAGTGTAGATTTGTGAACCGATTCTACATTCAGCAGAGTAGAGTATTTAATAGTTTGAAATTAAAATTGCCCCTACACTAGATAGGAATATTGGAGAAAGGAAAGGAAAGGTACTTTGCATCTGGAGTTTCCCCGGTTAGCGGACAATTTCCCCCCACGCCTCTCTGACGTAGTGGGGAACCGTGTACGAGGCAAGTTACAGCAGTGGTTTGCCGTTGCCCTCTGCCGGGTGAGTTTCCAAAGAGATCACCAGCTCGTAACCCAGCACGGATGGAAAGCGTGCGGGGGAGCCGGCTGGATTCGAACTCGGGACCTCCATCCTGAAGTCCGGCGCTGATGCCACTACACAGAACATAAGAAGTGTAGGCAGAAGTTGCTCCATTTGCTCTGCCATTTGATTGCAGTTGATGATTTACCTTAGCACTACTTTCTTGCACTAAAATCCATGTGCCTTAATTCCCTAAATATTCAAAAATCTATTAGTCAAAAGAGTGTGAGGGCAGAAACAGAAGATTCCCAAACTGTAGGCGTTTGTTTAACAAGTCTTAGACCAGAAGACATAGGAGCAACATGAGGCCATTCAGCCCATCGAGTCTGCTCCGCCATTCCATCATGGCTGATCTCGGATCCCACTCAACCCCATACATCTAGAATGTTACCTGGGTTTCATCACCTAAGTTACAGAGAAAGGTTGAACAAGTTGGGTCTTTATTCTTTGGAACATAGGAGGTTGAGGGGACTTGATAGCGGTATTTAAAATTATGAGGGAGATAGATAGAGTTGACGTGGATAGGCTTTTTCCATTGAGAGTGGGATTCAAACGAGAGGACATGAGTTGAGAGTTAAAGGGCAAAAGTTTAGGGGTAACATGAGGGGGAACTTCTTTACTCAGAGAGTGGTAGCTGTGTGGAACGAGCTTCCAGCAGAAGTGGAAGAGGCAGGTTCGATGTTGTCGTTTAAAGTTAAATTGGACAACTATACGGACAGGAAAGGAATGGAGGGTTATGGGCTGAGTGCAGGTCCATAGGACTAGGTGAGAGTAAGAGTTCAGCACGGACTGGAAGGGCCGAGATGGCCTGTTTCCATGGTGTAATTGTTATATGGTTATATCTGCCTTCTTGTCATATCCTTTGATGAGATACCTCTGCATTCTTCTAAATTCTAGTGAGTACAGGCCCAAACAGCCAAAGGCTCCTCATATGTTTACCCCCTTCATTCCCAGAATCATCCTCGTGAACCTCCTCTGGACTCTGTCCAATGACAACACATCCTTTCTGAGAAATGGGACCCAAAACTATTGACACTACCCCAAGTACAGCCTGACTAGTGTCTTATAAAACCTGAGCATTATCTCCTTGTTTTTATATTCTATTCCCTTTGAAATAAATATCAATATTGCATTTGCCTACTTTACCACAGACTCAACCTGGGAGTCTTGCATGAGGACTCCTAACCTCTCTGCACCTCCGATGTTTGAACCTTCTCCCCAGTTAGGTAATAATCCACACTATTGTTCCTTTTACCAAAATGCATTATTATATGTTTCCCAAAACTGTATTCCATCTGCCACTTTTTTGCCCACTCTTCCAATTTGTCTAAGTCCTGCTGCAATCGCATAGCTTCCTGAGCACTACCTGCCCCTCCACCTATCTTCGTATCAACGCAAACTTTGCCACAAAACCATTAATTCCATTATCCAAATCACTTACAAACAATGTGAAAAGTTGCGGTCCCAATACTGACCCCTGAGGAACACCACTAGTCACTGGCAGCCAACCTAAAAAGGCCCCTTTTATGCCCACTCGTTGCCTCCTGCCTGTCAGCCATTCCTTTATGCATGCTAACATCTTTCCTGTAACACCATAGGATTTTATCTTGTTAAGCAGCCACATGTGTGACACCTTATCAAATACCTTCTGATCCAAGTAAATGACATCCACTGCCTCTCCTTTGTCCCTGCTTGTTACTTCCTCGAAGAACTCTAACAGATTTGTCAGGCAACATTTCCCTTCACAGAAATCATGCTGACTTTGACTTATTTTATCGTTAGTCTCCAAGTACCTCAAACCCTCATCCTTAATAATAGACTCTAACACTTTCCCAACCACTGAGGTTAAACTAACTGGCCTATAATTTCTTTTCTTTTGTCTTCCTCCCTTCTTAAAGAGTGGAGTGACATTTGCAGTCTTCCAGTCTTCTGGGACCATGCCAGAATAAAGTGATTCTTGAAAGATCATGACCAATACATCTGTTATTTCTTCAGCAACCTCTCTCAGGACTCTGAAATGTAGTCCATCTGGCCCAGGTCATTTATCCACCTTCAGACCTTTGAGTTTGCCAAGTACTTTTTTGGTGGTAATAGCAATAGCACTCTCTCCTGCTCCCTGACACTCACGGACTTCTGGCACACTGCTAGTGTCTTCCACAGTGCAGTCTGATGCAAAGTGGCATTATGTTCGTTTGACATTTCTTTGTCCCCCATTACTACCTCACCAGCATAATTTTCCAGTGGTCCAGTATCAACTCTCACCTCCCTTTTACTCTTTATATAACTGAAAAGTGTCTTTTGGTATTCCGCTTTATATTATTGGCTAGTATGCTCTCATTTTTCATCTTTTCCCTTCTTTGCCTTTTGTTGGATTTTAAAAGCTTTCCAATCATCCAACTTTCCACTCAGTTTTACTACTTTATATGCCCTTTCCTTGGCTTTTATGTAGTCCTTAATTCCCTTGTCAGCCATGGTTGCCTACCCCTGCCATTTGAGAACAACTTCTGTGGGACCTATCCATCCTGCGTTGTGAACTATTCCCAGAAACTTCAGCCATCTCTGCTCTGCTGTCATCCCTGCCAGTATCCTCCTCAAATCCACCTGGGCAATCTCCTCTCTCATCCCTCTGTAATTCCCTTTATTCCATTCCGATACTGATACATGCGTGTTATACTTCTCCCTCTGAAATTGCAATATGAATTCAATAATATTATGATCACTGCCTCCTAAGGTATCCTTTACATTAAGCTCCCTAATAAGATCTGGGTTATTACACAACACCCAACCTATGATAACCTTTTGCCTAGTAGGCTCAAGCACAAGCTGCTCCAAAAAGCCATCTTGTAGACATTCAACAAATTCCCTCCCTTGCGATTCAACACCGACCTGATTTTCCCAATCGCCTTGCATATTACAATTGTGACGTTACCCTGATTAAATACTTTTTGCAGCTCCCTTTGCAATCTTAACCCCACATCTTGGCTACTATTTGGAGACCTATACATGAATTGCATAATTTTTTTTTTACCCTTGCTGTTTCTTAACTCCACCCACAAAGGTTCAACATTCGTTGACCCTATGCCACCTCTTTCTAAAGATGTAATTCCATCTCTTACCGACAGAGCCATACCACCGCCTAGGCCTTCCTGCCTGTCCTTTTGATACAAAGTATATCCTTTTGTGTTAGCTCCCAACTACGGCCTTCTTTCAGCCACCTTCAGTCCGGCATTCTTCACCCTTTATGCACTGAACTTGATAATTGATATTAGCCTGTTTTAGATAGCTCCTGAAAGAATTAGCGAACTGCCTATGAATACACTTGTGCTAACAGAGCAGAGTCCCAGCTATGCCGACCATTCATCGATCTCAATTCTCATGAAACGTGGGGATTTAGTTCATTTTTGGGTGTCATCAGGAATGAATGGTAAGGCCTAAAGAGATCTGGAGTTTGGGGCTGAAGTTAATCATAATGAAGGTGCCAGTGAGTGAAGTCGGGAGGGAGATTCATGCCCCAGGACTGCTGTTAGAGGGTTAGACAAGAAGATCAGGGCCTTGTGGAAGAATTCAAGCTCGACTCTATGCAGACATTCCACTCGTCACACTGAGACTCTGTGAGGCTGCATAGCTTCTGAGAAACACTTAGATCTGTGATTGTTTAGGGAGCATAGTCATAGTTCTTTGAAGATCAACACCCACAGAAATTTCCAATTCCTCATAAATGTTGAATATCATATGTTGATTCCGTGCTCCTGCTATATTGGATGTGCTCATTTCATATAAACGTACACTGAAGTGAGGTTTCTAATTTATTCTCCGGACCATAAAACCATTTGGTAAACATTGTTATAGATGTTGACTATTGCTGACATCCAATTCCTCCAAAACAAGTGCAGGCTTGTGATGTGGATACTACTATCAAATGGATAAAGAGCAGCAAATGAGGTACTATCCCACACAATGAACAGCTTAATGTTCATTAAGTTTAGGGAGCTTGATGTGAAGGATCCCTTAGGAGGCAGTGATCGTAGTATGATTGCTACCATATTGATATCTCATTGTTCACTGCATCTAGTTTGGCCGTATATGTTGCCTATGTCTAATTCTGTTCTTCCACCTGACTCACAATTGTCCACAAAAATACACTTTGCTGTGGAGGCCAGGTAAGCATTCAGCTGAGCTGGGGGAGTCAGTTCTGATGTTAATGTGAACTTTGTGTGTGTGTTTTAAATGGGTAAGAAACCAGTCATTTAAAATTAGGTGTGAAGAACTTTCTTCTCTTAGAGGGTAGTGAACTTCTGACCCTGAGGGTGTTGCAGCCACCTAAGTATTGATAAATATTTAAAAGATTGAAGAATTTAGGTTTATGAGGAACTGATCCAGCATATTTCAGCCATGACCATGTTGAATGGTGAGCCAGCTTGAGGGGCCTGGATAACGATCTTGGAGGTCAGGTTAGAGACATAGAAACATAGAAAGCCTACAGCACAATACAAGCCATTCAGCCCACAAAGCTGTGCCGAACATGTCCTTACCTTAGAACTACCTAGGCTTACCATAGACCTCTATTTTTCTGAGCTCTATGTACCTATCCAGGAGTCTCTTAAAAGACTCTATCGTTGCCGCCTTCACTGCCGCCGCCAGCAGCCTATTCCACGCACTCACCACTCTCTGCGTAAAAACTTACCCCTGACATCTCCTCTGTACCTACTTCCAAGCACCTTAAAACTGTGCCCTCTCGTGCTAGCCGTTTCAGCCCTGGGAAAAAGCCTCTGACTATCCACATGATTAAAGCCTCTCATCATCTTATGCACCTCTATCAGGTCACCTCTCATCCTCCGTCACTCCAAGGAGAAAAGGCCAAGTTCACTCAACCTATTCTCATAAGGCATGCTCCCCAATCCAAGCAACATCCTTGTAAATTTCTTCTGCACCCTTTCTGTGGTTTCCACATACTTCCTGTAGTGAGGTGACCAGAACTGAGCACAGTACTCCAAGTGGGGTCTAACCAGAGTCCTATATAGCTGCGACATTAAGTCTCGGCTCCTAAACTCAATCCCACGATTGATGAAGGCCAATGCACCGTATGCCTTCTTAACCACAGAGTCAACCTGCACAGCATCTTTGAGTGTCCAATGGACTTGGACCCCAAGATCCCTCTGATCCTCCACACTGCCAAGAGTCTTACCATTAATACTATATTTTGCCATCATATTTGACCCACCAAAATGAACCACCTCACACTTATCTGGGTTGAACTCCATCTGCCATTTCTCAGCCCAGTTTTGCATCCTATCAATGTCTTTCTGTAACCTCTGACAGCTCTCCACACTATCCACAACACCTCCAAATTTTGTGTCATCAGCAAATTTACGAACCCATCCCTCCACTTCCTCATCCAGGTCATTTATAAAAATCACAAAGAGTAAGGGTCCCAGAACAGATCCCTGAGGCACACCACTGGTGACCAACCTCCATGCAGAATAGGACCCATCTACAATCACTCCTTGCCTTCTGTGGACAAGCCAGTTCTGGATCCACAAAGCAATGTCCCCTTGGATCCCATGCCTCCTGACTTTCTCAATAAGCCTTGCATGGGGTACCTTATCACGTACCTTGCTGAAATCCATATACACTACATCTACTGCTCTTCCTTCATCAATGTGTTTAGTCACATCCTTAAAAAGTTCAATCAGGCTCATAAGGCACGACCTGCCTTTGACAAAGCCATGCTGACTATTCCCAATCATATTATGCCTCTCCAAATGTTCATAAATCCTGCCTGTCAGGATCTTCTCCATCAACTTACCAACCACTGAATTAAGACTCACTGGTCTATAATTTCCTGGGCTATCTCTACTCCCTTTCTTGAACAATGGAACAACATCAGCAGCCCTCCAATCCTCCGGAACCTCTCATGTCCTCATTGATGATGCAAAGATCATCACCAGAGGCTCAGCAATCTCCTCCCCTGCCTCCCACAGTAGCCTGGGGTACATCTCATCCAGTCCCAGTGACTTATCCAATTTGATGCTTTCCAAAAGCTCCAGCACATCCTCTTTCTTAATATCTACATGCTCAAGCTTTTCAGTCCGCTGTAAGTCATCCCTACAATTGCCAAGATCCTTTTCCATAGTGAATACTGAAGCAAAGTACTCATTAAGTACCTCTGCTATCTTCTCTGGTTCCATACACACTTTTCCACTGTCACACTTGAGTGGTCCTGTTCTCTCACATCTTATTCTCTTGCTCTTCACATACTTGTAGAATGCCTTGGGGTTTTCCTTAATCCTGTCTGCCAAGGCCTTCTCATGGCCCCTTATGGCTCTCCTAATTTCTTTCTTCAGCTCCCTCCTGCTAGCCTTATAATCGTTATCTAGTTTTTTGAATCTTTCATAAGCTCTTTTTTTTTTGACTAAATTTATAACAGCCTTCGTATGCCACCCTAACATCCTTTCCCTGTCTCATTGGAACATAATTATGCAGAACTCCGTGCAAATATCTCCTGAACATATGCCACATTTCTTCCATACATTTCCCTGAGAACATCTGTTCTCAATTTATGCTTCAAAGTTCCTACCTGATAGCCTCATATTTCCCCTTACTCCAATTAAATACCTTCCAAACCTGTCTGTTCCTAGTCCTCTCCAATGCTATGGTAAAGGAGGTGGAATTGTGATCACTATCTCCAAAATGCTGTCCCACTGAGAGACCTGACACCTGACCAGGTTCATTTCCAAATACCAGATCAAGTACAGCCTCTCCTCTTGTTGGCTGATCTACATATTGTGTCAAGAAACCTTCCTGAACACACCTAACAAACTCCAACCCATCTAAATCCCTCAATCTAGGGACATGCCAATCGATATTTGGGAAATTAAAATCTCCCGCCACAAAAACCCTGTTATTATTACACCTTTCCAGAATCTGTCTCAGTATCTGCTCCTCAATGTCCCTGTTACTATTGGGTGGTCGATAAAAAACACCCAGTAGAGGTATTGACCCCTTCCTGTTCCTAACTTCCATCCACAGAGACGCCATAGACAAATCCCTCCATGACTTCCTCCTTTTCTGCAGCCGAGGCACTATCTCTGAACAACAGTGCCACACCCCCACCTCTTTTGCCTCCCTCCCTGTCCTTTTTGAAACATCTAAAGCCTGGCACTCGAAGTAACCATTCCTGGATCATTGGGACCTCTTTTGGAGCAGGAGTGACCTGTACAAAAAGGACGGGTCCTTTGAATCTCTGCCCCCTGCTCCAATCCCTCAGCCATGCATTTATCCTCCACCTCACTCTATTCCTATACTCACTGTCATGTGGCACAGGCAGTAATCCCAAGATGACTACCTTTGTGGTCCTGCTTCTCAACTTTCTTCCTAATTCCCTGTAGTCTGCTTTCAGGACCTCCTCCCTTTTCTTGTCTATGTTGTTGGTACCAATATGTAACGTACTGCAACCTCTGGCTGTTCTCCTTCCCACTTCAGGATATCGTGGACACGATCAGAAACATCCCAGACTCCTGTCCTTCCCTCTTCTGACTGTTACCCACTTATCTGTCTCCCCAGGCCCCAGTGTGCACACCTGCCTATAGCTCCTCTCTATCACCTCCTCACTTTCCCTGACCAGATGAAGGTTATAGAGCTGCAGCTCCAGTTCCCAAACACAGTCCCTAAGGAGTTGCAGCTTGATGCACCTGGCACAGGTGTGGCCGTCTGCAAGGCTGGGAGGCTCCCATACTTCCCACATCTGACACCAAACACCAGCTTGGTGAAACCCATGATTGCAAGTCCTGGGTTGAGACTCAAAGTTAAAACCTGTGATTGGTGGGTCCTGGGTTGAGGTTTGAAGGTCAAACCCATGATTGGTGGGTCCTGGTTTGAGGCTGGAGGGTCAAACCCATGATTGGTGGGTCCTGGGTTGAGGCTCAAGGGTCAAACCCATGATAGGTGGATCCTGGGTTGAGGTTCGAAGGTCAAACCCATGATTGGTGGGTCCTGGGTTGAGGTTCAAAGGTCAAACCCATGATTGGCAAGTCCAGAGGTAGACAGCCTAAAATGTCAAAGACTGAATTTGGTGTGTCTGGAAGTAGAGGGTAAGTCCAGGCTAGAGCTTAAGGTTGAGGTTCGATGTCCACAAGTCTGAGAGTCTGGGCCAGAGACTGGAAGTTGGAGGCCTGGTATCTGTGAGTTTGAGAATCCGAGGTCAGGTACTGGAGGCAGCCTATCTGGGGTTGGATGCCTGTGTGTGTGAGGGGGTGGGCAGGCGGGAAAGGGACTTGCTTTGATATTGTCATCTTACTTTGTTCTGTTGTTGTTGCTGCTGCTGCTCGTGTTGTTCTGCGTTGTGTGTTGTGTAGTGTTGATCATTGTGGACATGGACCTGAGGTTTGATCAATTCATTCACTGGGGCCGAATTGGAAAGTTTGGGTGCAGACTGAATTCAGGGGTCCAGGCCCCAGAGCTTAAAGAAGCAGCAGAATGTGAAGTTTGGATGACGATTTAAGCACCAGGCCAGATTGAAAAGGTCAGGGTGTTGGAGCCGGAGGCGAGAGATGGGCCATTTCAGCCTGCTACTCCTTTATGTTTACTTGGCTGTGAGCCGAACTGAGACTGTGGCTTCATGTCTGTGGATGGACTCTCTTCCGTGGACTTCCATTCTCAACGCTATTTGCTTGGTTTCATTGCTTGCATGATTCGTTTTTCTTTTTCTCTCTGCACATCGGGTGTTTGACGGTCTTTTTTAATGGGTTCCTTGTCTTGTGGCTGCCTGTAAGGAGATGAATCGCAGGGTTGTACTAGCATATATACTTTGATAATAAATGCACTTTGAACTTTGAACATGTTGTATCGGTGCAGGAATGTGTG
Source organism: Mobula birostris (assembly GCF_030028105.1). NCBI lineage: Eukaryota > Metazoa > Chordata > Chondrichthyes > Myliobatiformes > Myliobatidae > Mobula > Mobula birostris. The sequence continues at coordinate 25,725,871 of NC_092396.1, forward strand.
GCGACACTTGCAAGCTGCTCCCCCCCCCCCAGCACATCCTTGGGTGTGTTGGTTGTTCGTGACACATTTCACTGTATCTCAATCTGAGTCTGAATGTGGTGGTTTACTCCCATTCCTATTTCCGTGTGTTCTTTCAGCCAACGAATGAGCTTCATTTGTATAAGAGAAAGGAATTTTTACCTTTTTAACCAACCCCTGTCAGATAGTTCATGTCCAATGTCCCCCCCCCCCCACTCCCCATCATGAATTTCAGGTCAGGAATAGCAGAAGTGATCGGCAGAATAAGGTATCTGATTTGCCCCATGAGGATACCGTTCAAGCTGCCATAAAGCTCCCTTTGACCATAAGACAGGAGTTTCCCACCTATTTTATGCCATGGACCAATACCATCAAGCTTCAGGTCCACGGATCCAGGTTGGGAACCCCTGCTATAAGACATAAGAGCATGATTGGCCCTTGCAGCTCATAGAGTCCGCACCATTTGATCGTAGTTGACTTATTTTCCCATTCTCCTTCCTTCACCTTGTGACCTTTGATGCCGTCAAGAACTTATCAACCACCTCAGACTCTCAACCCTGTCCAGCTATGGACTTTCAACCCTGTCCAGCCATTTTCATGACTGATCTGGCCCAGTCCTCACCTCTTCTGTTCTCCAAAGCTCTCAGCTGCCTGACGCAATGACTTAGCCTTTGCACTGGCCCGACAGTGCATCTCAGCCCCGATCTTGGAGAAGTGCCCCCCCCCCCAATGCTGCGCCATCTTACCGTTTCCCCAGGATCTTCTCCAGGCTTTTCGCGTTTCGCGGTGAGAAGTTCCCAAGCGCCACTGGCTGGGCACGTTCTCCAGAAGACCTCGGCATCTCGTGTTCTCGTCTCTGCTGTACTGGAAGGTAAATCTCCCACACACAAACTTCATCTGTCTTTAGTTGCTCAGTTCCGGGCAACGAACCCTGGCGACCAGAGATGTGAGGTAATATGGTTGTGCGGTAGATAGTGTATCTTCTCGTAGCTACAACTACATGGGTTTTGATCCTGACCTTCACTGGAGTCTCTCTCGGGTTTGTATGTTTTCCCCTGGGACCGCGTGGGTTTCCACACGTTCCCGTGTGCCCCGATTTCCTTTCACGTCAGCATAATTGGCTACTGAAAATACCCCCCCCCCCCCCCGTGCAAGTGGTCAGTGAGAGAGTTACTGGAGTTAATGGGCCAGCACTGGACTGCGAGGCGGACGGCCATGAGTCCGAATCCGATCCGGCCGGATCCCAGCCTGGGCAGCAGCAGTTTCTGGCGGAAGAAATGCTTCCGTATCTTGCCACGAAAACCCTACGGACACGGCACACAACAGCAATGGGCAATAGGTGAAGTGAGGGGGGGGTAGGAGGATGAGATTAATGGAAATGTTCTGAGATCAGAGATGACGCAAAGGACCGAATGACCTCACTTGTAAATATAAATAAACAAAAGTCTGTTGAGTCCTGCTTCTTGAAATTCGAAGTTGTACAGGATTTAACAAAGAAAACGTTACTTTTTCCAAATCCCCCGGATTATCTGGTTAATTTTAGATTTGCAAACACTCGCCGGAGGGGAATGAGCTGCAGGAACTGTGAGTGTCAGTTACTGAGTATCGCCTCTGTCGGGGGCAGCTCTCCACATCGGAGCAAGTCCGCTCCACCTGCTGTTCGGCGACATGACCTATATTCCACTTCAAGGCAGCAGGCGCCGTGCTATCTAAAGTAGCTTCCCTGTTTAACTCCGGGGAAATGTCACTACTACAGAGCGCGGCAGTCGAACGGCCGAATCAATCACAGCGTGTCTCTTCTCAGAACTGGGGCAGTTTGTGCTTTCGCTTGAGGGTTGGGACAGACTCCCGCAGTGATGTTAACCTCATTTCTTTTTGATAACTTGCATTATGAAAGTTTTGAAGGATTTTTTTTAAAACTTCAAACTTCATAAGACGAACAGTCGATCTTTCTTCAGCTCCACCTCTCCCATCTGGTTCATGCTTTAGTCAAGTCAAGTCGTCAAGTCACTTTTTATTGTCATTTCCACCATAACTGCTGGTACAGTACGCAGTAAAAACGAGACATTTTTCAGGACCATGGTGCTATATGAACAATACAAAAACTACACTGAACTACGTAAAACAACACAAAACTACACTAGACTACAGACCTAACCAGGACTGCATAAAGTGCACAAAACAGTGCAGGCATTACAATAAATAATAAACAAGACAATAGGCACAGTAGAGGGCAGTAGGTTGGTGTCAGTCCAGGCTCTGGGTATTGAGGAGCCTGATGACTTGGGGGAAGAAACTGTTACATAGTCTGGTCGTGAGAGCCTGAATACTTCGGTGCCTCTTGCCAGATGGCAGGAGGGAGAAGAGTTTGTATGAGGGGTACATGGGGTCCTTCATAATGCTGTTTACTTTACGGATGCAGCGTGGGGTGTAAACGTCTGTAATGGCGGGAAGAGAGACCCCGATGATCTTCTCAGCTGACCTCACTATCCGCTGCAGGGTCTTGTGATCCGAGACGGTGCAATTCCCGAACCAGGCAGTGATGCAGCTGCTCAGGATGCTCTCAATACAACCTCTGTAGAATGTGGTGAGGATGGGGGGTGGGAGATGGACCTTTCTCAGCCTTCGCACAAAGTAGAGACGCTGCTGGGCTTTCTTTGCTATGGAGCTCACCCCCTTCCCCTCCGTCCAACAATCACCTGTGGCTTCTTTTTCACCCCTACCCCTCTCCTGTTTGTAGTGGCTATCCCCCCTCTCGGTCCTGAATCAGAGTTTCTTCCTGAAACATCGACCGCTCCTTTCCCTGCACCGACGCTGCTCGGCCCGCCGAGTTCCTCTGGCAGATTGTGTGTCGATCCAGATTCCAGCATCTTTTGTGTCTCAGAGTCAATCAGCTAGGAGATCACGCCGCGACAGAGATGCATTTTCCTCCCGCCCGCTTATCGATATAGGCAGCGCATTCCCGGGCACAAACCCTTAATCTCAATGTGGGTCACTCGGACAGCAGAGATGGGCTAAGTAACATTATATTAAACACGGGCTGGATCTGAGACCGCGGACGACACAGCCGGATAATTAAACAGATCAGAGTAATATCGGCACAAAGCCCAGCACCGAGCCAAGTGCACACAGATGACGGCTGCATCTCATCTCCAGCTAGGGCCAGCCCTCCTTCCACACTAAACAAAGGCGCCTTCTACGGCCTAGCCGGGCGAAGCCTGGCGTACATTATCTTCTTAAATCTTAGAGAAACGTTTCCACGCAAGAAAGCGGCAGGACAAGGGGGAAGAAAGGGTTCAAATGAAGTGATCTGGGGACGGAGCAACTCAGCCTCCCCTAGCTCCCAAATATGCCCGTTACCCGCACAGCACGTTCCGGCCTGTCCTGCTTGCTCTGGTCTCATGGACTCTGCCACGATTTCACAGGCGCACCTATTTTAAATCCACCGTCTAGCGCCAACACCTCTCCATTGAGCTGGTTTCATCTCCCTTCCTATTCTCTTATTTAATTGCCGTCCTGCTGTCCATCAGCATCTTCTCCCACTGCTTGACAGGTGTGTGTGTGTGTGTCTCTCGCTCTCTCCCTCTCCACCTCCCCCTCCCCCTCACCTTCCCCCACCTCTTCCCCTCTGCCCCCTCCCCCTCCCGCTCACCTTCCCCCACCTCTCCCCCTCTGCCCCCTCCCCTCCCCCTCCCGCTCACCTTCCCCCACCTCTCTCCCTCTCCCGCTCCCCTCCCTTCCTTCTTTCCCTTCCCCCACCCCCTCGCTTCCTCTCTCTCCCCTCTGCCTCTCCCTCTTCCCCTTTCTCTTTTTCCCTTCCCCTCTGCCCCTCCCCTTCCCCTCCCTCTCCCCTCCCCTTCCCTCTTTTCTTCCCCTACCCCCTCGCTTCCTCTCTCTCCCCCTCTCCCCCTCTGCCTCTCCCTCTTTCCCCCTTTCGCTTTTTCCCTTTCCCTCTCTCCTTCTCTCTCACACACACACACAACCTGGTGGACTTCCCTCCCACTGACTGCAGAACGTACAAGGCCACTCGGCCCCTCAACCCTGCCCTGTTGTGTTCATGGTTGATTGCATCTATTCCATTGTATTGCGCCAGTTCTCCAGACACGCCAGTTGCTTGAACTTTCCAAAATTTATCTTTGCTGTCTTAAGCGCCTTTAACGATATTAACAAGCTTTCTTAGATTGGGGAAACATAACTGTGTATTGTGGTCTGTTTCTGTGCTGACGAATACCCTGTGAAATTTTACAATACTTCCTTATTTCTATACTCCAACCTCCTTGCACAAAAGGCCAAAGAACACTGTTCTTTGGTCTGACAGGGCGCACTGCCTGCCTGATAGGACACTCCCTCTGTCTGACAGGACATTCCCTCTGTCTGATAGGACAGTTTCACTGTCTGACAGGACATTCCCTCTGTCTGATAGGACAGTTTCACTGTCTGACAGGACACTCCCTCTGTCTGATAGGACAGTTTCACTGTCTGATAGGACACTCCCTCTGTCTGATAGGACATTTTCACTGTCTGACAGGACACTCCCTCTGTCTGATAGGACAGTTTCACTGTCTGATAGGACACTCCCTCTGTCTGATAGGACATTTTCACTGTGACAGGACGCACCCTCTGTCTGACAGGACACTCCCTCTGTCTGATAGGACAGTTTCACTGTCTGACAGGACACTCGCACTGTCTGATAAGTCAAAGTAAATTTATTATTAAAGTACATATATGTTACCATATAAAACGTTGAGATTCATTTTTTTGCAGGCAGCTACAGGAAAGTAAAGAAATACAATAGAATTTATGAAAAAAACTATGCATAAATAAAGACAGAAAAATAACCAAAATGCAAAAGAAGATAAATTGTGCGACTTAAGAAAATGTCCAACTACCTGGCAGAACACTTTCCCACCCTGACAGCTCACTCTCTCACTCACTAATACACAAAACAGTCTTCCAGTGGCCACACATTTTAATTCCATGTCCCATTCCCATTCTGACATGTCTATCCACTGCCCCCTCTACTGTAAAGATGAAGCCACACTCAGGTTGGAGGAACAACAACTTATATTCCATTTGGGTAGCCTCCAACCTGATGGCATGAACATTGACTTCTCCAATTTCCACTAATGCCCCACCTTCCCCTTGTTCCCCATCCGTTATTTATTTATTTATATACACACATTCTTTCTCTCTCTCTCCTTTTTCTCCCTCTGTCCCTCTGACTATACCCCTTGCCCATCCTCTGGGTTTTCCCCCCCTCCCCCTTTTCCTTCTCCCTGGGCCTCCTGTCCCATGGTCCTCTCATATCCCTTTTGCTAATCACCTGTCCAGCTCTTGGCTCCATCCCTTCCCCTCCTGTCTCCTCCTGTCATTTTGGATCTCCCCCTCCCCCTCCAACTTTCAAATCTCTTACTCACTCTTTCTTCAGTTAGTCCTGACGAAGGGTCTCGGCCCGAAACGTCGACTGCACCTCTTCCTAGAGATGCTGCCTGGCCTGCTGCGTTCACCAGTAACTTTGATGTGTGTTGCTTCCAAGGCTGTTACTTTTACCAGGCTCTCTTCTACTGACACTGAGTACTCTCTCTCATTGACTCATTCGGCATTGAGAGAGAGAGAGAGAGAGAGAGAAGGTGAAGTTGGAGTTAAGAGTTCTATAGGGGAGAATTACCATAATATAATAGAGCATTATATACATTGAAAGCACCTCTCATTCCAGCATTCTGAGGTTCAATTATACCGGTGTCTGTGAAGAATGTGGGAACTTGCCTCAATGGTTATTGTTCAGTATTACTTACATCCACAGTGATGGGGAGTCTTGAGCGGATGGTGATGAGATATATCAACTCCTACCTGAGAACTGACTGAGATCTGCTCCAATTTGCCTACTGGAGCAACAGGTCCACAGCAGATGCCATCTCACTGGCTCTTCACTCAACCCTGGAACATCTGGACAGCAAAGATGCATACACCACAATGCTCTTTATCAACTACAGCTCAGCATTCAATGCAATTATCCCCTCAAAACTAATCAATAAGCTCCAAGACCTGGCCTCAATACCTCCTTATGCAATTGGATCCTCAATTTCTTCACCTGCAGACTAAAGTAATTCCAGATTGAAAACAACAGCTCCATAGAAAGGGTGCAGAGGAGATTTACAAGGATGTTGCTTGGATTGGGGAGCATGCCTTATGAAAACAGGTTGAGTGAACTCGGCCTTTTCTCCTTGGAGCGACGGAGGATGAGAGGTGACTTGATAGAGGTGTACAAGATAATGAGAGGCATTGATCGTGACCCACCCAGCCAACACACTTTTCGTCCCTCTTCCCTCCGGGAGAAGGCTCAGGAGCTTGAAGACTCATAGGGCCAGATTTGGGAACAGCTTCTTTCCAACTGTGATTAGACTGCTGAACGGATCCTGACCAGATCTGGGCTGTACTCTCCAAATATCCAGACCTGCCTCTCGGTTTTTTTACACTACCTTACTTTCCATTTTACTATTTTCTATTTATGATTTATAATTTAAATTTTTAATATTTACTATCGATTTGTAATCCAGGGAGCGGGAAGCGCAGAATCAAATAACGCTGTGATGATTGTACATTCTAGTATCAATTGTTTGGCGACTATAAAGTATAAAGTATAGTCAGAGGCTTTTCCCCAGGGCTGAAATGGCTATTACGAGAGGGCATAGTTTTAAGGTGCTCAGAAGTAGGTACAGAGGAGATGTCAGGGGTAAGTTTTTTTACGCAGGGTGGTGAGTGCATGGAATGGGCTGCTGGCGGCGGTGGTGGAGGTGGAAATGATAGGGTCTTTTAAGAGACTCCTGGATGGGTACATGGAGCTTAGTAAAATAGAGGGCTATGGGTAAAGCCTAGGTAGTTCTAAGGTAGGGACATGTTCGGCACAGCTTTGTGGGCCGAAGGGCCTGAATTGTGCTGTAGGTTTTCTACGTTTCTATCTCCTCCACAATCTCCGTTAGTACAGGGGCACTGCAAAGCATGTGTGCTTAACCACCTGCTCTACTCATTTTACACATGACTGTGCAGCTAAGCACAGCTCCAATGCCATATTCAAGTTTGCAGACAACACCTCCACAGTAAGCTGAATCAAAGGTGGTGATGAATCAGCATATCGGAGGGAGATTGAAAATCTGGGTGAGTGGTGTCACAACAACAACCTCTTACTCAATGTCAGCAAGACCCAGGAGCTGATTATTGACCTCAGAAGGAAACCAGAGGTCCGTGAGCCAGTCCTCATCGGAGGATCAGTGGAGAGGGCCAGTAACTTTAAACTCGACGGTGTTATTATTTCAGAGGACCTGTCCTGGGCCCAGCTCTAAGTGCAATTATGAAGAAAGCACGGCAGCACCTCTGCCCCGTTAGGAGTTTGCAAAGATTTGGCATGACATATAAAACTTTGATAAACTTCTCTAGATGTTTAGTGGAGAGTATATCGACTGGCTGCATCACAGCCTGGTATGGAAACACCAATACCTTTGAACAGAGACGGCCTAATCCATAGCGGTAAAGCCCTCCTCACCATTGAGCACATCTACACAAAACGCTGTCACAGGAAAGTGGCGTCCACCATCAGAGTTCCCTACCACCCAGGACATCCTCTCTTCTCGCTGCTGCAATCAGGAAGAAGGTACAGGAACCTCAAGGTTCGGAAACAGTTATTACCCCTCAACCATCAGGCTCCTGAACCAAAGGGGATAACTTCACTCAACTTCACTTGCCCCATCATTGGAATATTCCCACGATCTATGGACTTACTCTTAAGGATTCTTCATTCATGTTCTCGATATTTTTAGCTTATTTACTTACTATTATTTCTTTTCTTTTTGTGTTTGCACAATTTGTTGTCTTCTGCACGCTAGTTGAATGCCCAAGTGGGTGCAGTCTTACATTGATTCTGTTATGGTTATTATTCAATGATGAATTTATTGAGTATGCCCACAAGAAAATGAGGTATGAACTGGTTACGTTTGATTCAGGAACTACATTAAAATTTATGACAGTAAACAAGCAATGTTTTACATTTAAAGAATCAAGACAAAATTTGCAACAAACTGATACTCAACACAATGCAACTATTCAACAGGTACAGTAACAGGCCCTGTCATAGACGGCAAGAGAGGTTAAACTCAGAGCAACACACACAAGTAAATACTGGAGGAATTCAGCTGGCCAGGCAGAATCTGTTGAGGGTATGAACAGGCCAAAATCCTTCGTCAGGACTGGAAATAGTTTATAATGCTGCCAAAAAGATCAGTACGCCCGAGGATTGGGAAAATTTCTGAATGCAGCAAAGGACTGCCAAGGAATAGAAAAGTGTCAATCTTTATCGTATGCTTTATGGTTCTCACAAGATTGTGCTTCTGAGTAATCTGGTGAGAAACTTAAAATAGACTGTAAAATCTTTCATGGATATGTAAAAAGAATAAGATTAGCTTTTATGGGACCATTATACAGAGTACTAAGATATTATGACCCCTGGGATACCAAAATACTTCAGAGCAGTTAGTCTGACGTAGGAAGGAAGGAAACGCAGGAATCAATCATTAAGAAAGTGCTTAGCACTCATAAGAAAATAGGACTGGGGCATCATGGATTTATGGAAAGGGGATCACATTTGATAGATTTTCTTGAGTTTTTGTACCTAGAGGAATAAGTCTGAGGGAACAATTGTAATTAGAATTTCAGAAACACTTCAATAATGTTCCACATAACAGATCATTAAGCAAAGTGCGGCTGTAAACACAAGAGATTCTGCAGATGCTGGAAATCTTGAGGAAACCATACAGAATGCTGGAGGAACTCAGCAGGCCAGACGGCATCTTTGGAGGAGGATAAACAGCCGATGTTTTAGGCCGCGACCCTTCATCAGGACTGGAAAGGAAGGGGGTAGAAACCAGAATCCTCTTGCTCCTGATGTGTGTATCCTAATCTCGTGAGGTTCTCTTTACTCCTGCTTTTCATGCCCCCTCCTGTCTTTCCCAATTCCCTTCTTGGTTTCTTTCCTGGCTTCTTTATAATCTGCAAGGGCTCCGTTTGATTCTAGCTTCCTCAGCTTTGCTTACTTTTCCTTCTTCTTCTTGACCAGATTCATCACCTCCCTCAACACTCAAGGTTCTCTGACCTTGCCATGGGAAAGATGTGATTAAACTGGAAAGGATGCAGAAAATATTTGTGAGGATAAGGAGAGGACCAGAGGGCCTGAGTTATAGGGAGAGACTGGTCAGTCTACGTCCTTATTGCCGGAAGGTAGGAGAATGAGGGGCAGCCTTATAGAAATACTTAAAATAATGAGGGGCAGTGATAAGGTGGATTGTAACAGTTTTTCTCGAGGGTAGGAGAGAGCCAAACTAGGGGACATAGATTTAGGATGAGAGACTTAAAAGGGACCCGAGGGACAACTTTTTCATGCAGGTGGTGTTGAGTATATGGATTGAGCTACCAGATGAAGTGCTCGAGGTACTGTAAAGTGAGCGGCACATGGGATAGGTACATAAAGAGGGGAAGTAGGCTAAATGTGGGAAATCTGGACCAACTGGCTGGGCACCATAGTTATTGTGGACTCATTGGGTCAAATGACCTGTATTGCTCTATGAGTCTATGACTCCATAAGACCATAAGACATAGGAGGAGAATTAGGCCATTCAGTCCATCGAGAATGCTGCACCATTTGATTATGGCTGATTCATTTCCCCTCTCAATTCTATTCTCCTGTCCTCTCCCTGGAATCTTTCATGCCCAGACTAATCCAAAACCGATCAACCTCCACCTGAAATACACCCAATGTCCTGGGCTCCACGGCAGCCTGTGGCAACGAATTCCACCCTCTTGCTAAAGAACTTCCTCCTCATCTCCATTCTAAGTGGATGTCCCTCTATCCTGAGGCTGAGTCCTCTGGTCCTAGACTCCCCAACTATGGGAAACATCCTCTCCACCTCCACTCTTTCTGGGGCTTTCAACATTTGATAGGTTTCAATCAGATCCCATCTCATTCTCCTGAACTCCAGCAAGTACAGGCCCAGAGCCATCAAACACTCTTCGTATGACAAGCCTTTCATTCCTGGAATTATTTTTATGAACCTCCTTTGGACCCTGTCCAACATCAGCACATCCTTTCTTAGATAAGGGGCTCAAAACAGCTCAAGTGCAGTCTGACCAATGCCTTATAAAGCCTCAGCTGTATATCCTTTAATATTCATTCCTCTTGAAATGAATTTGACTTCCCTACCACTGATTCAATCTGTAAGTTAACCCTTAGAGAACCCTGCCTTCAGACCTCACATCTTCCCAAGCACCTTCTCTTTAGTATCAGCAACCGCACCCACTTCTGCCCCCTGACGCTCTCAAGTTTCTGCCACACAGCTGGTGTCTTCCACAGTGAAGACTGACGCAAAATTCTTATTCAGTTTGTCTGCCATTTCTTTGTTCCCCATCACTGCCTCTCCAGTGTCATTCATTTCAAGAGGACTAGAATGTGAAAAACCATGATGTAATGTTGAGACTTTATAAAGCACTGGTGAGGCCTCACTGGGAGTATTGTGAGCAGTTTTGGGCCCGTTATCTTGGAAAGAATGTGTTGAAACTGAAGAATGTTCAAAGGAGGTTCACGAAAATGTTTCCAGGATTGAAAAGCTTGTCATATGAAGAGCATTCGATGGTTCTGGGCCTGTATTCACTGGAATTCAGAAGCATGAGAGGTGACCTCATTGAAACCCATTGAACGGTGAAAGGCCTTGATAGAGTGGACGTGGAGAGGATGTTTCCTATGGTGGGAGAGTTTAAGACCAGAGGACGCATCCCCAGAGTAGAGGGGTGTCATTTTAGAATGGAGATGAGGAAGAATTTCTTCAGCCAGACAGTGGTGAATCTGTGGAATTCTTTGCCACCGGCAGCTGTGGAGGCTAAGTCTTTATGTATATTTGAGGCAGAGGTTGATAGATTTTTGATTGGCCAGGGCATTAAGGGATGCAGGGAGAAGGGAGGAGATTGGGGTTGAGAGGAAAGTTGGACCAGCCACGATGAAATGGTGGAGGAGACTCGATGGGCCACAGAGCCTAATTCTGCTCCTGTACCTTATAGTCTTATTTTCCAGCAGTCCAAATATCCATTCTCGCCTCTCTTTTACTCTTATTTAAAAAAAAAACTTTTGACATCTTGTTTTATATTATTGGCCAACTTACATTCATATTTCTTCTTTTCTCTCCTTACTGCTTTTTTTGGTTGCTTCCTGTTGGATTTTAAAAGCTTCCTAATCCTCTCCGTGAAGCTATGAAGATTGACTATGGAAAATGGCCAGTCACAGAGGCCAGAGGCCAAGCATGCTAACACTGATTCTACTTTTTTTTTGTAATCCTGTATATCTTACTCTCCCACCCTGTGATTTGGCAACTCCCAATGACAGGCAGGGCATCATCTATCCACTGTCTAACAGGAAACTATCCCAGTGCCTCCTGAATAAGAAGCCCTTTTCTAATTGCGTTTACCTCCTTGAGATTCTGGAGTTTTACATCCACTCTCTAAATATAGCTGCACACTGATAAACACTAAATCAGTATGCAATGAAGTTTTCTGCCTGGGTCACAATTTCTAGATAAAAATAACTATCTTGCAAATCTTTTTAACCACAGGATGGTGAATCATTTGTCCTGCAATTTGCTGAGCGATGAAGTTAACTGTTGCTTTGCATAGCTGGAAGGGAGTTCTGCTTTTTAATTTATTTCCTAAAATGGAACATTCTGAATGTTTTGTACCAGAAGAACCCAATTTGTTGCAGTTTGTTGGACTGGGATACTCTGGTTGGCTTCTGGAGGGCAGGGAAAAGATTGCCGGGAATGTCCCTTCCTCTAGAGCAGGGGTTCCCAACCTTTTCTATGCCATGGACTTCTGTCATGAACTGAGGGGGTCCGTGAACCCCAGGTTGGGAACTCCTGCTCTAGACCAAGTAATGTGTTTCAAAATGCATTATTGTCTTTGCTGAGGGTCGATTATTTACAAAAACCAATGTAGTTCTGCCTGCCCGAGATCATTCCGGGGTAAGATTGAATATGGTGTCCATTCCCTTTGGAACTGTGCTCCCAATCAAAATCTCCTCCCTTGGCAGGGACAATTTGCGCACCTTTGTATTTAAGTTAGCGTCATGGGTTTTCGAAAAGACTCACTCAGCTCTGCTGTCACAAGGATCGTTACAGAAAATCCTTCCCACCAAATGCAAAAAGCTCTGTGTGACAGGAGAACACGCATCATAGTACTGTTTATCGTTCATATGTTAAAACACTTTTGTGGGATTATGATGGAAAGATCTAGTTCATTTATTGTTACATTTTAGCTTGGGTTGTACAGTTATTTGCTTGTGTATTTGTGGGTCACCCTAACTGTAACGGGGGGTGCGTGATGGTCACCTCCCCCGTTGGTGTGAGACTGCTTGGGTTCACTCTCTGGGTCATGATGCCCGGTCTGTTTTGTGTTTATCACAATAAAATGGTTGTTGAGTTAACAAGCTTCCTCGTCTGTCATTATGGATCAAATGCTCACCACGGTCAATAGTCTTGGTTTTATTATGTTGTACATTATTACTGCAAATTATTGCATATTGGTAAACTATTATTGTGCAAACTATTGTATTATTATTCTGTACTTTATTATTAGTTAAGTCTGCACACTGCTAAGTGTGTTTTTAAATGTTGCTGCTGTAACAAAAGAATCTCCCACTCGGGATCAATAAAGTACTTAATATTATTATTATTATTAATAGTGAAAGGTGAATGAGAGGTGTTTAAGGGGAACAAGAGGGGTATCTCTTCACTCAGAGGATGGTGAGGGTGTGGTACTGCCTGCCAGCGCAAGTGGCGGATGCAGGTTCGATTTCAACAATTGAGAGAAATTTGGATAGGTACATAGATGGCGGGGGGGGGGGAGTGGGGGGTGTGGTGTGTGGTTATGGAAGGCTATGGTCTGGGTGCAGGTTGATGTGATTAAGGAGATTAAGGGGTCAGCACATATTAGAAACATAGAAAACCTACAGCACATACAGGCCCGTCAGCCCACAAAGCTGTGCTGAACATGTCCTTACCTTAGAAATTACCTAGGGTTACCCATAGCTCTCTATTTTTCTAAGCTCCATGTACCTATCCAGAAGTCTCATAAAAGACCCTATCGTATCCGCCTCCACCACCATCACCAGCAGCCCATTCCACGCACTCACCACTGACTGCGTGAAAAAACTTACCTCTGACTTCTCCTCTGTACCTACTTCCAAGCACCTTAAAACTAGCATGCTAGCCATTTCAGCCCTGGGAAAAAGCCTCTGACTATCCATACAATCAATGCCTCTCATCATCTTATACACCTCTATCAGGTCACCTCTCATCCTCCGTTGCTCCAAGGAGAAAAGGCTGAGTTCACTCAACCTGTTCTCATAAGGCATGCTCCCCAATCCAGGCAACATCCTTGTAAATTTCCTCTGCACCTTTTCTAGGGTTTCCACATACTTCCTGTAGTGAGGCGACCAGAACTGAGCACAGTAATCCAAATGGGGTCTGACCAGGGTCCTATATATCTGCAACGTTACCTCTCGGCTCCTATACTCAATCCCATGATTGATGAAGGCCAATGTACTGTATGCCTTCTTAACCACAGAGTCAATCTGCACAGCAGCTTTGAGTATCCTATGGACTCGGACCCCAAGATCCGTCTGATCCTCCACACTGCCAAGAGTCTTACCATTAATACTATATTCTGCCATCATATTTGACCCACCAAAATGAACCACCTCACACTTATCTGGGTTGAACTCCATCTGCCACTTCTCAGCCCAGTTTTGCATCCTATCAATGTCCTATCAACAGCCCTCCACACTATCCATAACACCTCCAACCTTTGTGTCATCAGCAAATTTATGAACCCATCCCTCCACTTTCTCATCCAGGTCATTTATGAAAATCACGAAGAGTAGGGGTCCCAGAACAGATGCCTGAGGCACACCACTGGTCACCGACCTCCATGCAGAATATGACCCATCTACAACCACTCTTTGCCTTCTGTGGGCAAGCCAATTCTGGATCCACAAAGCAATGTCCCCTTGGATCCCATGCCTCTTTACTTTCTCAATAACCCTTGTATGGGGTATCTTATCAAATGCCTTGCTAAAATCCATATGTACTACATCTACAGCTCTACCTTCATCAATGTGTTTAGTTACATCCTCAAAAAATTCAATCAGGCTCGTAAGGCATGACCTGCCTTTGACAAAGCCATGCTGACTATTCCTAATCATTTTATGCCTCTGCAAATGTTCATAAATCCTGCCTCTCAGGATCTTTTTCATCAACTTACCAACCACTGAAGTAAGGCTCACTGGCCTGTAATTTCCTGGGCTATCTCTACTCCCTTTCTTAAATAATGGAACAACATCCGCAACCCTCCAATCCTCTGGAATCTCTCCCGTCCCCATTGATGATGCAAAGATCATCACCAGAGGATCAGCAATTTCCTCCCTCGTCTCCCACAGTAGCCTGGGGTACATCTCGTCCAGTCCCGGTGACATATCCAAATTGATGCTTTCCTAAAGCTCCAGTACATCTCTTTTTTAATATCTTTATGCTCGAGCTTTTCAGTCCGCTGTAAGTCATCCCTACAATTGCCAAGATCCTTTTCCATAGTGAATACTGAAGCAAAGTACTCATTCAGTACCTCTGCAATCTCCTCCGGTTCCATACACACTTTCCCACTGTCACACTTGATTGGTCCTATTCTCTCACATCTTATCCTCTTGCTCTTCACATACTTGTTGACTGCCTTAGAATTTTTCTTAATCCTGTCTGCTAAGGCCTTCTCATGGCCCCTTCTGGCTCTCCTAATTTTAAACTCCTTCCTGCTAGCCTTATAATCTTCTAGATCTCTATCATTACCTAGTTTTTTTAACCTTTGTAAGCTTTTCTTTTCTTCTTGACTAGATTTTCAACAGCCTTTATACACCACGGTTCCTGTACCCTACCATCCTTTCCCTGTCTATGTGGAACGTACCTATGCAGAACTCCATACAAATATCCCCTGAACATTTGTCACATTTCTTCCGTACATTTCCCTGAGAACATCTGTTCCCAATTTATGCTTCCAAGTTCCTGCCTGATAGCCTCATATTTCCCCTTACTCCAATTAAACACTTCCCTAACTTGTCTGTTCCTATCCCTTTCCAATGCTATAGTAAAAGAGATAGAACTGTGATCACTATCTCCAAAATGCTCACCCACTGAGAGATCTGACACCTGACCAGGTTCATTTCCCAATACCAGATCAAGAACAGCCTCTCTTCTTGTAGACTTATCTACATATTGTGTCAAGAAACCTTCCTGAACACACCTAACAAACTCCACTCCATCTAAACCCCTCGCTCTAGGGAGATGCCAATCGATATTTTGGAAATTAAAATCTCCCACCACGACAACCCTATTATTACACCTTTCCAGAATCTGTCTCCCTATCTGTTCCTTGATGTCTCTGTTACTATTGGGAGGTCTATAAAAACACCCAGTAGAATTATTGTTCCCTTCTTGTTCCTAACTTCCACCCACAGAGACTCCGTAGACAATCCCTCCATGTCTTCCTCCTTTTCTGCAGCCATGTCACTATCTCTGCTCAGCAGTGCCACACCACCACCTCTTTTGCCTCCCTCCCTGTCCTTATTGAAAGATCTAAAGCCTGGCACTCGAAGTAACCATTCCTGCCCCTGAGCCATCCAGGTCTCTGTAATGCCCACAACATCATAGCTCCAAGTAGATGGGTGAATGAGGCTGTTCTGTGCAGAAATGTTCTGTGACTTCATTAGTGCTCAGTCAGGAACAGTTCGTGGGTCTCTCTGCAGGCTTCAAAGACTGCGGGATCAAGTTGTGCATAGATGCCACACACTGTTCAAATTTACTCTGCATTGCTTCAGAGAAGAGCAATGATGAAAGCCACGTTCACGTGCACAGATACATCTATGTATAGATGCAATGAAAACCTGGAGCATCACAGGCACGTAGTAAACATAAAAGCAGAATTGACAAGTAAAAAGCATAAATTAAACATAAGTAATGCACAATCAGAGGAAACAAGTCCATGTTAGTGGAGAGTGGCCATAGAGTTGCTGAAGTGTAGTGATTAGAGTTTTGCCAGTTGTTTCAAGAACCAACTGGTTGAAGAGAAGTAACCGTTCTTGAACCTGCTGCTTCTCTGCTTCCTGCCTGCTGGTAGCTGTGAGAAGGTGGCAAGGCCTGGATGGTGAGGATCTGTGTTGATAGTTGATGCTTTGTTGGTGCAGCACCTCCTGTAGATTCTACTGATGCTGGTGAAGGATGTGTCTCTGATGCACAGTGTCTGGCAGGGTTCACTGCTCTCTACAGCTTCTTACGTTCTTGTGCATTTGAATTTGCTGGACCAGACCATGATAGAACCAGACAAGATTCATTCAACAGTGTACCTGTAGAAGTTTGTAGAATGTTTAGTAGCACGTCAAACCTCCTTAATCTTTGTGAATCTCTTCTGCACCCTCTCCAGCTTCCCTTTAACGGGATAAACAATACCCCAAGTGAGACCTCACAATGACTTGTAGAGCTGCAGTTATACATGTCAAGCTGATGCCTGGACCGATGAAGGCCAGCATGCTAAATGCCTTCTCCACTACCCTGCCTACTTGCGTGGCTGCTTTGAGTGAACTGTACCCTTCTGGCCCCCGAGATAACAACTGATGAAGGAACGCAGGGCCAATCTGCTGGTGTACAGTAAACAATCCTGTATCACCTCCAGTGGGGGTTGGACTCTATGAGAGAGAGGAGATCTCCAATGTATTTGATAGATTTTATTTAATAAAGCTGAATTATCTTGGCTGGGGTGTGGGAGAACAGAGTATTAACTATTATATTATATGTACCCAGTATATCAGTGGATTTTTTTTCTCCAGCAAGACAGCAGTTATGTTGCGTTTGGGAACTTATTTTATATTCCTGTTTTGATCTTTGGCTGACATTTCGTAAAGGATGAGACACAGCTTCTACCTTTTTTGTTTGTTAAGATATAACTGCCTGAAATAGCAGACTGACTAGTTTGTTTTCAGGACTGTAAGATTAAAATTACATAATATTTTTGGGTGTACCTTGTATAATATTCTTCGAAAATATGCCCACCTTTTTCACAGTAGTAGAGGACAGAAACAGGCCACTTGCAAATGTTCTATGCTCCACCTTTTTGCACCTTGTTTTGTGGCCTTTCACTTCTCCTATATAGACCACCCCTAAGTTTGACACCTTTGTCGGCATTATAAATGACTTAAGATGAGGAAGTAAATTTGCAGATGACATGGAGGTTGGTGTTGCCGTGTATAGTCCAGAACAGGGATTCCCAATCTTTTTTTATGCCATGGATCTCTATCGTTAACCAAGCGGCCCATGGACCCCAAGTTGGGAACCTCTGGTCTAGAAGGTTGTTGTAGATTACAACGGAACATTGACAGGTTGCAGAGCTGGGCCGATTAACGGCAGATGAAGTTCAATCCAGAAAAGTGTGAAGTGATACACTTTGGAAGATGGCACGTGAAGGCAGAGTACAGGGTTAGTGGCAAGATTCTCACTAGTGTGGAGGAACAGGGTGATCTTGGGGTCCTCGTCCATAGACCTCCCGAAGTTGTAGCTCAAGTTGATAAGATGTGTTGGTCTTCGTTAGTAGAGGCAGTGAGTTCAAGAGCCATGAGGTAACGTTGAAGCTGTATAAACCTTTTTCACCTCAGATGGTTGAAGAAGTTTGGTATGGGCCCCCAAATTCTAAGAACTTTCTACAGGGGCACAATTGAGAGCATCCTGACTGGCTGCATCACTGCCTGGTATGGGAACTGTACTTCCCTGAATCACAGGACTCTGCAGAGAGTGGTGCGGACAGCCCAGCACATCTGTAGATGTGAACTTCCCACTGTTCAAGACACTTACAAAGACAGGTGTGTAAAAAGGGCCCGAAGGATCATTGGAGACCCGTGTCACCCCAACCACAAACTGTCCCAGCTGCTACCATCTGGGAAACGGTACCGCAGCATAAAAGCCAGGACCAACAGGCTCCAGGACAGCTTCTTCCACCAGGCCATCAGACTGCTTAACTCATGCTGACACAACTGTATTTCTATGTTATATTGACTATCCTGTTGTACATATTATTTATTATAAATCACTAATTAATTGCACATTTAGATGGAGATGTAACGTAAAGATTTTTACACATGTATATGAAGGATGTAAGTGATAAAGTCAATTCAAACTCTGGTTAGACCACAGTTGGAAAATTATGTTTAATTCTGGTTGCCTCATCAGAGAAAGGATATGGAAGCCTCAGAAAAAGGGCAGAGGAGGGCTGCCTGGATTAGAGAGCATGTCTTTTGATGATTGGTTGTTTAAGCTAGGGCTTTTCTCCTTGGAGTGAAGGAGGATGAGAATTGACTCGATAGAGGTGCACAAGATGGTAAGAAGCATAGACGGAGTGGACAGTCAGTGCCTTTTTCCCAAGAGTGGTAATGACGAACAAGAGTGGGCATACTTGTAAGGTGTTTGGAGAAAAGTATAGGGGCGAAGTCAGAGGTAGGTTTTTCACACACAGAGTGGTGGATGCATGGAACACCCTGACAGGGGTAGAGGTAGAGGCAGATACGTTAGGGACATCTAAGAGATTCTTGGATATGCACCTGGATGATAAAAAAAAATGGAGGGCTATGTGGAGGGAAGAGTTATATTGATCTTGGAGTAGGTTAAAAGTTTGGTGAAGCATAATAGGCTCAAGGGGGTGTGCTGTGCTGTAGTTTTATGTTCTGTGTTTACTATTTATCTTAATAACCTAGTGTTAGAGATTTGTCCATCTTCTCTATTTTATGGGAAAGATGTTTCCTCAACATCCTTCATAACTCACCTCAATAATAAGCAAATGTTTTGAGAGGCTGGTCAAGGACTACGTCTGCAGCTTGCCACCACCCAAACTGGACCCCCTACAATTTGCCTGCCAACACAACCGATCGACAGACAGCGCAATAGTCACAGCTCTACATATCGTCCTTACACATCTGGAGAAGAAGGATGCTTATGTGAGAATGCTGTTCTTGGACTGCAGTTCAGCATTCAACACCATAGTTCCATCCAGGCTCGACAAGAAGCTCAGAGACCTCAGCCTTGACCCTGCCTTGTGCAGCTGGATCCTGGACTTACTGCCAGATCGCGAGCAGGTGTAAGAGTAGGCTCCCTCACCTCTCTACCCCTCTGACCCTCAACACAGGAGCCTCTCAGGGCTGCATACTGAGTCCCCTCCTTTACTCCCAGTATACCCATGACTCTATCGCTACCCACAGCTCTAATCTGCTAACTAAATTTGCTGATGACACTACATTGATTGGCCTTATCTTAAACAATAACGAGGTGTCCTACAGGGAAGGAGTCATCTCTCTGACACAGTGGTGTCAAGAAAACAACCTCTCCCTTAATGTCGCAAAGCCAAAGGAGCTGGTTGTGGATTACAGGAGGAATGGAGATGGGCTAACCCCTATTGACATCAATGGATCTGGGGTTAAAAGGGTAAACAGCTTTAAGTTCCTCGGCATCCACATCACCGAGGACCTCACGTGGTCTGTACACACCAGCTGTGTGGTGAAAAAGGCACAACAGCGCCTCTTTCACCTCAGAGAGTTGAGGAAGTTTGGTATGGGCCCCAAAATCCTAAGAACTTTCTACAGAGGCACAATTGAGAGCATCCTGACTGGCTGCATCACTGCCTGGTATGAGAACTGTACCTTCCTTAATCGCAGGACTCTGCAGAGAGTGGTGCGGACAGCCCAGCGCATCTGTAGTTGTGAACTTTCCATGATTCAGGACATTTACAAAGACAGGTGTTCTAAAAGGGCCTGAAGGATCATTGGGGACCCGAGTCACCTCAACCACAAACTGTTCCATCTGCGACCATCCGGGAAACAGTACCCGCAGCATAAAAGCCAGGACCAGCAGGCTCCGGGACAGCTTCTTCCACCAGGCCATCAGAGGGATGAACTCATGCTGATTTGAGTGTACTCTATATTACATTGACTGTCCTATTTATTATAAATCATTATAAATTACTATGATTGCATATTGCAGATTTAGACGGAGATGTAACATAAAGATTTTTACTCATGTACGTGAAGGATGTAAGTAAAAAAGTCAATTCAATTAAAGAAAAAACTTCTTTTTATCTGGCTAATAGAATTGGATTCCCCTACAAGTGACACCTCAACGCATCTACCACAGTGAACCACATACACTCTGTGGTCACTTCATTATGTACACATGAACACCTGCTCCTTCATGCATTTATCTAATCAGCCAATCATGTGGCAGCAACTCAATGCCTAACAGCAGACATGGTCAAGAGGTTCAGTTGATGCTCAGACCAAACATCAGATTGGGGAAGAAATGTGATCCAAGTGACTTTAACTGTGGAATGGTTGCTGGTGTCAGACAGGGTGGCTTGAATATCTCAAAAACTGCTGATCTCCTGGGATTTTCATGGACTGTAGAGTTTACAGAGAATGGTACAATAAAGGGAAAACATCGAGCGAGCAGCAGTTCTGTGGGGGAAAGTGCCTTGTTTATGAGAGAGGTCAGAGGAGAATGGCCAGGCTGTTTCAGGCTGACAGAAAGGTGACAGTAGCTCAAATAACCACACGTTATAACAGTGGAGTGTAGAAAAGCATCTCTCACTGTACAACATGTTGAACATTGAAATGGATGGGCTACAGCAGCAGAAGAACAGGAACATACACTCAGTGGCCACATTATTAGGTACAGGAGGTACCCAGTAAGTAGCCACTGTGGGTACATTCTGGTCTGTGCTCCAAATGAGTGGGGAACTGCCCCTATTCCACACTCCTCTGTCCACAGATATGTATCTGTAGAGGCAACTTGGTCGTTCAAGCCATCTCCTATCAGCAAGGGCTTGTGGAGTCCAGCATCTTCCCATCTTAATTGAGAAATGTTGAATCAGATTTGCTTTGATGGTCTGCTAACACCCAGAACGAGCAGTTGTCAAAACTGTCAAAAACATGGAACACCTTTGATATTCACAGACATTAAACATATACAAAAACTCTAGCCAATTCAAAATGATCCTAAAAATAAACACTTTCAATGAAATTTGCGAGCAAAAATAATGATGAAAACATTTATTAACTAAATAATTTTAACTTTACAATTTAACTACATCATCTCAACTGATTGGCAGAAGAAGTTAATTACCTAAAACTAACTCCAACCCTCCTTCCATTGGTATAGATGAAATTACTGGACCTGTGCCAGTCTGACCTGGCGTGGGTTCAGCAGGCAAAGTGCTCTGGATAATTGCTGTGAAGCTGCAGTAAGTCAGCACTTCATCCCAGATGGAGAGTCCAACTGCTTCACAGACAGCATGACAGCAAGAAGGAAGGTCAGGATTTCTGTGGAAAGATTTGGATAGTCACTCTGGCCCTCCCCATCAAATATTGAAGTCCTTTGATAGTTCAATTTCAATATCAGGGAATGTGTACAGTATACAGCCTGAAATTCCTACTCTCTGCTGACATCCACGAAACAGAAAAAAAATCGGAAGAGTGAATGACAGAAACATTAGAACCTCAAAGCTCCCCTTCCCCTCCCACACAGAAGCAGCAGAAAAAGCATCAAACCAACCCCCCCCCCCCATTTTATTTGCTAATTTATTTGTGGTAATATTCCTTTATGTGTTGGGTGTGAATTATATGTACTGTACTGAGCTGTGCACTTTGGTCCAGAGGAACATTGTTTTGTATGGTAATAACCGTGATCTAGAACTTAAGCACTTCTGATCATGTCAGGCCTCAGACCCTCCTGCTGCTGGCCTGGCTTCCTCTAATAGTGATACCTTTGTAGTTTTGGTTCTTCTTGTCACTTTCTCTACCGCTTTTTATAACGTGGAGCAGAATTATTACAGAACTATGTACAAGGCTTCTGTGTGTTCTAACTTGAATATAAACAGTGATCAAATCGCCTTCCTGGAAAATACCCTCAGTGCAGAACTTTTTAAAAAAATTCCCTGCTGCTCCGTGTGCCCTCTGTTATTTCTGAAGCAAGGTGTAAGCCTGCTTTCCTCAATGGCTTGATGACTCAGACCTGACGATAAAAGACTATTCGGTCGGCCTCTCTGTTTGCTCAGCCAACTCATTGCCCGTATAAGGTCAATCGAGAAAGCTTACTCTGATAGCCCACGTTTTTAAAAAAAAAGCGACTGAGTGAAAACTATCACTTCCTGGAAAGCTGAGTTCAGTCTAAAGTCCGGGAACTTGCAGTGACAAAGCATAAAACTTCAGAGGTAGTGGAAATTTTGGCACAGTTTTTGAAAACAGAAAGATATACTCATTATAACTAATTCCAGAATTGTATCCTATTGAATTTAATAGGGTATTTGAATTCCTGTTGAATTGTGTCTTATGAAACCTGGTTTATAAGATATATAGGGTGTCAATAACAGTCTTGCTTACCAATATATCAGATTCTTTCTGTGGCTATATTTCTGACAGTGGCAACGAGGAGGGAGTTTTATCTTGCTGCAATAGATGTGAAGCTTATACTAGACACCTGGACTCTTCTGTTGTGCTTTTACTGTCTAAATGTGAGCTGTAGCACATGAAACATAACAGGAACAATCCATGAGTGACAGGTATGTCTAATTAAAAATCTCTTAGGAAAACAGTTTATATCAACAGTATCTCAGTTTAAACATGCACTCTGCAAAATGATGCATCCTTAGCTATTTCGAGCTGACACTTTATTCATATTAATTAAAACTTCCCATTATCACCTCTATTGCAAAGAAAACACACCTGGCCAATCACTTATTTGCCTTGGTGAAAATCCTGGTGGAGGGATACATAAAGATTATGGCTCTTCTTAGTTGCTTAGGGCAAGTAGCCAAGATTTTGTAAGAAAGATCCATTTGTCTCTGAATCCGTAAGTGGATAATTTGCGTATGTTTATCTGATTCATATTTTATCGATATTAACTCACCAAGGTTTTTTTTTACAAATTTCCATGGAAGCAAAGCAGCCATTAACCCATTGCATACACCCTGGCATTCACCTTCTCCCCTGTGAATCAAGGTGAAGTTTCTTTGGAAAACGTAAACATGAGGAATTCTGCAGATGCTGGAAATTCAAGCAACACACATCAAAGTTGCTGGTGAACGCAGCAGGCCAGGCAGCATCTCTAGGAAGAGGTACAGTTGACATTTCGGGCCGAGACCCTTCGTCAGGACACCTTCTTTGGAAAAGGTGTGTTATGGGCGACTGTCAGTCGCTTCACAGTGTGCTGCGGAATAGCAGAGGGCCGACAGTAGAGAGTAGAATCCAGGGTGAAGGCCTGCTGAAACCAGGGCAAAAGTGTTTGAAAGGATAATGGGCTGGCCTCCTGAGGGAAAGATAATTATAACGGGAAACCTGGAAAGTGAAACCTGAATTAGTCAGGAGTTAATCAAATTCTGATTCAGATTCCCTTGGGGGGAGGGGGAGATTTAGAAGGGTTTTGGAAAAGCTGGGAAAATGATACAATGGCTTCTTTTAGCTTCTTTGAATTTCACCAGAATTTTGGTAGGAGAAGGTGAGAACCTGTGGCAACTCCACGTATGTAATTTAGGGTCTATCTGCAAAGGTTTCTTGGTGCTCCCACTAATCCACTACATGCCTCAGGCCTCTTTAATTGATTGAATTGAATGTAAAATAAAGGAAAATAAAATGAATGTTTTTGTTCCCTGACACTCTCTGGGAAATGCACATACTTCGGGCTCGACTGTGATGTACTGTGTGGCAGGAGAGACTGCCCGACAAAGAATGAAGTTTGGATGAAACCTCTGACATCTGGGACACCATCACTTCCCGATAGAGCCAGCACGGAATCTCAAGGAGAAAAGCCTGGCTTTTTAAAAGGTATATCATCATCACCATCGTGTGCCATGCCCTATAACGAGGGCAATCATGGTCTTGACCCTGATTGTCCTTGGCAAATTTTTCTACTGAAGTGATTTGCCATTGCCTTTTTCCGGGCAGTGTCTTTTCAAGAAGGATGACCGAGCCATTATCAATACTCTTCAGAGATTGCCTGCCTGAAGTCCGTGGTCACATAACCAGGACTTGTGATATGTACCAGCTGTTCACATGACCATCCACCATCTGCTCCCATGGCTTCAAGGGCTAAGCAGGTGCTAGACTTTACCAAGGGAGACCTACAGGCCAGCAGAGTGAAGGAGACCCGTACACCTCCTTTGCCAGAGACGTATCTCCACCCCGTCACCCCGGGTTAAAGGATGCATCACATTGAAAAGGGGCCACAAACAGTCATAACCATGTACCTCTACACCACCACAGGAGCGTGGAAAGGGCTAAAGAAACTCCTCTCATGCCTGTCGGATCTTCCTAAAGACTTCAGAAGCCTGTTTCTGTATAGTGAAGTGGTGCACAGTAGTGCAGTGGTTAGCACCACGCTTTACGGGACCAGCAACCCTGGTTCGATTCCCGCAGCTGCCTGTAAGGAGTTTGTACATTCTCCCCGTGACCACGTGGATTTCCTCTGACAGTCCAAGGATGTACTGGTTGGTAGGTTGATTAAGTCGTCCTGTGATTAGGTTAGGGTTAAAGAGAGGGATTGCTAAGTAGTGTGGCTCGAAGGGACAGAAGGGCCTGTTCCTCAATGTATCAATAAATAAATTAAAATAAATAAATAAACATTAAAAAAATTTCAAGAATTAATTAGCACAAAGGGGTATGATGGCACGGACTTGAAAATCAGCTTCATGCCACCAGTGTGGCTAAGTGATTCAATAACTCGGCCCCCTGTTCATCAGCAATACACGCAGGTTGTTTAATCTTGTCATTTCAGTGGGATGGCGAAGTGAGCACTCCTTGAGTTTGTTGTGCGACATTCCCTAATGAGCAACATTTCCGAACATTTCCTTGGCCCTTGAGATCATGACAGAAAGTAAGTAAGTACACTTTATTATTATTCAAGTATGTATGCAGTATACAACCCTGAGATTCGTCTTCCCCACAAAACACCATGGAACCCGTGTAAAAAAAACAGCAAACCCCCAACTTGCAAAAAAAAAAGAAAAAAAAATCGCGCAAACAGCAAACAATTGAGAGAAAAACACAGAATATAAAACACCAAACAACAAAGCCATTGGAACAGTCTAGGGGTATTCAGTTTAGTTCAGTTCAATTTAGCACTGTGTTGTTTGTAGAAAGGTACTATATAATAGCAATTATTTAAATTACGTTATCTGAGGGTGGATGATGATTTAATTATCACATGGAAGAAGAGAAACTCAAGGGAGCTTCATAGAGTGGCACAGTGGAACAGCTAATAGTTAGCAGACCTGGGTTCAATCCCAGCTCCTGGTGCTGTCCGTGTGAAGTTTCTATGTTCCCCCTGTGACCATATTGGTTTCCTCTGACTACTCTGGTTGTCGCCCACATCCCAAAAATACTCTGGCTGGTAGATTAATTGGACACTGTGAGTTGCCCCGAGTGTGTGGGTATGATATAATCCGGGGAAGTTAGTGAGAATGTGGGGTGAATACAAAAGAATAGGATTTTATAAGTGGGTAGTTGTTAGTTGGCACCGACTCTGTGAGTGGAAGGGCCAGGTTCAGTGCTGTATCTCTTCCTAGCTGTGTGAGAGGCGGCAACAGAGAGACGTGATCAATTCTGACTGAACATTGAGTTTAGCTCTGTACTCTTCCACTTGAGAAAGTGTGGACTTTAGAGAACCAGGGGGTATTACTTCTCTTAAAATAATCATTCACCTTTCTGCAGTTCAGCTCTCCGAAAGCGGGAGCTGCAATGAACGGAAGCAGGGAAGAGCAGTCGTCAAAGCGGTGGCTGGGGGTCCGCCACACGGGGTGTTGATGAAAAGAAACCAGACTGCTGGAAATCTATAAATGATGAAGGCAGATCAGATCTGGCAGCATCTGTAAAGAGAAAAGCCAGGTTAATGTTCTGAGTGAGGACTCCCTGTCAGCGCTGAAACATAATTTGCATTTCCTTCATCACTCTTCAATTCCCGACAGAGCTCAGGCGAAAACAGAAGCAGACAGGAGTCAATGCTGAGTATCGGTGAGACGAGGTGAATAAAAGCCTGGTTGGTCAAAGAGGTGGGTTTTAAGGCAGCTCTTAAAGAAGGAAGACTGAAGGTCCAAGGAAGGGACTTCAGGGTCACGGAATACGTGGTCACGAACACTGGTGCGAATAGACTACGCAGCTGCAAGTGAGCTGGAACAGGAGTACAAATACACAGGGGCAAGGTGGCGGTAGACTGGCATCAGTAGGATCAGGGTGAAGGGCAAGGAAGGTGCCTACATACCAATGGTTTCCCTCTGTCTCTCTCCCCCCTCACTCGATGGTGTTGGAGTCGATGGGTCTTTGGTGAGATTTGATTGATACAGTGTGTGGATTGGACTCCAGCTCACGTTACGCTGTGTTTCTGGCTTCTGGTCACTCCCTTTTTCTGTCGCTGTTTGGTGCGACTTTGATCAGGGTGGACTAGTGCTGTGGCCTACAGATAGTGAGAGGTGCAGTGTTAGATTGAACTGGACCGAGCTGAACTGAATATGCCTGGACTCTTTCGATGTCTCTGTGACCTGGTGTTTTGTACTCTGCACTTTCTGCTTGATCCATTTTTCCCATTTGCGCAATCTGTTCTCTTTTCTTTTGCACATTGGAGGTTTGATGTTACTCTTTAAACAGGTTCCATGGTGTTTCTTTATTTCGTGGCAGTCTGTGGGGAAGACAAATCTCAGGGTTGTATCCTGCATACAAAACTTGAGAATCAACTTACTTTGAATCTTTGGGTGGGCTGGTTACAGGTTGCAGGGTTTTGACTGAGTTGAATTTTATGGTCTGCTAGGATAACAGGGGAATAGTTATATTTGGAGATAAGAAATGCTGTAAGTAAGGGATTCAATGGGAGCTGAGACAAATGGAGACAGGTATTATTTTCCTTCTGATATTTCATGAGGTGGTTTCATTTTCAAAGTGAACACCACTTCCATTTTTCTTTTTATGTAGAATGCGGAAGGATAGTCTAGCTTCAGTTTTAACCCCTTCCTCCCACAACAGGCAGGGAGAAGGATAGATGAGAGGTAAACACTTTGAAAATTGAAATTATGCCTCTAATGGTTTGGCATGGACTAGATGGGCTGAATGGCCTGTTTCTGTGATGTGCTTTTCTATGACTCTGTGACTCAAACTCACCATAATATTAATGCCGTGGTTTCAGGCCTTTAACAAATTTTGCAGTGAAGGTAGAAGAACATATGAGACATAAAAGTCACAAGCAAGTGAGAATATGATTGCATTGGGGAGGGTGGAAAGGGAATTCGCCAGAGGTTTCAGCTATGAGGAGAAATTAGATAAACTGGGTATACCTTCCTTGAAGAGGAGAAGACTAAGTGGAAGAGCTATTGAAATAAATCAAATCATGACGGTCATAGATGAGGTAAATGGTGATCTTTTTCCCCCTTAGCAGAGCGATTGCTCATCGGAGGGCAGAGCTTTACAGTACTGTAGGAGAAGGGAGCTTCAGGTGGAACTTTTGCACCCTGAGGGTGGTTGAAGTGAGGACACACTGTCTGGAGGCGGTGGGGGGGGGGGTGGTGGAGACAGATATTTTCACAACATCTATGTAGTATTTAGCTGAGCACTTCAAATACCGTAGCATGAAGAGACCATAGCCTGAATGGTGGGCATCTGATGGCCAGCATGGACATAGTGGGCCGAAGAGACTGTTTCTATGGTCTGAGATTTTATGACATTTGGAAGTGCAGTGTATTACCTATGCCAAACAAGGGAGTGATGCACTGCCTTTTATTCTTTAACGTATATGTAGAACGTAGAACAGTACAGCCCATGATATTGTCCTAACCAATATGTGTTGGGCACGTGGCCAAGTGGTTGAGGCATTCGTCTAGTGATCTGAAGGTCGCTAGTTCGACCTCAGCTGTGGCAGCGTGTTTGTGTCCTTGAGCAAGGCCCTTAACCACACATTGCTCTAGTGTCTGTGCGAGGAGTGGCATCCCACACAGACTTCCAATCTGCACCTTGTAAGGCATGAAAATGTCCGACGCAGGCCTCTCATGGTCTGAGTCGATGTTTCCCCCCCATATAAACCTACATCATGATCAATCTTTTCAGAACGCTGGATGAACTCAGCAGGTCGGGCAGCATCAGTTAGAAACGATGAGTCGACGTTTTGGGCCGGAACCCTTCGTCAGGACTGAAGAATGAGAGATGGGGAAGGATTTGAAGAATGCTTGTAGCTTCAGTTGAAAGACCAGTAATTTGAAAGACAAAGGGGTGGGGGAGGGGAAGCATTGAGGTCATAGCCCTGAAAACAATGGGTGGTAGAAGGAGGCGGAACCATGAGGGAGCTGGGAGAGGGGCTAGAGTGAAATAGGGATAGAGGAAGGGAGGGGGAGGGAATTACCGGAAGTTGGAGAATTCTATGTTCATACCAAGGGGCTGAAGACTACCTAGATGGTATGAGGTGTTGCTCCTCCAACCTTATTCATCTGCAGATTATTATGTGATCATGATCAATCTAACCCTTCTCTTCCTCACAGCCCATAACCCTCCAATTTCCTACATCCAAAACCACTCTGCAGTCAGACAATATGGAACAGGCCCTTCGGCTCATCAAGACAAGCACTGAGTGACATAAACCCCACCCTGATCCCATTTTATTCTCCCCACGTTCTTCCAGATTCTTCTGCTCTCGGGCAATTTACGGTGGCCAATTAACTTAAGTTGGACATCCTTGTAATGTGGGAGCAAACTGAAGCACTCTGGGGGAACCCGTGCGGTCAGTCTCCGCACAGTGAGTGCTGCTGGCGAGGATGAGCTGTGAGACAGCAGCTCCCTAGAAAGGGTTAAGGAAGGTCTTCTTAGAATTCCTAGTGGGTCAGGAGGAGCAAGGGGGGCTTCCCTTCCATAGTCCTTGGGGCAGTACTTTGTCCCCCATGAGGTGAGGGAGTTTCCAGTGCTCCCTGATGGTGACCCAGTGGAGGCACCTCTCCTTCCTTAAAGGACATAATGTGCTCGTACTCCATCTCACACTGACAAGCTGGGGATTATCCAACACATTTCTCATTCAAAGCCTATTACAACCAAATTCCCATTCCCCAGTTAGATTGAACATTTTTGATTTACTTATCCACTTCATCAAGATGTGGATGTCACTGGCAATGCTATTGTTAATGGTCCAAGTCTTACCGTCTCTGAATTGATGAGTCACTCAAAGTCAACCACAATGGTTGTTCTAAAGACTTCTCGGTCAGAATGAATCAGTGAGAGAGAAAGACTGGCCATCAATCAGATAGTGTATGCATTTGTGTGACATTCCAAAAGTTTCATGGTTATCATTACTGATAATAGCTTTTCAAAAAAAATCTATATTATCTATATTTAATTATTTGAACTTTAAAGTATCCAGCTACTTACCACTCATGCTTAGATCAATAGTCCCAACATCCGTGTACTAACCAATGACCAAACTAGCGTACTCATATCTTGTTGAGTGTAAGATCAGAATTCACGAGCCTTTATGTAAGTGAAGCCTTGCTGTTCAAACCTTCTGACCTTTGTAGAAGTGTCACCACCAGGTTCTGAGCTGGCCCACACACACTCCACCCCCACTGCAAACATCCACTTTCTTCCACTTGTTCTAGAATGAATTGGTTTCCTCTTCAGTCAAAGGGAACTGACATTAAAGGGAACTGGCGGGGATGATAGCAGGGCAGAGATGGCTGAAGTTTCTGGGAATAGTTCACAAGGCACAGAATAGACATACCCCACAGAAGAAGTTGTTCTCAAATGGCGGGAGTAGGCAAACATGGCTGAGAAAGGAGGTCAAGGACTGCATAAAAGCCAATGAAAGGGCATACAAGGTGGCAAAAGTGAGTGGGAAATTGGATGATTGGGAGGCTTTTAAAATCCAACAAAAGGCAACAAAAAAAGCTATAAGAGAAAAGATGAAATATGAGGGCATACTAGCCTATAATATAAAGCAGAATACCAAAAGTTTTTTTCAGTTATAAAAAGAGTAAAAAGGAGATGAGAATTGATATTGGACCACTGGAAAGTTTTGCTGGTGAGGTAGTAATGGGGAACAAAGAAATGGCAGATAATCTTAATGGGTACTTTTCTTCAGTCTTCGCTGTGGAAGACACTGGCAGTGTGCCAGAGGTCCATGAGTGCCATTGCTATTGCAAAGGAAAAAGTGCTAGGCAAGCTCAAAGGTCTTAAATGGGTAAGTCACCTGGGCCAGATGGACTACATCCTAGAGTCCTGAGAGAGGTTGCTGAAGAGATAACGGATGCATTGGTCATGATTTTTCAAGAATCACTTGATTCTGGCATGGTCCTGGAGAACTATAAGATTGCAAATATCACTCCACTCTTTAAGAAGGGAGGAAGGCAAAAGAAAGGAAATTATAGGCCAGTTACCCTAACTTCAGTGGTTGGGAAAATATTGGAGTCTATTGTTAAGGATGAGATTTCAAGGTACTTGGAGACTAATGATAAAGTAAGTTAAAGTCAGCATGGTTTCTGTAAAGGTAAACCTTGCCTGACAAATCTGTTAGAGTTCTTCAAGGAAGTAACAAGCAGGGCGGACAAAGGAGAGACAGTGAATGTCATTTACTTGGATTTTCAGAAGGCATTTGATAAGGTGCCATACATGAGGCTGCTTAACAAGATAAAACCCATTACAGGAATGACACTGGCATGGATAGCGGAATGGCTGACAGGCAGGCGGCAGCGATTGGAAATAAAAGGGGCCTTTTATTCCCAATTAATACCGGTGACTAGTGGTGTTCCTCAGGAGTCAGTATTGGGACTGCTACTTTTCACATTTTTTAAATGATTTATATAATGGAATTTATGGCTTTGTGGGAAAGTTTGCAAATGATACGAGGATAGGTGGAGGGGTAGGTAGTGCTGAGGAAGCAATGCAATTGTAGCAGGACTTAGACAAATCGGAAGAATGGGCAAAAAAGTGGCAGATGGAATATAGTGTTGGGAAATGTATGATAATGCATTTTGGTAAAAGGAACCATAGTGCGGACTATTATCTAAATGGGGAGAAGGTTCAAACATCAGAGGTGCAGAGGGACTTAGGAGTCCTCATGCAAGACTCCCAGAAGGTTAATTTACAGGTTGAGTCTGTGGTAAAGAAGGCAAATGCATTGTTGGCATTTATTTCAAGGGGAATAGAATATAAAAGCAAGGAGATAATGCTCAGGCTTTATAGGACACTAGTCAGTCCCCACTTGGAGTATTGTCAACAGTTTTGGGCCCCATATCTCAGAAAGGATGTGTTGTCATTGGAGAGAGTCCAGAGGAGGTTCACAGGGATGATTCCGGGAATGAAAGGGTTAACATAGGAGGAAGACTTGGCAGCTTTGGGCCTGCATTGACTGGAATTAAGAAGAATGTGGGGGGGGGATCTCAGTGAAACCTACTGGATGTTGAAAGGACTAGATAGGGTGGATGTGGAGAGGATGTATCCTTTGATAGGGGTATCTGGAACTAGAGGGCATAGCCTAAAAATGAGGGGTGACCCTTTAGAACAGAGGTAAGGAGGAATTCTTTTTTAGCCAGAGAGTAGTGAATCTATGGAACGCTCTGCCACAGACTGCAGTTGAGGTTAAATTCGCGCGCATACTTAAGGGGAAGTTGATCATTTCCTGATCAGTCACGGGATCAAAGGACATGGTGAGAGGGCAGGTGTATGGGTCGAGTGTGATCCGGGATCAGCCATGACAGCAGAGCAGACTCGATGGGCTGAATGGCCTAATTCCGCTCCTATGTTGTATGGTCTTATGGTTTTATTAACCTGAAGCAAAGCACAAGCTCTCTCACACGTCCTCTGCCTGAGCTCTTGGTCTTTCCCTTTCATAGTCATGGTCATACTTTATTGATCCCAGGGCAAATTGGTTTTCGTTACAGTTGCACCATAAATAATAAATAGTCATAGAACCATAAATAGCTCCAGTATACAGTTGAAGTTTGTAGAACTTCAAAGCCTCAAAACCCATAATAGCAGCAGGCACACACACACACCAGCACATACACACACAAACATATTCACATTTGTTCCCACAAATAGCAGCTAACAGCCTTTCCTTTAATTAATTTGTACTACTGATAAAGGCAGTTGCCATTACTAATGTGAATGTGTGAAGTTTTAAAGAAAATGCTGTTAAAAGAATGTGAGAAATGTTATTAATGAATTCTTTATCTTAGGCAGTCCCGTAAAAATGAGCTTGACAGCTTTTCCTCCCCAGTTTAGATGAAAAATGCAGACTCCTCCATAGATGGGGCAGGAGTTGGGGTGGGTAGACAGGGAGTTTGTGTGTGTGTGTGTGTGTGTGTGTGTGTGTGTGTGTGTGTGTGCACGTGTGTGTGTGTGTGTGTATACGTGTGCATGCACGAGCGCACTCCTGATGCATAGCTTCAAAACCACTTCGAATACACCTTCTCCAGTTTTAACTCCCAAGGGCCAGAGGTTTCCAGGAATCAAGTGGACGCCGCAATTCTTAAAACAATCTGTCTCAGATCTGAGTTTAGAACAGAGCGTCCTTTTTGGGGTCTGTTATTGGACATGTGAATGATGTGGCCTGCTCAGTGTAACCATATGAATGGAACTGTGGCACCATTGGTGGGAATGTTGGCCTGGGAAAGGATAATGATGTCAGTTTGCTTATCCTTCTAATGAAGATTTTGTGGACAGACCAGGGTAGGGATCATTGCTGCCTGATAGACATTGCGTTAGACGTGTTAGAAAAGCATTCTTTTCCTCTAATGACCAGAATCAGCCCCTGGCCAATTGGGGATAAGCAATATTAACATATTACAGCTCAGATTAGCCAAAGTTTTAATTGAAGCAGTGTCTAATCTTACATTTGTTGTGATCACAGTGGGGAGGGGATTCTGAGACTGACTGGTGAAATTGAATGAAGAACAAAAGGAATGTGACCTTTATCCTGAAGCATTTCATAACTGACTGAAATGATTCATCTTAGTTCAGGGATTCGTCTGGCAGAATATCTCCCCTGACACCCTCATTGCTCTGAAGTGTTTGAATTCTCCTTGCTATCACACACATTATGTCTCAGCCATTCCTCTCGTCTGCTGTGAATTGCACCGGTTGCCCTTTGCACTTTGCTGCACAAGCGGACCTCACTGGACGTGACGTACTTTGGAATCACACCTGTGTGTGAGAAGTTACCTGTGCAGGTGTTCCCAGAGTTTCCAGCATAGCGACCACTGCCTCAGCCTGTCCAGCCTCTCTGCTTCCTCACCAGAAATGCACAGGGATAACAATCTCACCACAGAAGGGTAGTGAAATCAGGAGAGGAGAGAGGCTAAACTCACTACAGGAGAAGGAGTGAAGCCACAGGGCAGCTGTCCCTATTGTACTGCCCTGGCTTGCATATCATGCTGGGATGCAACCTCCATGGTCGACCTCGAACAACAGAGGGCCTCAAGACCTGCTCTCTTGAATTCTCCGACCAGTATCCCTCCTGTAGTTAATTCATACCTCCTCCCACACCAGCATTACTCCTCCTCTTGTGGTGATGAATCCAGAGGAACAGCAGAGACTGATGCAGTTTGGCATCAGTGGCATGGTAGGAGTTGCCAGTCAGTGTTGAACTCAATGTAGGGCCCTGTTAGAGACTCCAGCTCCGGACTTTTCCCTCTGTGCGTGTCCCTATGAGTGGGTATAGCCACAAGGCAGCAGTGGTTTGAAACCAGGTTTCTTTCTCCAAAATGAGCTGCCAAGCCCCCATCTGCCTGTAACAACTGGTTTGAAGGACTTTGCCCCTTCTCCTGTCAGTAGAAACGGTTCTGCCAGGTTTAGTAGCTAAGCCACATGTGAAGATCAGGAACTGGACTTGGTTTTGTCAGGGGCTATTTGAGATGCATACCATTGTCAGTATTTAATAGGTATCGGGAGCTTATCCACACTACCTCCCCTCGCTATAACGAGCTTAAGGAGGTTTAATAACCTTACTAAGGAGGCGATAGCGAACCCACTACAACAGAGACATGGAAGCCACCGTGGAAGGGATGGTAAACTTACTCTGGTGGGAAAAGCAAGCACCCAATTGGCGGGAGAACGATAGTGGCAGTGGATGAACGGTAGGAAGGAGAGGGAGCTCACCAGAAGAAGACTGTGTCTATCACACAAGGTAGAGTGAACATGTTGTGGGTGGGGCAGTGAGAGCTCCGTGGGAGGGAGAGTGAACTTAAACGTGCATTGGCAAACTCAGTATGATGTGGAAGGTGAGTTCTCTGGAAGGGGGACTGCAAACCCATTTTTTAAGCGTGTAGCGCATTCTCTATGAAGAAGGGTGAGCTGTCACGAATGAGGGCTTTATCCCCTAACCTTTGGCAGATTCAGTCAGGAACGAGGATGTCTCTGTTCTTATTATTTGTTCAGAGACACCACCTTTGTTTCATTTAATATACAGTCTGTATACTTCCACAAAATTTCTCCACAGTTAAAGTTTAATGAAATCTCCCATCAAAGGAAGTCACTGTAACTGAAGTCATGATGTCACTGTGCAAAAATCTTATTGCTTTTTTTGTTACAAAACCCAAGGTACTTGGTCACTTTAAATTTCGAGGGTGAAATTGGGGGAAACTTAAGACCTAGCTTTTTAATTGCAGATAATTAATAGTTACTTCTTGATTTCAAATACTGTCAAACAATATTGTTTGTGCTAAATAATGCCCATTATTATTTTTCTCCTTTTCAGCTCTGAGGTTTTGTTGACTCTGTTCCCAAACAACCTGGCACCCAGTGACATCTGACCCCATCGTTCCGTGTGCCTGCCTCCCACTTTCCCGTCCATGGCAATATCTGAGGTTGGAGTAATGGAGGGGAGGTGAGGAACCAAAAGCTCCTCCTGACATGGAGTGCAGCTCCAAGGCAGAACCAGGATCGATGTCACACTCACCAAACAACTGGCTTACATGCAGTGTTGTTCCTTCACCCTGAGGGTGGCCTCATTGTGGCACAGTATTGCTTCTGTTACAATAATAACTGTATTTCAGCAAATACTTCATCAGACAAGACCATGAATGTAGATCTTTTAAGAATTCACATGAACGTTGATAAATCAAGTAAGTCTCTCTATAAATAAATTCTCTAGCAATGAACCAGGCCAGGACGCTCTGCGAGAGTGTGTGTAGACCTCAGTGTATCTTGGATTGGTTTGTTTGTCATTCCGCTGGGATCTTCCTCTGTTCCATCTCCTGGGAAAGAAAACCATCGGATAAAACTTCACGTTAGAAAATATTGACAGAGGACAGGGCTGTACAAACAGGAGTAAGCTCTAGGTTTAATGGTTAGAAATCACAAGACGTGCTGATGTCCTTGGAGATCAGTGCCAGCCACAGGTAAATTCATAACTCATCCAAATATGATTAAAATGATGACACAAGAAACTGCAGACGCAAGAATCTGGAGCAACAAACAATCTGCTGGAAGGACTCAATGGGTTCACCAGCATCTGCAGGAAGAAAGAATTGGACTGGGGCAGGGGTTCAACCTGAGATGTCGACAGTTCCTGTTCTCCTTCAATCCACTGAGTTCTTCCAGTAGGTTGATAATTTCTACTCCTCCCTCATCTCCTGAAGGCACTGTCTCTCACCGGGATTGGTTTGGGAACACAGTAACCCTTCAAGACTTAATTTACAGAGGTCACTATCTGAGCCCAACCCTGGGGTGTTGGCGGGCTGTCTGACTTTGATTCTGTTCTCTCCTGACGCCCACAGGCAGAAACAATTCTGTGTGGTGCAGAGGACAAGATTAAATGCTACTTTAAAACACCTTGCTCCCGAAGGTAAGATTAAAAAAATATACCTCTGTAATCAGGAGAAATGTAGATTTCATGGTGGCTTGATTGCTTATAACATAATGCAATGAACGGAGAGTCTGTGTCCATGTTCTAATTATTTGAAATAAATAGGTCAGGGAGTATGGGGTTAACCAGTTGTGCTGTGTGCTGGGTTGGTCGTTTCTCAGGGTGCTGGAGTTGGGAAACAGACGGCTGGCTAATATAAAGAACCCCGATCCCCTACTCACCTCCAAATGAGAGCTGACTGTATTCTAGGCAGGAGGGGAGACTGCCTGGATCTCATTTCTTAAGGGGTTTGGCAGGCAATTTTCCAAACCCTTCTGCAGCTAATGGGCCTGGGGTTTTTATTTGTTATCTTGCCTTTCCTGGGAGATAACAAGATTCCTGGAGGGAAAAGGGTGCCAGTACAGCATTGTTTGATGGCTCACAACTGGGTGAGTGGGTTGGCCATTTCCTGTCATTGGGGATCGTGCTATGAATATTACGGTGCAATTCAGTCATCTCAGCAACAGCAGAGCAGCAGTTTTGTACCTGAGGCAAAGAATAGACTCAAGCAGAATGCTGATCAACCTAGCCCATCTCTTGGTCCATATGTAGTCATTCTGACTGTACTTATTCTGAACTTAATAACCATTCCATCTGTAAGGGTTTCTTCTTTTATGTTACTGCTAAGGTGAATAAAATGGCTTCTCTGTACTGTTAACTGCTGAGACAGTGGTTCTCTATAGCAGTTAGTGATAACAGGACTTGTATTCATTTGTTAACCAATTGGGGATAGATGTTACTCTTTCTGTCTGTGTGAAAGCTGTTAGTTTGCGCGGGCTTCAGGGGAGAAGGCGTGAGGAGGATGAAGAGAGAAGGCGTGGCTTGAGGAGATGGTTGCCGGATCCGCTGGGCCTGGGCTTGGGGCGGGAGCCTAGGGGTCGACGACGAGCGAAGGAGGATCAGCGAAAGCGAATCCGTGAACTCCAATGTTTGTGTACTGGACATGTTCATGCGATTATTGGCGCCTTTTATTTCTTTTCCTTTTCTTTTGTTTCTCTACTAACCCCATACTTTTACCAGGGGGCTACACATCCCTCCCTAGCTGTATTTTATGTCACTATTTTTTTTTAACCTAACCTTGTTTTTTCCCCGTCAGACTTTGTGGGATTACAGAAATCATTAAAACAGTGCTCCCACTCCACAGTGCACAGAAATATCAGCAATTACAGGCTGGGCCATGGTGTTCATTCCAAGAAAGATTATTGTAGTAAGATATGAACTCCCACACTTGCTTATCAAACTGCATTTTTGCATTCCTTTCTGAATTGGCAGACTGCTGATTTTAATTTTTACTTTCCCGTGTTTCTACATTTTGAAAGCCTGAGCCAAGAAAGGAAGAAAGCCCACTTGGGTTTCATGCCTGTTTCCCTTCAGGGTGAGCTGCCCACGGAACTGAGCATCCAAACGTACAGGGTGAGGAGTTTGGCGCCTGCAGATCCTGAATCCCTGTGAGAATTTGAGCCTTCTGCAGAGCAGAGAACAATCTCAATCATTTAATATATGGGAAAGAGCCAATTAAAGCTTAAATTCAGAGCCTGTTTCTGAGGCTGAGGCCTTTCTCTATCTGAGTGTCTCCTCCCTCTAGTGGAAATTTCTTATGATCTTATGTAAATTCCTCAGGCATTAGTAGATGCACGTGAAGGTTTATTAGCAAGTAACTTGCTCGATGTAAAGGATTCAGTTTCATATAAGAAAATAGGAGCAGGGGTAGGCCATTCAGCCCCTCTTATCTGCTCCACCATTCTGTATATTCATGGGTGATCTGTCCTAGGCCTAATCTCCTCTTCCGTGCCAGGTCCCCACAGCCCTCAATTCCACGATCTCTCAAAACTTCATCTTTTTCGTCTTTACATGCCCACAATACCTGAGCTCAGTGCCCTCTGGAGTAGGGCTGCATTGTCTTACAGTGAGAAAGCGTTCCAGCCTCATACTGTACAGGCAGCTGACCTTTCAGCTTCTTGAAGCAGCTTTGTAGCTTCCTTGCAGGTCACTTCAGGTTTGATTGTAACACGGTTTCCAAACAGAGCTCTCTTTAACACCAACTTTCACAACAAGGCTAATGTCACCCTCCCCACTGTAAATAATTCTAACAGTCTGATCCCAAATCCCAACCAGAGGACTCCCAGACTGAAGATTAAAGATGTTACCAAGTAATTAGGATTAATTTTTCTTTTGCAATCATTTAATTTTTCTCTGCTATTATTGAACAACAAGCTGATGGTATAATCACGAGTACCAGTGTGATAAAGGTACACCAAAAGAGTCTGGCTAATATCAACAGAAACGCAGTTGGTGACACAGAGAGCTGGCATTGAGCCTAAGAGAATGTTTGGAGCTGGATTAAGGTCAGTTGAGATATGATCAAAGTGTTCAAATTATCCCATCATTTCAAGTGAACTTGATTATTCAGTCCCTTAGGCATGTTAATTCCTCCCAGCCAATGCCTCGTGCTGCCATTCCCAGCACTTGGCCCAGTCACACCATCGGGTTATCAGCCTTGAAGATGTTCTGAGTGCTGAGCGCATCAGTTTTTGACATAAACGATAAGCTGGTCAAGGCAAAGGGAATGGAGCCTTCCATCCCAATGCCTGTTATCAATTACTCCAAGGATGGTTGAAACTACAGCTTCCTCCACGTAATAACGGTGTACATGATGCTATTACGGCTCGGGGCGTCGGAGTTCGGATTTCAATTCTGACACCGTCTAGAAGGAGTTTGGACGTCCTCC
This sequence comes from Mobula birostris, assembly GCF_030028105.1. Classification (NCBI taxonomy): domain Eukaryota; kingdom Metazoa; phylum Chordata; class Chondrichthyes; order Myliobatiformes; family Myliobatidae; genus Mobula; species Mobula birostris. The sequence goes on from NC_092396.1 coordinate 25,764,634, forward strand.
CCGTGAAGGTGTGGGTTTCCACGGGGTGCTCCAGTTTCCTCCCACATTCCAAAGACGGTTGGTAAGTTAATTAGTCACTGTAAATTGCCTGGCGATTAGGCTAGGGTTAAATAGGTGTGTGTTTGTGCAGTGCCGGTTGTGGGGCTGTATCTCTAAAACAAATACAAAATAATTTAAATCACTTCCAATGTGTATCTCAGTTTAGCTTCATTTGATCTCCAAGGACTACCTCAGATTCGCTTTACGTAGGGACTTCTAACATTCAGCAAGGTGTGGAGTGTTCAATCCTCTGGGTCCTGGCAGATTCCAGGGCTTTGTAATGAATTTCAAGCTTGAGAAATGCTGTATACAGGTTACACATGAGATGACTCACAGTAAACCTGTGCATGGTGCTTGCATACCAAAGAGTTCTCAAGGTTGATGAGGCGTGTCGTGGTGTCACAGAGGTCTTGGCCTTGCTTCTTCAGCTCTCTCTTCAGCACCTCAATCTCATAATCCTTCCTCTTCAGCTTCTCCTCCATCATCTTCCGACGAGCCTCGGCCTGGAGCCAAAGCACGAGAGAGAAATGAGAACCCCTTTTGACAAAGAGGTGTATCAAACAGTGCGGAATGGGGTCTTTCCTACTAGGAAAACAGCCGGCACTAGTTTAACAGGCAGCATGGGAAGATACAACTGGGATACAACAGAGATGTCAGGTCTTTTCCCAGAGAGGGAGAGAGTAACTTCCTTCCAATTGCATTTTAGGGAGTCCTGTTTAGAAAGAGGAAAAACAGGAGAAGGAAAGGTATTGTCTGTCTATTCCTAGACGGAATGAGATTGGCAAGTTCCATATGATTCCATAAAGGAAAGGAATTTGCAAATATCCCGAGAAATGGTTTAATGTGTTAACAAAATCTATTCACCAGACAGGTTACTAGGATCAATATTTCTGAGTAACAGCATGTATTCAAAAATTATCATTAACATGCACAGGAACATTACCAAAAGTTGACACAGCAAGGTCCTTCAAAGGAGATAGTAGGACAGGTGACCAAAAAGGCAGTCAGTGTGGCAATAATGAATTAAGGTTGGATAGTTAGGAAGAAAAAATTTGGGGAGGGAATTTCATTGCTCCCAGGGACAATCAGCTGAAGGCACTGATGGAATCAGAGTTAATTGAACATATAGAAGTGGCCAAAATTGGATCACAGTGGCTGCAAGATTCAGGAGGTTTCAGAGATGGGGAGAGGTTGTTCTACACAGTCTAACTCTTGTGCTTGTACAGTATATGCAGTGTGCACTGTATTTAACCTTAAACAATCTTCACAGTTAAACTTTGGGGTAATTTTAATTCTACACCACGTGGTGGAAAATGGATCATTTGGCTTGATCAACAGCATTGCATTCACTGATCCAATCCCACTGGTCTCCCATTGAGAGGATTTGTTAGAAGTGACCCTCTCAGCAACAAGTGCAGATGTGAGCACTGGACCTCCACAGAGGCCCAATCTCTCACCTTGCCGTGAATATCCTCCTTCACACAGCTATGAGACGGGAACTTGCTTCCTTTTCTGTCCAACTGTTCTACATGGATGGTCTGCACGAAACAAAAAGAGTAAAGTCAGTGACGTAGACATCTGACTTTTGCCACTGCCTGTGGTTCTGGCACAGAAGACATTATGAAACTGTAGCTGTTTCCACACTGAAATGTTTTACATTCCTAGTTCTGATAAACCACTCTTGCAGTCTTTTATGAACCAGTGCAATCAAATAACATCTAAGGATATAATTATTTACTTTAATTGGGTTAAAAAATTCCTTGATTTATTTAAGTATGGTAGTCTGGTGAAGTTTCATTAATTCATATGAAAATGGCACAAACGCATGGCCTGTACATTGGGGTGTCTTCTCCAGACTGTAACAAAATAACTTTGAGGCCATTCACTTCTACCTCGTAGGCACAAGTGCTTAGTTTTCTGGTAAATTTAATATTTAATAGGTAAAGTCTTTTAAAATGTACCTTACAGTTCCCTGCAGCTAAAATCAATTCATTTTTGGAACCTACATGCAGTTCTCTAAACCAGCAGAATTTATGGAAACAGTGTGCCTTAGTTAACATCTTTAACACAGGAAAAAAAATCTGAAGGTATCACTGGACTTTAGATGAATGAGGTGATTAATTTGATCTGGAGGCTGGCTAGCTTTGTGGGCAGAGTCAGCACTTACCTCATGGAAAGTAAACTGCTAAACCTAAAGTTCAACAGTACTTTGCGGGGAGAGTATACTATAAAATCTCTCCTCATAGTCTAACTCCCTCAACTCTGGAATCAACTTGGTGAACCTCCTCTGCACCACCTCCAAAGCCAATATAGCCTTCCTCAAGTAAGGAGACCAGAACTGCACGTACTACTCCAGATGCAGTCTCACCAGTACGGGTTGCAGCATAACCGCCCTGCTCTTAAATTCAATCCCTCTAGCAATGAAGGCCAACATTCTATTTGCCTTCTTGATAGCCTGTTGCATATGCAAACCCTTTTGTGATTCATGCACAAGCACTCTCAGGTCCCTATGCACAGCAGCATGCTGCTATTTTTGACCATTTAAATAATAATCTGCTGTCTCATTTTTCCTTCCAAAATGGATGACCTCACATTTACCAACATGATACTCCCATCTGCCAGACCCTTGCCCACTCACTTAACCTATCCATATCTCTCTGCAGGCTCTCTGTATCTTCTGTATAATTTGCTTTTCCACTCAGTTTAGTGTCATCAGCAAACTTAGATACACTACACTCAGTCCCCTCTTCCAGATCGTTCATGTATATCGTGAACAGTTGCAGGCCCAGCACTGACCCCTGCAGCACATCACTTACCACTGATTGCCAACCAGAGTAACAGTCATGTATCCCAAGCCTCTGCTGTCTATTAGTTAACCAATCCTCTGTCCATGCTAATACATGACCCCCAACTCTATGCATCCTTATCTTATGGATAAATCTTTTATGTGGTACCTTATCGAATGCCTTCTGGAAATCCAAGTCTGTTCCCCTCTATCCACTGCACACATTATATCCTCAAAGAACTCCAGTAAGTTTGTCAACCTCTGCAGATGCTGGGGTCAAAGCAACACTCACAACACGCTGGAGGAACTCAGCAGGTCGGGCAGCATCCGTGGAAAAGATCAGTCAACGTTTCGAGCCGGAACCCTTCGTCAGGACTGAAGAGGGAAGGGGCAGAGGCCCTATAAAGAAGGTGGGGGGAGGGTGGAAGGGAGAAGGCTGGTAGGTCCCAGGTGAAAAACCAGTAAGGGGAAAGATAAAGGGGTAGGGGAGGGGAAGCAGAGAGGTGATAGGCAGGAAAGGTGAGGAAGGAATAGGTAGTAGGAGGCGGAACCATAAGGAAGGTAGTAGGCAGCTGGGGGAGGGGGCAGAGTGAAACTGGGGTAGGGGAAGGGAGGGAGAGGGAATTACCGGAAGTTGAAGAATTCGATGTTCATACTAAGGGGCTGGAGACTACCCAGAGGTGTTGCTCCTCCAACCTGAGTTTAGCCTCATCGTGGCAGTAGAGGAGGCCATGTATGGACATATCCGAATGGGAATGTGAAGCAGAGTTGAAGTGGGTGGCTACCGGGAGATCCTGTCTATTTTGGCGGACGGAGCGGAGATGCTTGACGAAGCGGTCCCCCAATCTGCGTCCGGTTTCACCGATGTAGAGGAGGCCGCACCGGGAGCACCGGATGCAATAGATGACCCCAACAGACTCACAAGTGAAGTGTTGCCTCACCTGGAAGGACTGTTTGGGGTCCTGAATGGTGGCAAGAGAGGAGGTGTAGGGACAGGTGTAGCACTTACACTTACAGGGATCAGTGCTGGGTGGGAGATCCATGGGGAAGGACGTGTGGACCAGGGAGTTGCGGAGGGACCGTTCCTGTGGAAAGCGGAGAGGGGTGGAGAGGGAAAGATGTGCTTAGTGGTGGGGTCCTGTTGAAGGTGGCAGAGGTTGCGGAGGATAATGTGCTGGATCCAGAGGCTGGTGGGGTGGTAGGTAAGGACAAGGGGAACTCTGTCCCTGTTGTGGTTGTGGGACGATGGAGTGAGGGCTGAAGTGCGGGAAATGGAGGAGATGCGGGTGAGGGCATCATTGATGATGGCAGAAGGGAAACCACGATCCTAAAGAAAGAGGACATTTGAGATGTCCTAGAATGGAAAACCTCATCCTCGGAGCAGATGCGGTGGAGACGGAGGAACTGGGAGTAGGGAATGGCATTTTTGCATGTGGCGGGGTGGGAAGAGGTATAGTCGAGGTAGTTATGAGAGCCAGTGGACTTGTAGAAGATGTCAGTGGACAGTCTGTCTCCAGAGATGGAGACAGAGACATCGAGAAAGGGGAGAGAAGTGTCCGAGATAGAGGAAGTGAATTTGAGGGCTGGGTAGAAGTTTGAAGTAAAGTTGATGAAATTGACGAGCTCAGCATGGGTGCAGGAAGCAGCACCAGTGTAGTCATCAATGTAGCGAAGGAAAAGTTGGGGAGCAGTACCAGTATAGGTTTGGAGCACAGACTGTTCCACATAACCAGCGAAGAAGCAGGCATAGCTGGGGCCCATGTGAGTGCCCATAGCTACACCCTTGGTCTGAAAGTTTGTCAAACAGGACCTGCCTTTGCTGAATCCATGCTGTGTCTGCTACATTGTATTGCCTTCCTTACTATCAACTTGACCTGTAAGGAATCCTGCACAAGGACCCCTTAGTACCTCCAATTTCTGAACTCACTGTCCATTTAGAAAATAGCATACAGCTTTTTTCTTTCTACCAAAGTGCAAGAGACCATATACTTCCCTACACTGTATTCCACCTGCCAATATTCTGTAATTACCACCAGAAACTCCAGCCACTGCTGCTCTATAGTCACCCTGCTAGTGTACCCTTCCAATCAACCCTGGCCAGCTCCTCTCTTGTATCTCTGTAGTTACCTTTACTCAACACTAATACCAAGACATCTGATCTTAGTTTCTCCCTCTCAAACTGCAGGATGAATTTTATCATATTATGATTACTGCCCCCTAAGGGTTGCTTTACCTTAAACTTAATGAAATCTGGTTCATTACACAAGATCCAATCCATAATGGCCTTATCCCTTGTGGGCTTGACCACAAGATGCTACAAAAGGCATTCTACAAATTCTTTCTCTTGGGATCTAGCACCAACCTGATGTCCCAAAATTCCTTGCGTATTGAAATCCCCCATGACTATCATTGCACTTCCTTCTTCACATGCCTTTTCTGTCTCCTGTTGCAGCTTGTACCCCACATTCTAGCTACTGTTGGAAGGCCCGTATGTAACTCCCATCAATGTCTTTTTACTCTTGCAGTTTCTAAATCCTACCGACTAGGATTCTACATCTTCTGATCCTATATCACTTCTTTCCAAGGACTTGATTTACTTTTTTTTTAACCAACAAAGCCATTCCATGTCCTCTGCCCAGCTGTTTGAATTTTTGATATGATGTGTATCCTTGGCTGTTTAGTTCCCAGCTGTGATCTTCTTTCAACCACAACTCTGTGATGCCTACAATGTCATACCTGCCAGTCTCTAACTGCACTACAAGATTTCCTATCTTATTTCATACACTGCATGCATTCAAATATAATACTTTCAGTCCTGTATTCACCAGCCTCTTCTCAATTTTGTCTCCATGTTTTCTGAAGATAAATGCTTATCTCTTTCTAAACTTTTTTTTGTCTTATTCTTTATTCTGGATACTTCAGGAACCTCTCTTGCTCACTCACTGCATTGAAGTTTTGTTGAAGATGCCCTCATTGAGATAAGAAGTTAAAACAAGACCCAAATCTGCTTGCAGACGGAAGTGGAAGACCCAGAACCTCACTTTATTAAAAACAGTAGAGTTGTCATTTGTGGCCTGACCAACATTCATCTTTCAACTAACATTACTAAATTATCGATTAATTGGCACATAACAATTTGCCATTTGTGAGAGTTTGCTGTGCACAAATTAACTTTCACATTTTCTGTATTACAATGACTACTCTTCAAAATCACTTCATTGGCTGCTAATTGCTTTGGGGACTTCCTGAAAGAGACATAAATAATAATAAATAATATAGCAAGTATTTTTGACATAGAAATTAAATTTAGACACTCCTATTGTCTTGATTCCCCAGGCATCAAAAGTCAAAGCCAATACTCCTTTGCTCCTAATGGTTTGGTGTACCAAAGTATTCAATAATAGTTGAATTATTGAGGGAAGAGAGTTCATATTTTGTGCCTGCGGAATAGCTTCCATACAGAGAGGATATTATGAAATTTTTTTGTAACTTCAGTTCATCTCAGATATAAGTGAGCTCCCAAGGACATTGGCTGCAGTGACAACAACTGGGTGTATTGTATAAAGAGAGTGCAGATTGTGTAGCTTGTATTGAGGCAAAGAAATTGATAAGTTTGAAACATAATTTTAGAAAGTGGATGCTGGAAATATGAGAAGAGTAGAAAATGCTGGAAATAGAAGGTCAGGCATTATTTGTAGAAGAAGAAACAGTTAAAGTTACAGGTAACTGACCTTTCATCAGTACTGACTCGAGGTGAGAAGTTACCATCTGAGATGCAGTTTACGTAAGGCTACAAATTAGAAAAAGATCAATCAGGGTTCCTCCCAAATTCTATCCAGTGCCTACCATCACTTCCGAAGAAAGGCCACTGGCCCAAAATGTTAACTCTCTACAAGATGGGGGCGTACCGAGATGATCAGAGGCATAGAGAGAGTGGCCATTCAGAGACCTTGTCCCAGGGCAGAAACTGCTAATACAAGAAGGCGTGACTTTAAAGTGTTAGACGGAAAGCACAGGTGGGGGGGGTGGGGGGTCAGAAGTAGGTGTTTTACGCAGGGAGTGGTAGAAGTGTGGAATACACTGCCAAGGATGGTGGTAGAGGCAGAAACATTACGGTTATTTAAAAGACCCTTAGATAGGCATATTGATGATAAAAAATGGAGAGTTATGTGGGAGAGAAGAGTTAGATTGATTTTGGAGCAGGTTAAAGTGTTAGTACAATATCTTCGGCTGAAGAACCTGTACTATATTGTACAGTTCTATGTTCCTCTCTGCACAGATGCTGTCTGACCTACTGAATATCTTCAGCATTTTCTTTTCTTTGTTCAGACTGAGAAGTTGCTGGGCTTGGTTCCTTTCTGCGCTAAACCGCCCAACGTGGCAAACACAGGGTGTAGGATTGATCAGTGCTAAGGAGGGAAAACAAGTCTTGCATGGTTGCAGTTCCTTCCTGATCACCATCCTGTGATTGCTTCTGGATAACAACACATACACATGATGAGGAGGAAGGAACAACCAACCGTGATTCCCTGCACAGTTGAATAGGAGGTTAACACTCAATAATGCGTGTGAAGAATGTCTGGACAAGTAAGCTACTTTATAGCCAGATCCCAGTGAGAAACAGGGCTTTCGGTAAGGGAGAGAGCTTTCCAATAAAATTACTGCTCCCAATTCTCACAGAAGTGTAGGTCACAACCCTACAGAGTATACCCCATTGATTCAATGTGTGGAATGGGGGTGGAACTTTTGCCATGGCTTCTAATGAACCAATGTTAGTGTTTGCTGAAGCATATTATTATCTACTGTATCATAGACACATAGAAACATAGAAAATAGGTGCAGGAGTAGGCCATTCGGCCTTTCGAGCCTGCACCGCCATTCAGCATGATCATGGCTGATCATCCAACTCAGAACCCTGTACCTGCCTTCCCTCCATACCCCTTGATCCCTTTAGCCACAAGGGCCATATCTAACTCCCTCTTAAATATAGCCAGTGAACTGGCCTCAACTGTTTCCTGTGGCAGAGAATTCCACAGATTCACACTCTCTGTATCAAAACTGTATTAATGAGTGTTGGTAATAACGCCTTTAAAAGATGCATCTTCTTATTGGTACAAAAGGTTGATCAGACTAACCACGAGGTTTCTGTGTAGCAGAGTGGATTGGATGACGTGATTTGCTGCACTGAGTTGAGTATCAGACACACTGTGCAACTCTAGGATGGGGAATCTGCTGATACAATTCTTCTTTATATTTAAAGTTTCTGTTACCCCTAAAACAAGTAAGTGAAGCAACCTCACATCCTGGACCAGCAAAGAATTCTAATCAAAATTACTTGTCCTGTTCTCCACTTGGACTAAGATTTAATGTGACCTGAACATCTCCCACTACCTTTTCCAAGGAACATTTTACATGAGTGATCTGGGACAGTGCAAGTGTCAGCGGACTTTGGTACTCTGTGTGTGCGCATCGTTTCACCTTCACACTTTGGCCAGCCGGTCGACTTCCACCTATCAAACGTCAGCTGAGCTACACACAGCGTTGGAGTACAAATGCCAGGGAGTTACACCTAGCACTTACGGAACACAACTCTGGTCCGTTGGTGAGCACCTCATCTCAAAATGTATTTGAAGGATTTGGAGACGGTTAGAACGAAGCAAGAGGGGATTTAATGGAAGTCATGAGCATGAGGAAGTCTGCAGGTGCTGGAAATCCAAAACAACACTCACAAAATGCTGGAGGAACTCAGCAGATCAGGCAGCATCGAGGGAAGTTAACAGATAGCTGATGTTTCGGGCTGAGGCGTTGACTATCTATTCACTTCCGTAGATGCTGCCTGACCTGTTGAGTTCCTCCAGCATTTTGTGTGTGTTGCATCAAATGCAAGTGTTTAAAATTATGAAGGATTTGGAAAGAGTGGATAAAGATGACCAATTTCCAATATCTCAGATGCTGTTTACATGGAGGTAAGGACTGAAGGCGAGTGGCTAAAGAACAAGAGACAAAATGAAGGACGGCTTTTATACAAGGCAAGCTTGGGATAAGGAATGTCCTGCAAATCAGATGGTGAATTCATTGGTGACTTTTAAAAGGAAACTAAATAAAAACCAATCCGAAACAGTGATCTGGGATCAAGTAGAGATTCCAGGACTAACTGGAATATTCTAATTTTAGATTATGAGTCATGCAGACTCAATGGGCCGGACAATTTTGTTCTTTGCTGTACTGCTCTATGACGCGGTGATTCAGTGTCTCACAAGCTTTACTAATGTCCTGTCAAAATCAGATAATGGAATGTTTTTCCGGCCAGTGGACTCAATGGACAATAACTCTTCTCAGAGAACCACAGCGGAGAGCAAGCAACTTCGGGATGAGGCCGACTGTTGTACAGTGGGACGGTGTTAGGCTCTGTCTTCAAGCAATGTTTCCGAAGAGAGAGATTCTTCTGCGTTTCTTCCTTTATGGAATGTTAATTTGCTGACAAAGACCGGGCTTATTGCTCATTGCGGCTGCCTCCAAGTTTGCAACCACTGGGGAAGCTGTGAAGCACTTTCACTAGTGAGATAGTTAAAACAACTCTAGTCTGTATGGGGATTCTCTTTTTACTTGTTGTTACAATAACACTTCCCACATAGAAGCCTCTGACAATCTAATATGCTTGCACGCTGTGGTTGGAACGTTTAATTCATCCCTACTGCCTGTTACAAGTGGAGGTCTATCTAAGGAAGCCTCTGATGTTGAAAACCTGAAGTAACAAGTTGAGCTGGAAGGTGTAGAGTCAATCACTCTGCATCTCAAAGAATGAAAATGCAAAGGCAAAATCCCGCAGATGCTGGAAATCGGAGTATAAACAAGTACGGGGTGCCACGATAGAGTAGCGGTCAGCATGACATTGTTACCACTTGGGGCGTCAGAGTTTGGAGTTCATTCCCACGTGATCTTTAAGGATTCTGTGCATTCTCCCTGTGGAAAGCCTGATTTTTCTCTGGGTCCTCTGATTTCCTCTCACAGTCCAAAGACATACTGGTTAGTAGATTAATTGGTCTTTGTACGTTGTCCCGTGATTAGGCTAGGGCTAAATTGGGGGTTGCCGGGTGGTGCGGTTTGAAGGGCTGAATGAGCTATTCTGTGCTGTATCTCTAAATAAGCAGAGTAGTGCAGCAACAATGCAGCAGATCATGCATTTGTAGAGGCTTTTGGCAAAAAGGTACAAATGATTTGGCCCCTTCAGAAAACTGACGGTGAATCCAGACTTGGCTCTGACACAGTTTATGAACTTTATGGTTTCTCTTTCCAAATTTCAGCTTAGCCAAAATCCTGCTGTGTTCGTTCATCCCTGTATCCTGCATGGCAGCGCCTCACGTTTTAAATTCTTGTCCTGTACTCAAATCCTTTCTCCACTTCAACGACTCATTGGGAATTCAGTGCTCCTCCTACCCAGATTTGGTGCAAGGGCTTCATGGAATGTCATATCACTCCATGACTTCCGTCCCTAGATCTCTCAGCTTCTGTGTTATTCACCTCTCTTTTCAGACTTTCCTTAAAACCTGTCTTCCTGATGACTCGGCTTTTGTTCACCGGACCAAATATTCCATTATGTGGATCGATGTCAAACTTTATGTGATAGTTCATCTGTGAAGTGCCTGAGACTTCAGTAAATCGTGATAAAAATCTAAGTTGTTAATGGAACCATTATCTGGATCAAATTCCTTGGACCTTTCTGATAGGAATTCTATCAAAAGGGTCCACGGCCTTGGAAAAGGCTAGGATGTGGATCATACCGAACTTTGGCATTGATAGGAATCCTACTGTGTAAAGGCTTTGGAAAAGGCAAGGGTGCGGATTACACCAAATCTTTACCTCAATGGAAAAGTCCTTGCAAGCGATAACCTTCAACTCTGCTTCAACAGCTGTGTATGTGTGTGTCAGCAGAGGTCTGCACTGGGAGATATCACACTCAACAATACCCATCGATGCATCCCCATTGCACAGGCTGGGCTTACTCCAGTGAGGGGAGCATATAGTGTTTCTGTGCTATATTGACTGTCCTGTTGTACATACTATTTATTACAAATTACTATAAATTGAACATTGCACATTTAGATGGAGACGTAACGTAAAGATTTTTACTCCTCATGTATGTGAAGGAAGTAAGTAATAAAGTCAATTCAATTCAATTCAACATCAAGATGGCTTCAATACTGGTTTGGTTCGTTGTGGATTCTTGCTCTACTCTCAATGGATTGGAATTTCTCAGCTGTCTAAAGAACTGTGGATCATTGAACAGACCACATTTCCTTCAAATCTATTGTCCTTCCAACAACTTCCCTCTTGGGAATCTCAAGGTCAAACTTCAGACACTGCGCTCAAGTCAAAAGCCCGACAGTACCAGAGACCAAACTGCCGCAGTAAATTTAATGAGAAAGTCTTGTGATGGGCCTCCTGAGACTGCTAGTCTAATTTAATTTTAGCAATTGTGAAATAAGATCTCCATTCTTGACAGAGGTTAGAGAATCGATCTGTTCGGCTGAACAAATCGCTGGGATCTCCGGTGGATGTGAGGAGGAGATGGAGGAGAGTGCTGTGCAGAAAGCCCAATAACCTGCACCGGCAGAACTGAGCTGAGTCTCTGTCTGTCATTATCACCAGTCAGCACAACACTGACCCTGGGAGAACCAACATCAGTGAAAGAGCTTCAATTGGTATTGCTGAGTGAGCGACAAGGCTTTGATGGAGCTCAGCTAAGTACGGGATTAAAGTAAGTGATTATCCCACCTGTGAAGAGAGCCCATATAAGAAGGCAGTGCAGGCTCACACAAACTAGAAAATCTCTTAGGTAGAGTAAAATACTTTATAATTTATCCAGAACTGTGGGAAGGCTCAGGACGTTCCAAAGAGTCACGAAGTCAATGACATATTTCTGAATGGTTGCACTGCGGACAGAAAGCAGCACCTGGGGAACCCAAACACTAGGAGCCCTCACAAAGGGTAGGAACATGGAATGAAGGGTCCTCATGGCCTGGGGCTTCTGGGGGGTGGGGGGCACCAGATAGGATGAAGTTCATCACTGGTCAAATCATGCTAAGGTTGCAAGAATTTAAAGCTTAAACTCAAGGAGGGAGCTAACTTCTTTGGAGAGATGCTGAGGAACAGAGGAGAGAGAAATCTGAGGTCTGGTGTAACTAACGGTGCAATAAGCAGAGCTGCTGCCTCAAAGCTCTAGGGAGCTGGGTTCTTGGTTGCTTCTGGTCTGATTGTAACTTCTCTGTCTATTGTAGTATCTGCTGCTCCAAATGGCCCTCACAATGACTGTTTGCCTCCTCATCTAGAGCACCTTATTAAAAGTGGATAGTGTTCTTACAGTATGTGAGCCTGGACCACACTAATCAGCAGGTTGTTTGTAACTAAAGGACATTAGCTACAAACCTGACCTGACGTTCTCTGTATGCTCATTTCCAATGGTATGAGCGAGAACCTGGACCGCCTACGTCATACATCTCTCCCTGTCTACCCCACTCACTCCTGCAGCTCCAGCAATCCAGGGTTCAATCACAAAGTCATACAGAGGCAAGACCTTCACCCCACCCAGTCCGTGCCAACCTCTTTGCCCATCTACTCTAATCCCACTTGCCTGAATTAGGCCTGTAACCTTCCACGTCTTGCCTTATTTAATTGCTTCTCTAAATGTCTCTTAAAGTAGTAATTTCATTTGAATCCACCACCTCCTCTGGCAGTTAGAAATAACCATCTTCTTCATAAAGAACTTTCCTCTCAAATTCCATTTAAAACTCCTTCCTCTAACCATAAACCTATGCCTTCTTGTTTTAGATACATCCTTCCATGGGGAAAGGAGCCTAGCCATCTACCCTCTCCATGTCATCTCTAAGTCTCCTTTGCTCTAGGGAAAACAAGCCTAGCCTATCCAGTGCCTCCCCACAATTATAGCCCTCCATTCCTCGTGAATCTCCCCTGTGGCTTCTTCAGTGCAACCACATTATCCCGTACTGTGGTGACTGGAATGGCGCCAAATAATTCAAGTGTAGTGTAATCAGTTTTTTGTGAATTGCAAAGTAATGTTCTAACTGTTACAATTTACGTCTTGACCCATGAAGGTAACTATGTCATATGTTTTCTCCACTTTCCTGTGTTGCCACTTTTAGGGAACTATGGACTTGACCCCAAGGTCCCTCAGTTCGTCAACAATCCTACCCCATTTGACTTTGGGTCCTTACCTTGGGTGCTGTTCTGTGTGGAGTTGGTACAATCTCCCTGTACTGTAGCTGGTTGGGTTCCACCTGGTGCTCCATTTTTGCCCTACATCCCAAAGTCATTTGGGTTGGTAGGTTAACTGGTTACTGTAAATTCTCTCCAGTGTGTAGGAGAGGGGTAGAGTCAGGATGGAGCTGATGGAAATGTGGGGACAAGAGGTTACAGCAAAGATTAGTAAGGGAATGGGATTGCTCTTGTACTTGGATGAACTTCATGGGTTGAAATGGCTCTTTCTATGTCAGCTGGCAATAGATGTGGAGTCTAACAGGAAGTCTATGACTAATGCCAACAAATCTACTGTGCGTTTCCACAAAGACAAGCCCCTTACCCAAAATTGTCAGCTGCTCTCCTCGACATCATTTTGATCACAAACCCGCTCTACGGGGAGACCTGCGGCCGCTTTGCACTCTTACCTTACGTTGCTTGTTGGCTTTGTTCAATCTCTTCTCCTGGTCAAAATGTGACTGCATTCGCTCCATGGACTCTCGCAACAGGCCGTTCTCCTCAGTCTGGCTCTGCAGCTGCCCCTGTAAGATCTCCACGTCAGCCTGCTTTTTGTGCAGAGTGATCTGCAAGCATCTGCAGAGAGCACAGCGACAGGGATCAGAATTTGGTGCTGCTCTAAATGTCATTGTCACTGCTAGCCCTCCTTCAAGGCTGGGCAGCGGCAGTGAAGATCCACCCCCAGGTCACCTGATGCCGAGGTTGGAAAGCACTGTTGGGTTGGCCTTTAACCAAGCAAGAGTCAGCAGGAAGAGGAGGAGGGTGGAGCTTGCTAAATTGGCAAATTGGCCCTGACTGCTACCAAACAGGTCAGTCAGCTCAGTACCGGCAATCAGGATAAAAAGCTGCCTGCAGTAAGCTCAATGATAAAATGGCAGAGGAGACCAGCAACTACTTGCAAGCAGCTTTTAATGAGGAAAACCCCCAGGAGTAATCAGACAAAATTCAGCAATGAACCAAGAGAGGCCAATTGAGACCAATCACTAACAAGTAGAAATCTGTTTTCTTTATATAGTGGACTGCAGGTGGGATAGTTGATTGTGCTACCAAGGAGTCAAGGAGGTATCCCTGACTACAAGACTGAAACTTAAGGAGCTTAATCTCACCCACACGTTTTAGGAGCAGTACAGTGGTGTGATAAATGGAACTGCTACCTCACATAACCAGTAACTCAGGTCCGATTCTGACCCCTGATGCTGTCTGTATGGAGTTTGCAGGTTCTCCCCGTCACCACTTGGGCTTCATCCTGGTGCTCCATATTTTTCCCACATCCTAAAGACATATGGACTGTAGATTAATGAGCAACTGTAAATCGCCTGAGGTGAACGCCAGAGTCCAGAGGGAGATGAAGGGGAGCATAAATTGGGATCAGTGTGTGATTAGTGTGAATGGATAGCTGTTGGTCAGTGTGGACTCTCTGAGTTGAAAACTGTGTCTCGGCACTGCGTGGGACTCCATGATAGACTGTTTTCAACATCTTGATTTGATTTATTTTCCCTCAGACAAAAGTTCTGAGAGGCCAGCACGCTTCTCAGTATCAGAGTGCAAGGCCAACCTGTGCTTTGGGTTAGGGATTAGGCAAGTCCTGGCATTCTGGGAATGAGACAAGAGGTTACAAGCTCTGACCCCTCACCAAGCTGCTCTTTCCTCATGTCTGGGCCAAGTCAGTGAGTGCTGGTGATCTGTCTAACACACGGACAACATCTGTGAGCAAAATCCTGTTCACATCTCCCTTCTGGGAATGAAAAGAGGGAGCAGCTCTGGTTCCTTTTTCCAGGAGACCAGTCACAAATTTGTTGTAGGGTTATTATTTATCGGTAAAATGGAAAAGGAGGCAAGGCGAAAGAATGTGACAGAGACAGGACATTGTGTATAAGATGATGAGAGGCATTGATCGTGTGGATAGTCAGAGGCTTTTTCCCAGGGCTGAAATGGGTGCCACAAGATGGCACAGGTTTAAGGTACTTCGGAGTAGGTACAGAGGAGATGTCAGGGGTAAGTTTTTTTACACAGAGAGTGGTGAGTGCGTGGAATGGGCTGCCGGCAATGGTGGTGGAGGCGGATACGATAGGGTCTTTTAAGAGACTTTTGGATAGGTACATGAAGCTTAGAAAAATAAAGGGCTATAGGTAACCCTAGTAATTTCTAAGGTAGGGACATGTTCGGCACAACTTTGTGGGCCGAAGGGCCTGTATTGTGCTGCAGGTTTTCTGTGTTTCTATGTTTCTATGACACGGAAGGACCTTAGCTTAGGAAATCGCAAATTTAAATCAGCTTGACTGGAGCAAAAAAGCAGCAAGGAGCAGAAAACACTCGGAGGAGTTGTACAGTGGTCCCCAAATAGCAGTGACATTGCAGGGCACAGAGTAAATGAGGGAATCTGAGGTGCATGTGACAAAGGTAATGCAGTCATTGTGGGAACCCTTAATCTTTGTAAAGATTAAACAAATCAATTTATCACAAATAGTGATGAGGATGGATTCATGGAGTGTATAAGAGGTAGCTTTCCAGATAAGCAAGTTGAGGAACCGTCGATGGAACAGGCTGTTTTAGGTCTATGACTGTCCAATGAAGAAGGGTTGACTGATGATCTGATAGATATGGTAAATCTAGCCTCCTAGGAATAGTGATCACAATACGATAGAGTTATGTATAAAATTAAAAGTGACTAGTTCTGTCTGAAACTTGGATCTCAATTTGAATAAAGCAAACTACAAAGATATTAGGTGTGGGTTGACCATAGTAGGTTGTGTTAAGGGTATGATTGTGAACAAGCAATGGCTAACAAACAAGCCAAAATCAAGAGGAGAAGTGGTCCCTACCGAGGTGCTATTGGATAATAGAAAAAAGCTGATAACATTGTTAAAATGGTTAGGCTGAGGACTGGAGAATATCAAATTCTGCAAAGGGGACTGTTTTACTAAGGAAAGAAGTATGAAAATAGGCTTACAAGAAACTTAAACAGAGCAGAAGGAAGGACAAGGGTTTGTGCCAGGTTACTGACTGAGCAGCACACAGACTAAGCAAATGCCTTTTTTTAAAAAGTCCAGTGGGGTGAGTACCTGTGATTGTTTGTACTGGAGTACCAAGGGGCTATAACGAGTCAGGGCTCTGCAGGGTAGTGGGGTACTGTTGATCACCTTTGATTATATAATGTGAAGCACACATGAAGCTGAAGCGAGGCTATTCCTGTTATTTCTTGGGTTGCCATGACCTACGGCAGGGTTGACTAAGGTCAGCCTGGTCTTCAGCTCTCACTATTGTATGTTCACCTCCATCGCAGGTTAAATACACGGAGACAAAACCACTGTCACGTGTTCAGATCCGTCTGATCTGTACAGCTCTGAACACTGTACATGATCCGTAATGTTTGGTAATTGCGAATCAATCTGTTTTGTGTTGCCACCAGCTCAATTTTCATTCTTCAGGAGAGCTAACATTTTATGAACCCTGAAAGACAATTTTGCCTATCCTGATGGTGCTGCACTTGTGCTGTGAGAATCAATAAAGCTCTCTCGAGTGTGCTGTTCTATGTCCTGAGGCAAGTAGATTAAGTGATACAGCTACAGAAGGTGACATGAAGACACATTGTTTCCAAAGCATGAAGTTGATAGCTATAATCACAGCACAAATTCATCCGTTCACTCTGATATTAAATCAAAACACAGTCTCAAGGTAAAGGCATTACTTGTCATTTCTGGCAGTGATAATAATTCCCACACTACTGTCACTAGGGGCCTCCGTTTTGTTTGTATTCATATTAAAATACAGTATTCCTTCAATTCTTATCAACATCCCAAGCTACCTCAGAACTAAATGTTGATACCTGAGCCAAAAAATCCTATCCTTTAGAAAATAACTTGTACTTTCTCCACTCCCCATTTCTTGCAGGTTCAACAGTCACCAAATTCCTCCACTATCAGAGCCTGAGAAACGAGGCTACGATTTTCTGACCCTTCCTTGTCGCTCCTGAAGATGGAAGGTGGGATGTGTGGAGAGTGGTTCCAGAGCTCCGCCACCAACAATCCCCTCATTTCCTGCCGGATACAACAATGATTCCACTTCGGAAGCATTCTGAAGGGTTCTGATGAAAAGTCATCGACCTGAAATGCTAACTGTGCTTCTCTCTCCACAGATGTCCAGTACCTGTCTCAGAGGGGGAGAGTTGTAGAGGATGGGGGGATTACAGAGAGGGGGAGAGTTGTAGAGGGATAGGTTAGATTACAGAGAGGGGGAGAGTTGTAGAGGATGGGGGGATTACAGAGAGGGGGAGAGTTGTAGAGGGATAGGTTAGATTACAGAGAGGGGGAGAGTTGTAGAGGATGGGGGGATTACAGAGAGGGGGAGAGTTGTAGAGGATGGGAGGATTACAGAGAGGGGGAGAGTTGTAGAGGATGGGGGGATTACAGAGAGGGGGAGAGTTGTAGAGGATGGGGGGATTACAGAGAGGGGGAGAGTTGTAGGGGATGAGGGGATTACAGAGAGGGGGAGAGTTGTAGAGGATGGGGGGATTACAGAGAGGGGGATAGTTGTAGAGGATGGGGGGATTACAGAGAGGGGGATAGTTGTAGAGGATGGGGGGATTACAGAGAGGGGCAGTTGTAGAGGATGGGGGGATTACAGAGGGAGAGTTGTAGAGGATGGGGGGATTACAGAGAGGGGGAGAGTTGTAGAGGATGGGGGGATTACAGATAGGGGGAGTTGTAGAGGATGGGGGGATTACAGAGGGAGAGTTGTAGAGGGATAGGTTAGATTACAGAGAGGGGGAGAGTTGTAGAGGATGGGGGGATTACAGAGAGGAGGAGAGTTGTAGAGGATGGGGGGATTACAGAGGGGGAGAGTTGTAGAGGATGGGGGGATTACAGAGAGGGGGAGAGTTGTAGAGGATGGGAGGATTACAGAGAGGGGGAGAGTTGTAGAGGATGGGGGGATTACAGAGAGGGGGAGAGTTGTAGAGGGATAGGTTAGATTACAGAGAGGGGGAGAGTTGTAGAGGATGGGGGATTACAGAGAGGGGGAGAGTTGTAGGGGATGGGGGGATTACAGAGAGGGGGAGAGTTGTAGAGGATGGGGGGATTACAGAGAGGGGGAGTTGTAGGGGATGAGGGGATTACAGAGAGGGGGAGAGTTGTAGAGGATGGGGGGATTACAGAGAGGGGGATAGTTGTAGAGGATGGGGGGATTACAGAGAGGGGGAGTTGTAGAGGATGGGGGGATTACAGAGGGAGAGTTGTAGAGGATGGGGGGATTACAGAGAGGGGGAGAGTTGTAGAGGATGGGAGGATTACAGATAGGGGGAGTTGTAGAGGATGGGGGGATTACAGAGGGAGAGTTGTAGAGGGATAGGTTAGATTACAGAGAGGGGGAGAGTTGTAGAGGATGGGGGGATTACAGAGAGGAGGAGAGTTGTAGAGGATGGGGGGATTACAGAGGGGGGAGAGTTGTAGAGGATGGGGGGATTACAGAGAGGGGGAGAGTTGTAGAGGATGGGGGGATTACAGAGAGGGGGAGAGTTGTAGAGGGATAGGTTAGATTACAGAGAGGGGGAGAGTTGTAGAGGATGGGGGGATTACAGAGAGGGGGAAAGTTGTAGAGGGATAGGTTAGATTACAGAAAGGGGAAGAGTTGTAGAGGATGGGGGGATTACAGAGAGAGGGAGAGTTGTAGAGGATGGGGGGATTACAGAGAGGGGGAGAGTTGTAGAGGATGGGAGGATTACAGAGAGGGGGAGAGTTGTAGAGGATGGGGGATTACAGAGAGGGGGAGAGCTGTAGAGGGATAGGTTAGATTACAGAGAGGGGGAGAGTTGTAGAGGATGGGGGGATTACAGAGAGGGGGAGAGTTGTAGGGGATGAGGGGATTACAGAGAGGGGGAGAGTTGTAGAGGGATAGGTTAGATTACAGAGAGGGGGAGAGTTGTAGAGGGATCGGAGGAATTACAGAGAAGGGGAAAATTGTAGAGGGATAGGTTAGATTACAGAGAGGGGGAGATTGTAGAGGGATAGGTTAGATTACAGAGAGGGGGAGAGTTGTAGAGGATGGGGGGATTACAGAGAGGGGGAGAGTTGTAGAGGGATAGGTTAGATTACAGAAAGGGGAAGAGTTGTAGAGGATGGGGGGATTACAGAGGGAGAGTTGTAGAGGATGGGGGGATTACAGAGAGGGGGAGAGTTGTAGAGGATGGGGGGATTACAGAGAGGGGGAGAGTTGTAGAGGATGGGGGGATTACAGAGAGGGGGAAAGTTGTAGAGGGATAGGTTAGATTACAGAAAGGGGAAGAGTTGTAGAGGATGGGGGGATTACAGAGAGAGGGAGAGTTGTAGAGGATGGGGGGATTACAGAGAGGGGGAGAGTTGTAGAGGATGGGAGGATTACAGAGAGGGGGAGAGTTGTAGAGGATGGGGGGATTACAGAGAGGGGGAGAGCTGTAGAGGGATAGGTTAGATTACAGAGAGGGGGAGAGTTGTAGAGGATGGGGGGATTACAGAGAGGGGGAGAGTTGTAGGGGATGAGGGGATTACAGAGAGGAGGAGAGTTGTAGAGGATGGGGGGATTACAGAGAGGGGGACAGGTGTGAAGAAAGGTTGGGTCGGAGTAAGAAGGGGAGACATAGCAAGGGAATCTGTCCATGGCGATTTTTCTTGTGAATTGGGGGGTGGTGGGGGAGGGTGGTGAGATGGCAGAGTGATTCAATGGGAAAACATTGCTGCTGTACTGGGAAATCATTTCCCTCCTGAATCTGGCAATTCCCATCTTTTATGCTGCCAAATTTCACAGCGAACCTGTTAGCAGAGATATTAAATAGAACCATTCAGAAAATCTGCAACACTAAGTCTCATTTAAATATTACAAGTCCTGTCTGCCAAGTGAGTAATTAGACCTTAAGGAGACAAATCTGCGAGTGTGTGTGTGTGTGTGTGTGTGTGTGCGCGCGCGCATTTTAAACCGCCACTCCTCTCCCTCCCCACTATTCCATCCACCTTTGTGATTAAATGACCTCTCTAGCCACACTGGTGGTTGAACTGGATTTTGTGGGGGTCCAGTGGGAAATATTGGGAAACCAGCTGAGGACAGAGTGCACAGACAACCTGCTGGACGAGTTATGTCAGTGAGGTGGGGAGGGTATATGGTGGGGGTACCCAAATGGACTTAGTGCTGTGACCACTGTTTCTCATTATAGCTATCTGACCTTGACTCTGAAACTCAGTATAATGAGGTTACATCAGTTGATGATATCGAACAGGAAATTGTTGAAGTGATCACAGGATTTATAGACAAATTTGGTTTTTGGCAATTCAGGGGTCATTATCTGCCATTGCACGGTACTGCAAAGAGGGAGGAAATTAAACTGACACGTACTCCTTGTCCTGGAGTTGAAAGCTACATGGGCATTCTAGTAGGATTGACACTAAAAATGCTACTGAATACAGGTAATTCCAAAGTCTGGAAATATAGGGACCAAAGAAATAAATGTGAATGTAAACAGTTTTCCAGATTAAGCCAAACAGCATTGGAAGAGGGCAGGGAGAATCTGCTGGACTTTTCCCATTTACCTCAGCTGTTCCAGGTCTTTCTCGTAACTTCCCAGGAGTTCGTCTTTCCTCACAAGTTGGGTCTTCAGCTGACCGATACCGCCACTCAGCAGCTGCACATCCCTCTGCCGGGCTTTCCCCAGCCTCTCCCTCTCGTCCTGCGGAACGTGCTTCAGAGAAAGCGAGCCTGTCAGCTCCTTCACGTTGAGCAGGCTTGAGAGAGCCTTCACCAGGTCGAGGTACTGCAGGCGGCAAAGGGAGAAGGTGAGAACTGTTTCAGACATGCTGCCCACCACTGGGCAAATCTACAAGGAGCGCTGCTGCAAGAAAGGACCCTCCATTATCGAGGACTGCCACCATCCAGGCCATGCTCTCTTCTCACTGCGGCCATCAGGAAGGTTCAGGACCCTTGAGTCCCACACCACCAGTTTCAGCACAGTTATTATCCTTCAACCATCAGCTTCCTTTACCCTGTTCCCTCTGTGCTGCACAGTAACTGAAATGCTCCCCCGCACCAAGCCTTTGTTGCTATGCAGCTGGGACTTTCTTTTATATAAAGTGACGTGCAGTTTTCAGGCCGTGTAAAAATTTCCTGCTCAGAGCAATGGCTGGTCTGTGCATATGTAAAAAAAATCGGAGAGAAACCTGCTCTTGAACCGGTGGGGATAACTTTACTCAATTCAACACTGAACTGATTCACAAGGTATGGAACCACTCCCAAGGACCCTGCAACTCATGTTCTCAGTATCATTTATTTTATTACTTTGCATTTGCCCATTTGGTCTTTTGTTTTGCACATTGGTTGCTTGTCAGTCTTGGCTTGTGTGTAGTTTTTCACTGATTCTATCGTATTCCTTTATTTTACTGTGAAAATACCTGCAAGAAAATGAATCTCAGAGTGGAAAATGGTGACAGACCCTGATAATAAATTTACTTTGAACTTTGAGTGGCCAGCTACATGGATAGCTGGTGTTGAGATCTAAGAAGCAACCAGAAAGGCTTGGGGAACGTTGGCCTTGATCCTGTGGGGATAGGTCAAGGATTTTGATAGGTTCTGTTGGATACTGATTCACATAATGATTGGTGAGCTACATGGGTCAAGTTGTGACTAGAGGTTGCTCAAACGTGACATTTGTAATCACGTGTTTTGAAAGTTGAAGTGTGATGCCATTCAGCTGATAAACCTGTTAGGAGGAACTTATTTCATATGCAGAACAAGAGCCCACAAACTGCAGGTGAGATAATACGGAAGCAGAATTATGAAGGTCTTTACTTGTGGCAATCTGGAATTCTCTCCTCCAGATGGACGTAGGCGTTGCAGCAATTGAAATGTTCCTGAGTGAGATGGAGATTCTTTATGATTACGATGGTAGGATTAGGATATTGGTAGCTCAGGCTGAGGTGTTTGATATTGCAATGTTTGCCGAGCTTCAGATTTGAAGGCCCCAAGAGACTGTCATCTTCTACTCTATATCATGAGAATATATCTCCTCCCTGTAAGGGCAAGGAGAGGCCCACATTCTCACATTTTCCCAAGAACCTGTCAATACTTCATGCAAGCCGTCGATGATGGAAAATATCTTGCTTGGGGTGAACAGTGGAGGTGTGAGGCTTGGATAAACATTTTGTACTTTTGTCTGATTTTCACTGCAGACCACACAGAAATCTAAGGAAACTTCTGCACCTATGATAGATTTTCAAGGGAACCTACAATGAGCGTGAGGGTGATGGAAATGGTGTTTTAATAATCTGCTGAAAGAGGTGGTTATTATTATAATGTCCAGAAGGAGGTGGTCTTAAAGAAGGTTCTTGTCTCACTAAAGCTGATTCTATTTTTTTTAAATAAGGTTATTAATGTGATTTCCTTATTCCTTTTAAGGACAAATTGTAAAAAAAATGCTTCAGTAAGAGGTTGTGGGCTACTGCAGCTGCAAAAACAGCGAAGTCTAAATGGACTCTCTAGTGCACTTCAAGGATACACTGTACTGCCAGTGGTTTTTTGCTTTCTCAAGTGGAAGCAAAAGATTCCACGGCGCCATTTCAAAAAAGAAATAAGCGAGCTATCTCTGGTGTTTCAGCAATAGTTACGCCTCATCGGGATCATCAAAAAGCAGGTCAACTGGTCATTATCACATTACTGTTTATAGAGCCTGCTGAACCATCTGTATTGTAGAAACACCTCATTGCTTCTAAAGTAATGAAAGATGAGATAGGTCTTCATGTCTCTTTCATTTGTATGTGATATTCACTGGCAAGTGAAGGCGGGAGGAGAAGATGGTGGTGCGACGCAGCACACGCAGCTCTCCAGTGAAATTATATCGTATTTGTAAGTAGGATGCCGTGCACAATTCTGATTTGATGGAGACAGACGTGAAAAGCAGAGGAACATCTGGAGAAATTTCTGAAATGCCCGCTTTGCTGCCGCTGCTACTGTGCGATTGAGAATCTCCGGAGGGAAGGCCCCAAAATCCCCGGCTTTGCCTGCTGCTGGCGACCGAGGCTGAGGTCGAAGCGTTTGGCAGAGATGGTGCTCGGTACTTGGTGTTGGAGGGCTGATCGGAGCTCGAAGTTTTCGGACGACTCAGAGTCGGACTATGGTCGGGCATGGCAGGGAGAGTTTTCTTCCTTCTCCCGTCTGCGTGAGATGTGAGACTTTTGAGAGATTTGAACTTTTTTTTACTGTGTCCATGGCCTGTTCTACATCAAGTCATGGTATTGTTGCACTGTTGTAACTATATGTTATAATTATGTGGTTTTTGTTAGTTTTTCGGTCTTAGTCTGTCCTGTGTTTCTGTGATATCACACCGGAGGAATATTGTATCATTTCTTAATGCATGCATTACTAAATGACAATAAAAGAGGACTGCGTGTCCTCATATTCTAATCTAATCTAATCTAGTATCATTGTCATAGAATTCTCCCAAAGTGCTCCTGAGGAGGGGTGGCAGTGACACTGGATCCACACGGCAAGGTCACTGATAAACTTGGAGGAGCAAATGTCAAATTTCCTTTTCAGATCGGATGCCGTCAAGTGGAACAGCATCTCATGCTAGTATAGACGCATAAACGCATCATTTCAGGATTGGGGCTGTGGCCGGGAGGGAGGACGGCCACACTGCAGGATTGTCACCCACTCAGAGCCAACCTTACAGTACAATTCACCAACCACACAATGCAACAAAAAAGGAGCTTAATTTTGAGAAAACACAGCTTCATGAAACAGAATAAGATAGATTTCTACATACAGTCCTCTCGCTGAGGTCCAGGGTCTCGGACATTTCCAGCAATGAAGTCCTCTCGATGGAAGCATTAGAAAGAGCAAAGGATTCACCTTGATACTTCTATAATGGAGAGAGGAAGAGTGACACATGTGAGTTTTACAGAGGACTGTATGCCACCTGCAACACATCCTGGCAATAAACCCTTTTATTCCTTGCTTGCTCATCTAGTCGTCTATTTTCCCAAGAGCTGTTCACCTAATGAACTCCAACTCTGCGTAGTGTTCAGGGACAAGGATGTTGCCAGGACTTCTGGATCTGAGTAGAGGGTATGATTGAATAGGTAAGGGCTTTATTCCTAGGAGCGCAGGAGAGTGAGGTCTTATGGAGTTACGGGGGTGGGGTACAGAAAGGGTGAATTGATACGGTCTTTTCCCCTCAGGTTGAGTGAGACTAGAATTGGAGGTCATAGGTTGAGGGTAAATGGTGAAATATTTAAGGGGAATCTGAGGGGGAAGTATTTCACTCAGAGGGTGGTGTGAGGAAGGGGCAGAATGAGTTGCCAGCATAAATAGGAGATGTGCATCCACTGCAATGTTTAAGGGAAGTTTGGATAGGTACGTGGAAGAAAGATGTATGGAGAGCTAACATCCAGGTGCAAGTATATGGGACTAAGCAGAAACCAGGCTGGCACAGACTAGATGGGCCAAAGGGCCTGTTTCTGTGCTGTTGTGTTCTCTGACTCTATGAAAAAAAAGATCCCCGGATTTCCTAATTAAATCTAAAGACCGTACTGTAACTGGTCTGTAATGTCGGTGATGGAGATGTGAGGAATTTCCAGCATTGTCAAACATTTCTTTCATCAGGTGGATGCTGAGTAGGTGGAAAAAAAGAGGAATTATGACCTGAAACTGAGGCGGAGAACAGTTTCAAACCTACGTAGATACCAGAGACTGCAGACTGCAGGATCGAGAGCAAAAAATAAAGTTGCTGCAGGAACTCAGTGGCACAGGCAGCATCAGTGGAGAGAAAGGGGTGGCCAACGTTTGCAGGTCTTTCACTTCATAGGCACGATAGGACAAAAAAGCCCCTTGATTCCCGATTACTAAAATACGTCCCAAGAGTTCCCCTGGTGTGGCTTAGTGATGTGCAGCCTCTGTTGCCCCCATATTCATCACTAGCAACGATGAGATGGTCTACAGAGAGGAGGTGGAACAACTCGAGGCCTGGTGCCAGGCAAATGTCAACACGACAAAGGAGATGGTTATCAGCATCAGAAGAATTCACACCATTCACACCCATCTTTACAAAGGTGGCGCTGCATCGGAAATTGTGAGCAGTTTCAAACCCTTGCGAATGCATATCTTGCACAAGCTCTTATGGTCGCTAGAACAAACCCGACATAATCAAGAAAGGTCACCAATGCCTTTACTTTCGGAGGGGGCTGAAGAGAGTGGGACGATGCACAGCCATATTCTTGAATCTCTACAGATGTGCAGTAGAGAGCATCCTAATGTGCTCTGTATGGTTTGGAAACTGCCCTGTGGTGGGCAGGAAGACCCTACAATGGGTAGTCAAAACAGCCCAACACGTCACTGGCACCAACCTATCTACCATCAAGGACATTTATACAGAAAGGTGCCAGAGGGAGGGCAGCAATATTTATCAATTTATTTAGAGAGACAGTGCAGGCAAGACCTTCCAGTCCAACAACCCACCTATTTAACATTAGCCTAATCACAGGACAATTACAATGACCAATTAACCTACTCATCGGTACGTCTTTGGACTTTGGGAGGAAACTGGAGCACACGGAGGAAACCCACGTGGTCATGGGTAGAACGTACAAACTCCTTGCAGGCATCACCAGAATCGAACTCTGAACTCCGACTCCCCAAGCTGCAATAATGTTCTGTTACCGTGGTTTCCCTTCATGAAGGATTCCCACCCACCCTGCTCATGGGCTGTTTGTCCCACTCCCATTGGAGAGGAGGCTACGTAGCATCCAAGGCAGGACCACCAGACTCAAAAAAAAGTTACTTTCTCCAAGCAGTAAGGCTAATCAACACCTCCACCCGCTAACCCATTCCACCACACCTCTACCACCAATACTTTATTATTTCCTGTCAGAATCACCGTATGATTAGACACTTCAGTATCTAGTATCACTTCATGTACATTCAGTTGATCTATGTGTGTAATTTATATTATATATTTACTGTATATTGATAGTGTTTTTATATTATAGTGTTCTTTGCCTTATTGTGTTTATTTTTGTGCTGCATTGAACCTGGAGTTACAATTATTTTGCTCTCCCTTACACTTGTGTCCTGGAAATGACGCTAAACAGTCTTGAATCAGTAGCTCTGAGATTATGCCGTCATGGCCAGCACCTTGAAGGGAGCTCCCACTCTGACGCCTTCAGTTGCCCAGAAGCACAAGAGTTGTTGGCTGAAGCTGAAGGACACCACCATAGTCCCAGGCCTCATCCTCGGCCCTGGTAAACAGGTACAGATGTGGGGAGGAGCATGAGGCCATGTGGAGGATTGCCAACTCTGATTGCCTGTGACACTGGAAAATCACCACGTACTTCCTCTTCCAACTCTGCTGACTCTGCCCTCACGCTTTTAGGCACTGAACTGTTTCAGGAAGATGACTCACTGCCGTCATCTCAAGGATAACTGGGGTTAGGCAATAACTTTTGGCCTCAGCAATGATTACTACATCCTAAAATAATGAATGACTTAAACAAATATTTTGCCATCTTTCCTTGCCTCGGAAATGAACAAAGTCTTTGTAAATTATTTATGATTAATAATGACCAATCAAAACACTCTTTTTTAACTGTAAGCTCCCAAATAGCCAACACAAACCCATCTCCAATAAGCAATGGGCTGAGATGCAATTTAAGATTACAGACTTGCAATTTTAAAAAAAATGTCCCTAGGACGCTTCTTCCAGCTGACTTACTGAGACAATTGGCAGATTAATTTATCCTGAATAGCTGAACCCAACGCCACCCATCTGCTCATTGTAGAGGAAGGTTTTCTGCCTCAAAGTCACAAAGTTGTGGGGGCAATAACTTCTAATCTAGGCAGCAATTTAGCTACAGGTTTCTGGCAGCAATGAGAAATTTCTCAGTTGTGCAGGTGGGGACAATAAGATGAGGCATTAATCAAGGATGATTCTATTCAAATTCACTTTGTCAACACTGGCCTCTGCTGAAAAGTGAGCTAACTAGTCATCCTTGTCTGTGAGGAAGATTCCTACTGCTGCCACAATGGTGACATTTCCCTGAAATTCAGTTGAGCTTGGTGGTAATGGAAAGGATCTGTGAGTGAATAGATTGGTGGGTCAGTGGGCGAATGGCTGACGGAGAAACTCAGCCAAGTCAGTCAGCATCTGCGGAGGCAAAATGGACAGGTGACATTCCGGGTTGAGACCCTACTGTGAACATTTGCATGTCCATTTCCCCCCGCGGATGTTGTCTGCCCCATTGAGTTTCTCCAGCAGATAGTTTTTAGTTCCAGATTTCAGTGACTGCTATTTCTTTGTCACCGTTATGTAGATTATTTACAGATGGATGTGTGACTAGTATTCCAAGGGGGATGAGGGTAGGGGTTGATACTTTTGCTGGAGGAGTTCTGGTTGGGGGAGGGAAAGAATGGCTAGGAGTTTCAGTGTGGGTGGGAGATAGTTTAGGGGATCATGGAAGTTGAAGGTAATTCAGTAACTGGGCAGATATCCCAGAAGGTGCAGGGGTGTTGAGAAAGCAGGGATTCTGCATAAGGAGTTGGACTGATTAGGAGATTGGGCAAAGAAATGGCAAATTAATATAGTATAGGGAAGTGTGTGGTCAGGCACTTTGGTAGAAGGAATAAAGGTGTGGATTATTTTCTAAATGGAGATAAAATTCAAAAATCAGGGGTGCAAGGGACTTGGGTTCCTTAAAGCAGGGAGTCCGAAGCTTTTTTATGCCGTGGAGCCTCAGCATTCACCGAGGGGGTCTGTGAACTCCGGGTTGGGAGTCCCTGCCCTGAAGGTTAATTTACAGGTTGAGTTGGTGGTAAGGAA
Source organism: Mobula birostris (assembly GCF_030028105.1). Lineage (NCBI taxonomy): Eukaryota > Metazoa > Chordata > Chondrichthyes > Myliobatiformes > Myliobatidae > Mobula > Mobula birostris. Next base: position 25,792,554 of record NC_092396.1, read on the forward strand.
GGCGAATGCAATGTTAGTATTCATTTCGAGAGGACGAGAATATAAAAGCAGCGACGTAATGCTAAGGCTTTGTAAGGCACTGGTCAGACCACACTTGGAGTATTGTGAGCAGTTTTAAACCCCTTTTCTAAGAAAAGATTTATTTATTTAGTTTGCTATACAGTGCAGAGTAGGCCCTTCCGGACCTTTGAGCCATGTTGCCCTGGCAACCCCAATTAACCGTATCCTAATCACGGGACAACGTACAATGAGCAACTAACCTACCCGGTATGTCTTTGGACTGTGGGAGGAAACCAGAGCACACAGGGAAAACTTGTGCATTCCATAGGGTGGACATATGGGCTGATCTCCGAACTTTGACACACCAAACTGTAATAGTATTGCGTTAACCACTACGATAACATGGCACCCAAAATGCTGGCATTGGAAAGGGTCCAAAGGTGTTTTATAGGAATGATCCCAGGAATAACAGAATTAATGTATGAGGAGAATTTGATGGCTCTGGGCCTACACTGTCTGGAGTTTATAAGAACGAGAGAGGATCTCGTTGAAATCTATCAAATATTGAAAGGCCTAGATAGAATGGATGCGGAGAGAATGATTCCCATAGCGGGGAGTGCAGGACCAGCGGGCACAGCCTCAAAACAGAGGGATGTAATTTAGAACAGAAATGAGGAGGAATTTCTTTAGCCAGGGGGTTGTGAATCTGTGGGATTCACTGCCACATATGGCTGTGGAGGCCAAGACATTGATATTTAAAGTGGAAGTTGACAGTTTCTTGATTAGTCAGGGTGTCAAAGGCAGGAGAATGGGGTTGAGAAGGATAACAAATCATCCATGATGGAAGGGCAGAGCAGACCTAATTGCCCTGATTCTGCTCCTAAGTCTTATGGTCGTATGATTCTGCACTGGGAGACCAGCACTGCCTGATGACGGTAACTCTCGGGACTATTCAGTCCAGCTTCTCCCTCAATGCGCTGCACAAAGTAACATCATCCTGTGTGCCCCTGACTTGGAAATCTCATTCAAAGCAGCAAAATGGCAGGGCAGTCGATGCTGCTGCCTCAGAGCTCCAGCGACCCAAGTTCGAAGCTGACCATTGGTGCTTTCTGTGTGGAGTTCGCACGTTTGCTCAGTGGGTGTCTGGTGTCCTTCCACAGTCCAAAGATAGGTTGGTGGATTAACTGGCGACTGAAAACAAATCTTTAATGTAGTTGAATGGTAAAAAGAATAAAACGGAAAATTTTGGATATGGATGTGAGAGAGTAAACTTCGTAGTTACCAGGAAAGAAGGAAGTGGGGAATGGGGCCAATGGGAGAGCTCACTTTTGACCTGGCATAGAGCTGATGTACCGAGTGGCCTTTCCCTTTGTTGTCAGTGTGACCTGACTACAGTACAAAGGGACAGAAGTTCTCAAGACCAAAAAAAAATGCCCTAGGCTTGATGGACTATGGCTTGGGAGTAGCAAATTCAAACTTGAATCAGTGGGGGTTATGGGCTTGAAACTGGAGCACAAAGTCAACTTCACCGCAACAGTGATGGTGTGCCACCTCACCAGGTATGGCGAACGTCACAGAACCAGGCAGTCGAATTTTGGATACATTGCTACTTCTGGAATTTTGCTGTGCTGCCACACATTAACACCCGTTACATCTCACATGAGCTTTGTTTCAGGAGGCTGAGAGGCAGCGTAATTCAAGGCATGTCTATCGTTGAGCAGAGACCGTGACTCCTGTCCAGGATGCAGGGTTTCCATTCTATAGGTGGGCTGGGAATATTCTCTCTAGAGCAGAGAAGGTTGCTGGATAGTGTGCCAATTCAAACTCATCGAGGCTCTTAGCTAAGTGAATAATGAGAAAATGCATCTTATGCAGAAGGTGGCAAACCACAAAATGCAGATATAAGATGATCAGGAAAAAGATTCAGGGTGACAAATTTCTTCATGTAGCAAGGAAACTTAACTACTGTTGAAGCAATGAGGTGCCATTTTCAAGAGAGAATGTCAGAGCAATGGGGAAAGTGGGGAATGGGATGCCGGATTGCTTCCACTGACAGCTGGCAAGGGCTACAGAGGTCAATGGCCCCTTCCTCTGCTTCATAGATCTGATCTGTGCTGAGCTGTTGCACTGTTAGTGCACAGTACCAGATGCAAACATAAAAACAACATGGGAACACTAGGCCCCGAAGAAGCACTTTCCTGAGGAGCTTTAAGCCCAGTGGGACATGAGCGACTGAAGATTAATTGATAGATACAACAAACAGTTAGGCAGATGAATGGTATATTGGCCTCTTATTGCAAGAGAAAGTGAGTACAAGAATACTCAGTTATATTAGAGACCTTGTGAGGCTGCCCTAAGAATAAAGAACCTTCTTACCAATGAGAGGCCGTAGTTAAGGACAGGTGGATCTCAGCAGATCACCAGATTGACTCCCGGGATGGGGCACTTGCTCTCTGAGGAGATCTTACGCAGGCTAGAGGTTAGAAGCGATCTCATTAAAAAGTCATAATTCTTAACAGAGCTTGGCATGCCCGACGTAAGGCTGTTGCTTCCTTTAGTTTTGGTATCATGTCTTAACAAGTAATGACACAAGTCTAAAATGTAAGGTTGATGCAAACATGATGCAAAATGCAAATATATAAGCCCCAGGATATTAACACAGTAAATTTAAATCCAGTCAAACACATTATCACTAGGGTGGATAGCTAATTAACTACAAATATACTCTATTAGTGTAAAAGTAAGTACCAGCTAAATTTATTGTGACATTCAGCTAATCCTTTTACCTTTTAATCCCATTTACAGACAATATAGATGAGCTTCACTGGTCCTAATTAACCTTGTGCGAAGCAAACTTTTTATTTTTTGCTGTGTTTTTATAAGCCTGCAGTTTATTATATCTTTCCAAAACAATATGCAGCTCTGTAAATTATATTATGTACCGGAACGTCTGGCTTTGTCAACGCTCTAATTCCCTGCCATCTGCTTTGACATCAGCTTGTAAATCACGCCCCCTTGTGGTTAAGTGGTGATTACCAAAAGAGGTACTGAAGTGGGAGGGATGAAGAAAAATCCAACCTCAGTAACATACAACATTTGCAAGAGAAAATACAAAATGGGGAAGCTGCCTGCTGTGAAGGGTAGAAGAAAGCCAATCAGAGCAAACTCCAGGTTTTATTTAGAGAAAATTATTTGTTTTCAAATTATGATTTTCAGAAATGTTCCAAAGTGTTTCATAAGACATCACTGTTAGAGAGAATATCTGGTGGCTACTTTATACATGCACTATCAAGAAGTACCAGTGTTTTTGAAAACTCAGGTAGAGGCAGTATCCATGTGATGAAGTATACGGGTGATACAGGGAGTGTTTCAGGTGCTGCACAGGGAGAGCTGTACGATGATCAAAGTAACACACAGGCAGTTGTATTTGATAATGAATGTGTGGCGCAGGCAGTGCGTGATGTACTATGTGGCGGGGGCCGAAATGAGTAAGCAGGGTGTTATACGGGGGGGGGGCGGGGGCTGTGTGTAGGTCGTTCTGTGTACTCAGCTTAATGTTGCAAAAGGGAGCAGTGAATAGCACCCAGTATGCTGTATAAGGGGAACAGTGTCTAGTGAGCTGTGAGTTACAGAGGAAAAGTTATATATTCTCAGTAGTCTGCTGCAAGGGGTGGGGGGGGTAACTGCAAACAGCTATTGCACACTGGAAATGTATATTGTGGGCAGTGGGGTACAGAGGGAAAGTTATATATTTTCAGTCGCCTGCTGAAAGGGGTAATTGCAAATAGCAGTGTTGCACATTGTAATTGTATATAAGACCATGAGATACAGGAGCAGAGTTAGGCCATTTGGCCCAGCAAGTCCATCTTATCATGGCTGATCCATTTTCCCTCTCAGTCCCAATCTCTTGCCTTCTTCCTCGTATCCCTTCATGCCCTGACCAATCAAGAATCTATCGATCTCTGCCTTAAGAAAAAGGCATCCGTTAGTCTTGCAAGACCATGGATCTGTGCCTAGAAAGTCTTCACTCTCCAGGGCGCAGGCCTGGGCGAGGTTGTATGGAAGACCAGCAGTTGCCCATGCTGCAAGTCTCCCCTCTCCACGACACCGATGTTGTCCAAGGGAAGGGCAAGGGCCGATACAGCTTGGCACCAGTGTCGTCGCAGAGCAATGTGTGATTAAGTGCCTTGCTCAAGGACACAACACGCTGCCACGGCTGGGGCTCAAACTCACAACCTTCAGGTCGCTAGTCGAATGCCTTAACCACTTGGCCAAGTGCCCGACCTCTGCCTGAAATATACATAAAGACTAGGCCTCCACAGTTGCCTGTGACAATGAATTCCACAGATTCACCACACTCTGGCTAAACAAACTCCTCCTCAGCTCTGTTCTAAAAGGATGCCCTTCTATTCTGAGGTTGTGTCCTCTGGTCTTAGACTCTCCCACCGTAAGAATCATCCTATTCACATCCAACCTATCAAGGCCTTTCACCATTTGATAGGATTCAATTATGTCACCCCTCATTCTTCTGAATTCCAATCTTCATATGACGTGTCATTTAATCCTGGAATAATTTTCGTGAACCTCCTTTGAATCTTCTCCAGTTTCAGCTCATCCTTTCTAAGATAAGGGGCCCAAAACTGCTCACAATATTCCAAGCGAGGCCTCACCAATGCTTTATAAAGTTTCAACATTACATCCTCCTTTTATATTCTAGTCCTCTTGAAATGAATGCTAACATTACATTTACCTTCCTCACCAGACTCAACCTTGCAAATTAACCTTTTGGGAATCCTGCACATGCACTCCCAAATCCCTTTGTGCCTCAGATTTTTGTACTTTTTCTCCATTTAGAAAATGTCAACCCTTTCAGTTCTTCTACCAAAGTGCATGACCATACACGTCCCGACATTGTATTCCATCTGCAACTTCATTACACATTCTGTCTAAGCCCTTCTGTAGCCTCTCTACTTCCTCAAAACTACCTGCCCCTCCACCTATCTTTGTATCGTCTGCAAACTTTGCAACAAAGCCATCAATTCCATGTGGTGGGCATTGTGTTGCACTGGGAGAACTACAACAGCAAGCAGAGTGTAGCAACACTTACAGTACCTGCTCAGCAGGTCGGGCAGCATCAGTGGAAACGATGAGTCGACATTTCGGGCCGGAACCCTTAGTCAGGACTGAAGAAGGAAGGAGGTGGAAGGATTTGAAGAATGCTTGTAGGTTCAGTTGAAAGGCCAGTAATTTGAAAGACAAAGGGGTGGGGGGGGGGAAGCATCGACGTCATAGGCAGGAAAACAATGGGTAGTAGAAGGAGGAGGCGGAACCATGAGGGAGGTGATATGCAGCAGGGGGAGGGGGCAGAGTGAAATAGGGATAGAGGAAGGGAGGGGGAGGGAATTACCGGAAGTTGGAGAATTCTATGTTCATACCAAGGGGCTGGAGACTACCTAGACGGTATATGAGGTGTTGCTCCTCCAACCTGAGTTTAGCCTCATCATGGCAGTAGAGGAGGCCATGTATGGACATATCTGAATGGGAATGGGAAGCAGAGTTGAAGTGGGTGGCTACCAGGAGATCCTGTCAGTTTTGGCGGACGGAGCGGACGTGCTCGACGAAGCGGTCCCCCGATCTGCGTCGGGATTCACCGATGTAGAGGAGGCCGCACCGGGATCACCGGATGCAATAGATGACCCCAACAGACTCACAAGTGAAGTGTTGTCTCATCTGGAAGGACTATTTGGGGCCCTGAATGGTGGCAAGAGAGGAGGAGTAGGGACAGGTGTAGCACTTACGCTTACAGGGATCAGTGCCGGGTGGGAGATCAGTGGGGATGGACGTGTGGATCAGGGAGTCGTGGAGGGACTGAGCATAGAGTGTAGCACAGGTGAGATGTTTAAAGTGAGCACTATGTTGCACGGACACAAAGTGTTTGGTGAGAAATGCATTGCACAAGAGCAGCTGTCAGTAGTGAGCAGTGCATGGCACAAGGGAGGTTTGTATAGTGAAAATTGGAGTATAGAGTGGTGATGTACAGGGGTTCTGTATGTACTGAGTGTGAAGTTTGGTTTCAGGAATGATGCAGCACAGTGCATTACACAGAATGTTCAACAGGTGCCCCCTTTACGAGTAAGTATTACATTGATCTCCCCATCCTTTTACCCCTTCTAGCAAATGCAGGAGTGTTCTTTTCTCCAAGCCAAAAAGAAAAGCTCCTGGAGGAGCTGAACAGTTCAGACAACATCTGTAAGAGAGAAATGGATAGCCAGCATTTTGGGTCGAGATCCTTTCATCTGACTGGAAGAGTGGAGGTGAGACAGCCAACATAGACTGGTGGGGACGGGGCGGGGGGTGTGGTGCGAGGGTTGCCGACAGGTGGATCCAGGTGAGGAGATAAATGTCTTCCACACCTCACTCCCGCAAATGACTCCATTAGCCCCTCCTCAGTTGACTGTGAATTCCCCTCCACGGATACTGCCCGACCTGCGGAGTTCCTCCAAAAACTCCCCTGTTGCTCCAGATTCCAGATCTGCATGCCCTTGTACCTTCGTTCTGCTCTCCTTCCCTTTCCACTGTCAGTGACTGTCTACCTGCCCAGCTGATCCTCACACCACCTCACTCCCACACCTGTTGAAGGTTTTGCAAGGAAGCACATAGTTATTGTGGAACTCAGCCACCCACAGCAGAATGCACACTGTGTCACGTTGATAGCTCTCGCACAGGGAGGCCTGACTCAGCAAACTGGAAGCAGATTCTGCCAAGGTTCCAGCTCTCCGGTGCTGTCCGTGAGAGATAAGGAAGCGAATGTCGTATGTGAGTAAAAATGTGCTTTGCTGTGCTCCATTGCTAAACATAAGAGCATAAGATATAGGAGCAGAATTAGGCCATTTGCACCATTGAGTCTACTCCATCATGGCTGACCCAATTTTCTTCTCAGTCCCAATCTCCTGCCTTCTCCCTGTATCCCGTCATGCCCTGACCAATCAAGAATCTATCATCCTCAGCCTTAAATACACATGAAGACTTGGCCTCCACAGCTACCTGTGGCAAAGAATTAATTCTACACATTCACCACTGACTGGCTAACGAAATTCCTCCTCATCTCCGTTCTAAAAGGACACCACTCTACTCTGAGGCTGTGTCCTCTGGTCTTAGACTCTCCCACCATAGGAAACATCCTCTCCACATCCACTCTATCAAGGCCTTTCACCATTCGATAGGTGAACAGCCCGCCACCGCTCGGCGTTGAGTTGCACATGAGAAACCTCCCTGCTCCTATCCTCGGGAGGAGCAGATAGCAGCGCACCGTGCGTGCACAACCCTCGGTGAAAATGATATTGTATCCGTTAAATAGGGGCCGTGGACAATTCTGATTTGATGGAGACAGACGAAAAGGCACAGGGGAACACCTGGAGAAATTTCTGAAATGCAGGTTCGCTGCTGTTGTTACTGCGTGATCGAGAATCTTCCAGAGAGAAGGCCTCAAAATCCCCGGCTTTGTCTGCTGTTGGCGACCGAGATTGAGGTCAGATCATTCGGATAGAGATGGTGCTCGGTACTTGGTGTCGGAGAGTTGATCGGAGGCTCGAAGTTTTCGGATGACTCAGAGTCGGATTGTGGTCGGGCATGGCAGGGAGAGATTTTCTTCCTTCTCCCGTCTGCGTGAGATGTGGGACATTTGAGAAACTTTGAACTTTTTACTGTGCTCACGGACTTCTTCATCAAGTTATGGTATTGTTGCACTGTTGTAACTTTATGTTATAATTATGTGGTTTTGTTAGTTTTTTCAGTCTTGGTCTGTCCTGTGTTTTGTGATATCACACCGGAGGAAATATTGTATCATTTCTTAATGCATGCATTACTAAATGACAATAAAAGAGGACTGCCTGTCTTCATAATCTTAAAAAAAAATGGCTGTTTATCTGATGGGAGCAGGAGGGGGTGGCCGTTTTGTGAACACAGACAGCAGGGGAAAAGGCACAAGAGCAGCACTGGGGATTACAAAATTAATACTGCTGTCATTTCACTTAAATTAATAGTGACAAAGAGAGTGGCTTGTCAGGTGTCATAAAAGAGAAAGGATCGTTTCAGAACAAGATGTGGTTGAAATACTATCGGAAGCAGAAGCCGATTACGTTTCTACACTGTTGGAATTCACCCAGTCACACGATGGTGTAAATTCCCCCTTGCAACGCAGCTGCAATTTAACATATCTGTTAGAAAAATCTGCTACTTAAGTAAATGACTGTAGTTATGATGTGAAATTAATGGGGTCTCTGAATGAAGACCTGGTACACCGCAGAGCTCAGGAACAATCAATCAATGCAGTAAACTGCAAACATTTGCAAGCATTACCACTTTAGCTTCGTCGTTACTTTGTAAGGAGCTGCCGGGGGATTTGTTCTTGATGAGCATTCGCTGGGTCTGCAAGGCCGCCAGCTCCTTCTTCAGAATCATCAAGTTCTGTAAGGCTTCTTCCTGGCTGGTTCCTGTCAGTGCCACAGGATAAGATATTAGCAAATGAGATCCAAAAGGAGACGACCACAGCTTATTTTCAACCCCCGACCCCCCCACTCCCACTCCTTCCACCTCAACTCCTGCATTTCAGGTTTAGATCTCGAGCAATCTGATGGCAACTTTGCTGGAATGCAGGTGCAACGTTTTAAAAACATCTTTCATATCAAGTGCTTCCAAGCAGAGGAAAACTGGAACGCAAAACAAAAACCGTCCTTTAAAACGGACGTGTTTGGAAGATGAGAAACAGAAAATAAGAGGAGAGAAACAATAAGGTGGGAGTAAGACAGGGGCTGGTGCAGGGGCAATGTATAATAGAAACCAGCAGAAAATGGGAGGGAGAGAGGGAGAGAGAGAGAGAAAAAAAATAAATCATAGCTTTGATTCCGATGTTAATACTATGGAGCAACACACACACACACACACACACACACACACACACACACACACACACACACACACACACAATGCTGGAGGAATTCAGCAGGTCAGGTAGGATCTATGGAAAGGAATAAACAGTTGACCTTTCTGGCTGAAACCCTTCTTTAGGACTGAGAAGGGAGGGGGAAGATGCCAGAATAAAAAGGTGTGGGGAGGCAGAGGAGGTGAGCTGGAAGGCCATACGTGAAGCCGGGTGGGTGGGAAAGGTAAAGGGTTGGAGAAGGAGGAATCTGATAGGAGAGGAGAGTGGACCATAGGAGAAAAGGAAGGAGGGGACCCAAGGGGAGGTGATAAACAGGTGAGAAGAGGTAGAGGTCAAAGTGGGGACTAGAGGAAGGGAGGGATTAATATTATGGATGTATGATTTATTATTTTTTGGCGTGTGCGTGTGTACGTCCGTGCGATGTTGGCGGGACAATGTCTTCTTCATGCCTTCACAAGGCGCGGAGCGAGAGAGAGAGAGACCGTGTGGCGAGCCACTCCTCCTCACACAGACATTTCGCAGTATTTTTCCCTTTCACTTTACGAGGTTGAGTTGTGATCTCGACACTCAACCTGGCATGGATGGAGAGCGTACTCGGGAGCGGACCCGACTGGGTTCGAACCTGGGAACCTCTGCTCCCGGGTCCGGCACCGGGTCACTGCGCCAGCAGCCGGCCCGGATGTATGATTTAAAATAAAATTAATGGATTTTGGCCTCTGAGTGAATATAAGAGAGGCAGGGGATAAATGCAAAGATGGATGGAGACATGGATTTACCTAGACCTATTGAAAGGACAGACTTTCATCCATAACTGAACTTGATCTTTCCGATGAACTTCAGAGATTGAGTGATTTTCCCTTCATCACTCGGCTTGGATGACTCGTTCCCATTAGTCACACTGTCTCTTAGCTTGCTGATCTATACTGGCTCCTGATTACGTGACACGCTCTTTTTAAATTGTTTTTAAATCCTCCCAATGCAACAATGCATCAGCAAGCTACGGGGCAGTGTGACTGACGGGAACGGGTCATCCAAGCCGAGCTCCGGATCAAACCGAGATCACAGAAAACAGAGTAAGGAAAATCACTCAAACTCGGAGGTGCAGTAGAATGCTTAGGTTGTATGGATGAAAGTCTGTCCTTTCAATGGGTCTAGGTGAATCTGTGTCTCCGTCCACCCTAGTATATATCGCCTTTCTCTCTTATATTCAGAGACCAAAGTCCACTTATTTCAAGAAGGCATCTCACCACCACCTTCTGTCAACTTTGGGGAGTTAAATGAGGTGCTAAAGAGGTTTCCAAAAAAAAAAGGAAGAAATCAGGGAAAAAAATTGGGTTTGATTCTGATGCTATTTTGTGGAGTTAGCACATTCTCCCTGCGGCCATGTTGGTCTCCTCTCAGTGCTTTGGTTTCTGCCTTCGTCAAAGAACCTGTGGATTGGTAATTCATTGCCTCTAGTGCAGCTGGCATTAAAGGGAATATAAATTATAGGGAAATAAGTGGGGGGAGTGGGACTGATGGATTATTCCGAAAGCTGGCATAGACTCGATGGGCCCAATGGCCTCCCTCTGTGTCATAAGGGAAGAATGAAGTACATTTAATTGCTTCATTATTCACTATTTTGCTCAATACCTTCAGCTGCTAAGACCCTAATATCTAGATTTTCCTCCCTGAGCCTCTTCAACATGGGGCTTCCATATTCCCTTCTAGGACAGTCCTTAATACTTAAATTACAAATAGAAAACTCTCAGCGGGTTAGTTGAGGCGTGGACTCAATGGAAGAAGGGTTTAATGTGATGACTCGTCACTGCATGAATAGCTAAACCTGGTCCATGGCTAAACTCAGCAAGGATAACAGAACGTAGAACAGTACAGCACAGGAACAGGCACTTTGGCCATGTTGTGATGCTGAACTAATTAAACTATTAATTAAATGCCAAACTAAACTAATCCCTTTTGCCTATATAATGTCCACAACCCTCCATTCTCTGCAAATAATGTGTCCAGGAGCCTCTGAAACACCTCTGGCTCCCTGACCACGCCTGATAGTGCATTCAAGGCACATACCGCTCACTGTGTAAACAACTTGTCCCACAAATCCCCTTTGAACTTCTCCCCTCTCTTCTTAAATGCATGCCCACTGCTAAAAGGTGTTTGAACTTTCTAATAGATACTGGCTGCCTACTCCGTCTGCACCTCTCATAATCTCTAATCAGATCGCTCTGGTGCTCTAGACAGAACAGCCCAAAGTTTGCCCAGCACATGCCCTCGACTCCAGACAGCACCCTGGTAAGGCAACACGCACAAAATGCTGGGGGACCTCAGCCTGTCAGGCAGCGTCTGTGGAAATGAACAAACAATCGACATTTCAGGCTAAGACCCTTCATCCTGGTATATCTGTTCTGCACCGTCTTCAAAGCCTCCTTGTCCTTCCTGTAATGGGGTGACCAGAACTGAATGCAATTCTCCAGATGCAGCCTAACCATTGTTTCATAAAGCTGCAGCATATCTCCCTGGCTCTTGAACCTCAACTCCTCGACTAACAGATGCAAGCATTCCATTTGTCTTCTCTGCCACCCTGTGATAGCCAAAAGTAGTTCCATGGTGAAAGATGGGATGGTTCATGCATTTCATATACTCAACCATCAGGAACAGGCTCATCAGGTCAGTGAGGCTGCACCAAACATCAAGCACCCATTTTTGCGTTACCCTCGTCCTATCCTAATGCATTATATTTTTTCAACTTTCCCACTGACTCTCCACTAGATTCTGCCATTCAAAGGCTACACGTTTTAATTTCATGTCCCATTCCCATCCTGATATGTCTATCCACGGCCTCCTCTACTGTAAAAATGAAGCCACACCCAGGTTAGAGGAACAACACCTTATATTCATAATACATTCTTACATTCATGGGTAGCCTCCAACCTGATGGCATGAACATTGACTTCTCAAACTTCCGCTAATGCCCCACCTCCCCCTTGTACCCCATCTGTTATTTATTTATATACACACATTCTTTCTCTCTCTCTCCCTTTTCTCCCTCTGACCCCCCCACTATGCCCCTTGCCCATCCTCTGGTTCCCCCCCCCCCGCCTCGCCCTTTTCCTTCTCCCTGGGCCTCCCGTCCCATGATCCTGGCATATCCCTTTTGCCAATCACCTGTCCAGCTCTTGGCTCCATCCCTCCCCCTCCTGTCTTCTCCTATCATTTTGGATCTCCCCCTCGCCCTCCCACTTTCAAATCTCTTATTAGCTCCTCCTTCAGTTATTCCCGACGAAGGGTCTCGGCCCGAAACGTTGACTGTACCTCTTCCTAGAGATGCTGCCTGGCCTGCTGCGTTCACCAGCAACTTTTATATGTGTTGCTAAAGATCTAAAGATTGGCTTTATATGTTCAAATGTAGATTGAAACATCAACGCGTACAGGGAAGTGTGCCGTTTGCATCAATGACCAACGCAATCTGAGGATGTGCTGGTGCACGCCCACAATTTACTAACCCTTTGGAATGTGGAAGGAAACTAGAACACCCAGAGGAAACCTACATGGTAATGGGGAGAACGTACAGAGTCCTTGCGGAGAGCATTGGAATTGAGCCCAGGTCTCGGTGCTTTGTTACTTCAAACTGCTATGTTACTGTGCCACTCCAGATTAACACGTTAAACTAGTAAATACCATTCACCTACACATTAGAGGTCACTTTAATCTTGGAATGTGTGACGACCCCTGTCCAGTCACAAGGAGAACCTGCAAACTCCACATAGACAGCACCAGATTGAACGTGGATCTCTGGAGCCATTAGGGGCAATGGGGTGGATGTGGGGGGAGGGATGAAATCATTGGGCGGGGTTTTCAGTCGTAATATTGGAAAAAACAATTTAGTAACTCTGACTCACTGCCAGGTACAGAACTCTTACGCACTGCCGTGCTCCAGGCTCACACAAGGACAAGGCCCACTTTTAGGTGCAGAGCTTGATGGGATTGCAGACCAGCAATTGGCTTTAGATGAGGAGGATAAGAAATGGACGGAGGGGCCCGTGGGAGTAGCAGCTTCCGCAGAGAGGGAGAGAAGTTACAACCAGAGACAGAAAGGGGAGGCATCGGCTGAGATTTGCTGTGAGGCCATGTCGTAAGTGGCTGAAGGTAAAGCCGATTGGATCGATATGGTCTTTGCTAAATGGTGGCCTGTTTACTATCACAAAGGCAGCACTGACAAGCCCCAGAGATCGGGTAAATCATCCAGCGGCTCAGAGAAATGAAACAGAGTCAGGTGTCAAGACCTTGTTTGAAGGGGGGGGGGGAATTGAAGAGTAGCAGGCTGCTCAAGCTGCAGTGTCGGCTGTGATCTGTACCACTGAAGGCACAACAAAGGGAAACAGACCGACATCTGTCTTTTCCTTTCACTTCCAAAGTGAGGGAGGAGTCAATGCAAAGGTCCGCACTGAAATGATGCAATTTAAACTTGCTTCTGTGATGTACAGTTACCAAACACTCTCGGGACAGGTACAAAATGAATTAGGTACAGAATAAACATACAAACAAAATGAGTTCAGTTTCCTTCTATTTTCTCTCTCCCCTGAGACGCTGGGTCCTGGATGTCACGTTGGAGACAGATCTTGTTGGTATTCAGATTTTTCGTCATCATTGGGCCCAGAAAGGGGGATGGGGAAGGCCAGGTGTCACAAGTGATGGCATTAATGAACCTGGTGCCTTGCTGAGGTGAGAAGTGGATTCACGTTCGCTCAACACGTGGAGCTCTTGACTGCTATGTACTGTGCGGGTCATGTTTGACGTGGAACGCGGGTCCGTCACATGCTGTGCAAGTCCCACGGTGTTTGTCAGGTCACCTTTACCACAAGACTTCCTTCACTCCGTTCTTCATCAGCTTTGGGACACCTGAGGGTGAAGGGCTCTGCCTGTGGTGGTCTTACAGCCGTGGCATTGAGTTCCGGCTGAGAACAAGGTTCTACCTCTGAAGGTCAAGGGCACCAGGAGCATGGAAACACCACCACTCCCCCAAGGTTGCCCCCAAGTTACTCACTCATAAACGTTTGGCCATTCCCTCATCGGTGGGTTTAGTCTTTGGAAGTCCTGACCTGACCTCACCATGAGCATACTTTCACCAGAAGGTTCAAGGAGTTGCTTCCCCCAGGGCAATTATAGATGGGTAATAAATGCAATATGTTTTAACAAAAAAATTATGCAAAGTTCGATGGCCCTGGTAGTTGGGGAGTCCTGGGAAAACAGAAAGGATAAGTCTGGGAACAGACTTGCCTTTAAACAGGCAAATAATGAATGATCCAAGTGCCACACACAAAATGCATGAGGAACTCAGCAGGCCAGGCAGCATCTATAGAGAAGAATAAACCGTCGACGTTTCAAGGGTCCTGCTGAAGGGTTTCAGCCCGAAACGGTGACTGTTTACTCTTTGCCACAGATGCTGCCTGGCCTGCTGAGTTCCTCCAGTATTTTGTGTGTGTTGCTTGGATTTCCAGCATCTGCAGGTTTTCTCTTGTTTATAGGGATCCGAGCGCACTGGGAGAAGAGAGGGTGACTAAGCCGTGACTGGGCAACGAGCTGCGACACTGGGCTTGCTGCAAATGGCGGCTGCTGTGAATCTGGGTCCTACTTCCGGTGGACTTGGTGAGTGACCAGGCTTCAATAAAAGCTGACAGGTACTTACTTGGAGTGTGCGCTTGTTCCAGAGCCCTCATCCTGGTTCGCAACTCAGCCAGGGCTTCACGCTGCCGCTGAATAACCTCCACATGGCGGTCACCTTTGCACTGCGCAGCAACCATCGCGAGGTCAGAGTTCACCTTATCCTGCAACTAGAAATTTGAACTGAGAGATCAACAATGTGTTTTGCATTCTGAACTGTGAGAAATCGCAGTGGAAACACCAAGGAAAGGAATAAAACTTAAGAGTACATCATTTGACAGCAGGATTTCAGTTTTTACTAGAAGCACTCAGCAGATCAGACTTCAGCTATGGAAAAAGCAAATGCATTAACCTTTCTGGTCAGAGACACTGCATATTTGCAGAGATTAGATTAGATTATGAGGACATGCAGTCCTCTTTTATTGTCATTTAGTAATGCATGCATTAAGAAATGATACAATGTTCCCCCAGAATGATATCACAGAAACACAAGACAAACAAGGACAAAAAAAACTGACCAAAACCACATAATTATAACATATAGTTACAACAGTGCAAAGCAATATCGTAATTTGATAAAGAACAGTCCATGGGCACGGTAAAAAAAAGTCTCAAAGTCTTTCAAAAGTCCCATCATCTCACGCAGACGGTAGAAGGAAGAGAAACTCTGATGATGCTGCCTGATCTATTTGTTCTTAAGAATTTTTATTTTCCTTTCAGATTTCCAGATCTAAAGTTTTTTTTGATTTTTGTTTAACTTTTTCTTGACCCTTCACCTTTGATTTATTTCACATTTGAGGGTAATTTGTGCAAAAGGTTGAATGGTTAATATATGATTGTGGTGCAGAGAGGAGCAGGTCAGATCATTGTAACTGTTTTGCAGATACAGAACTTCCACCTTCTACTGGGAAAACAACTTGAAACTAGCACAACGTAACTTGTAGAAGCAACTGTAAACTCCATTCTTTGCAACTTTAAAGGGAGGTGGCCAGTTGTAATGCTCATGGCAGATCAGCAATCCTTTCACTGGCCGGGAAACTCACTCACAGGTAAGGTCAAAGGCCAAATGGCCTTGCACGATCAATGGACTTTCCATCCTCTGGTCTGCAGTAGAGCAGCAAGTGAAGGGAATCAAGTAAGTCCTAGGCAGGCTATGGAAGACATAGGTGAGTTGATGGGCTAGGGAAAGTGTCAGAGATCAATAATGGCTACAGTCAGTTGCTAGACTGAGGTCTAGGATGGACGTGTGGAGACAAGGTGGCTAATTATGAATGAGACAATTGAGAACATCATAGAAACAGGAGTAGGCCATTCAGGCCTGTTTCACCATTCACAAAGGTCAAAGCTCATCCTTTAACCCCGACACCAGTTTCATCCACCAATCCATCATCTGTGATTCCTTCAAGACCTGAAAAAGCGTTGAATTTACAACAACACTGCACTTCTACAGTTACCTAGGATATTAAGTTGCAAAGATTCACTGCCCTCTGGGTGAAGACATTTCTCCTCATCTCTGACCTGAAGGCCTGACTCTTTATTTTAAGATGATGATACCTGGGTCTGAGGGAAATATAACTCTACGTCTCCCTTGCGATCCACTACCCAAAACCCTCGTAACTACCACATCATCTACTAACTTGGTGGGGAGGAGAAGATGGCGGCGTGACACAGCATGCGCGGCCGCTCCGAAATGATATCGTATCTGTTAAATGGGTACCTTGCACAATCCTGATTTGATGGAGACAGATGTGAGAAGCGAGGAGGAACATCTGGAGAAACCTCTGAAATGCCTGCTTCGCTGCCGTTGCTACTGTACGATTGAGAATCTCTAGAGGGGAAGGCCCCAAATCCTCGGCTTTGCCTATTGCCCGTGGCTGGGGCCGGGGTCAAAGCGCTCATCAGAGATGGTGCTCGGTGTCGGAGGGCTGGTCGGAGGCTCGAAGTTTTTGGACGGACTCAAGAGTCAGCTGTGGTCGGGTGCTTCCAGGGTGCTGCATCGGCAAGTTTGTGGCACTGGAGGTTCATGGCAGGAAAAGAGTTTCTCTTCCTTCTACCGTCTGCGTGGGATGATGGGACTTTCGAGAGACTTTGAGACTTCTTTTTACCGTTCCCATGGTCTGTTCTTCATCAAATTATGGTATTGCTTTGCACTGTTGTAACTATATGTTATAATTATGTGGTTTTTGTCAGTTTTTTTAGTCTTGTTTTGTCTTGTGTTTCTGTGATATCATTCTGGAGGAACATTGTATCATTTCTTAATGCATGCATTACTAAATGACAATAAAAGAGGACTGCATGTCCTCATAATCTAAAAAACCCTTTCTCATTACTCAATGCTAGACTTAAAATAGCCTGTTCTTGAAAATACTTTCAAGAAATTCATCCACCACTGTGCTAGCTTGATTCATCCAGCATTCCTGCTAGCTTGCTTTGTGCAGTCTATATGCAGATAAAAGTTGCCCGTAATTATTGCAAGTCTTTCATTCCATTGTTTACTTACCTGATTTATGCAGTGCCTTACATTACTGCTTGGGGAATATATGCAACCTCCCACCAAGGTGTTCTGCTCTTTGCTCTTTCTTAGCTCCATCCAAAGTGATTTTAGGAGCCAAGATCCTTCTTCTTTAATGCCTTTATCTCATTCTTTACCACCAGGGCTCTCCTGCTCTTCTTCTATTGTGCACATTTCTTCTGGATTAAATATCCTGGAATATTCAAATCCTAATCTTGGCCAATTTGCAATTATGTCTTTGTAATGCTTTTCAGATCATACCAACTTATTCTATTGGTTTGGTTAATTCGCCTGTCTCGATATGATTGATATCTGCATTCAGATGAAGAGCCTTCAGTTCTGTCTGGTATGGGAGGGGGGTGGTACTACATAGGACCGAAAGAAGCTGCAAGGTGTTGCAAATTTAGTCAGCTCCATCTTGGGTACTAGCCTACAAAGTACCCCGGACATCTTCAAGGACCGGTGTCTCAGGAAGGCAGCGTCCCCTATTAAGGACCTTCAGCACCCAGGGCATGCCTTTTCCTCACTGTTACCATCAGGTAGGAGGTACAGAAGCCTGAAGGCACACACTCAGTGATTCAGGAACAGCTTCTACCCCTCTGCCATCCGATTCCTAAATGGACATTGATCCCGTGAACACTACCTCACTTTTTTAATATATATATTATTTCCGTTTTTGCATGATTTTTAATCTATTCATTATACGTATACAATAATAGATTTATTTATTTATATATTTTTTCTCTTCTATATAACGTATTGCATTGAACTGCTGCTGCTAAGCTAACAAATTCCACAACACATGTCGGTGAGAATAAACCTGATTCTGATTTTTTCTGTCACTCTTCCCTGCTCTGATTCTGATTGGACGAAAGTTTTGATGTTTGTAAACCCTGTAGCTGCCTGACAGAGTCTGGATATTGCCACCCATTTGGTTACACTGCACCATCACTCTGAGTTTTCTTATCAACTTAAATTGTTCCTCACCACTCCCCACGCCACTACCATGTGTTAGGTGTAGGACAGCCCAATTCAACCGAAGCCAGAACCGAATGATGATGGCTCCTGTTTCGCCTGTACTGGTGTTCCATAAATTGAAATCCTCCCCCTGCCACACAGACTTCCAGTCTCACACTTAATTGTCTGATCTTATTAACTCTATGCTAATTTAAAGAAAACTAGTTGAATATCTCTCCTGTGGATTGCTTGTTAAGGTTGCTCATATTCTTTCAGCAGGATCTCTTTGTCATATCTACATTACTGACCACATCTCTACATCCTCACTTTATTCCTCGTTAGCTCCAGAAGATATCCTTACCTCGGCACTGGGGACTCAGCACAGACTTCGAGAGTCACATTGATGGTGCCCTGACTTGACTTCAGTTAACTAGTTCTAGCTGGGAGATTGGACTATTGATCTGATTGCATATGGCTCTCATAATTACCTGGGAGACTAAAGCTATCATTTTTTTAACACTGCTAATTAAAGTTACAAGGTTAAGAGAATTGAAATTTAAATCTAAATTAAAGCCATACAGTTTTAAAATAGCTTCTCCAGCTGAGGACCTGCCTGTGGTGCATTTCCAGAAGGTCCCCTTAAGGAATGCAGAGCAGGTCTCAGATGCATTGTGGATGCTGGCCGTGTGCGCATGGATAAAAAATCTTAGAACTGGCAATCAGTAGAGCGTTACACAAGTAGCGGTTTTTTCTGACCCAGTACGGCGCCATGGTAGTGTAGTGGTTAGCGCGATGTTATGATAGCTCGGGCGTCGGAGATAGGAGTTTATTGCTGACAGTCATCTATGTCCTCCCCATGGAATGCGTGGCATTTCCCCAGATGCTCCAGTTCCCTCCCATGGTCCAAAGATGTACTGGGTTGGTTAATGGGCCATTAAATTGTCCCTGGATTAGGTTTGGGTTAAAATCAGGGTTGTCCGGGGTTGCAGGGATAGTGCGGCTTGAAGGGCCAAAAGGGCCTACTCCACACAGTATCGCAAACTAAATAAATAAATAAATAAATACAAACAAACAACAGAAAATCTGCAGGCGCTGGAAATCCAAGCAACACACACAAAACGCTGGAGGAACTCAGCAGGCCAGGCTGCATCTATGGAAAAGAGTACAGTTGGTGGCGGGACTGGTGAAGCGTCTCCGCCTGAAACGTCGACTGTACTCTTTTCCATAGATGCTGCCTGGCCTGCTGAGTTTCCCCAGCACTTTGTGTGTGTTGAATAAGTACACACGGACAGGCAGCATCACATGTACCCATATGCTCTTCTGTGCATCAGCATGAGGCTCTGAAAGGGAAAATTACAGACTTGGTGTAAACCTTAAGGACCTCAATCTTCCATTTTCATTCTTTTATTGAAATTGAATCGGGTGGCTCACAAAATAGCTTGTTATATGTTCCAATTCCTAAGCAACAAACCGAAGCACTTGGCTATATCATGCAGGCAAAGCATGACTCACTAAAGACAATACAAAACCTTTTTGTCTCCAACAGTGCCAGGAGATCTGTTATAACTCACTGCCTCAAACTAATTTCTGTCAACTCACAGAAATGGAGCTGCCTGGGCCAGAAAAGATTAATTGCAGCATTCACCACGAATACCCACACAACGTTTCTTTAGGAACTGCTCAAGATACTATGGAAAGCCAATAAGATGGACACAATTTATATGTGAACAATGAACATGACTTCCTGTCCCTGCTGCTGCAGTGATCAAGTTCATCATTTCTTTAAAAGTAATGAAATGAATATTACTTTCCGGTGCTTAATCACGACACCAGAACTTTAAAGGAAGCTGTTGCATGCACAGCAGTAAGTGGAGAACCAGCTGTGTAAAAAGGGACAGCACAGTGGCGTAGTGGTTAGCACAATGCTGTACAGTACAGACGACCCGGGCTCAATTCCTGTCACAGTCTGTAAGGAGTTTGTACGTTCGCCCCGTGATTGCGTGGGTTTCCTCCGGGTGCTCTGGTTTCCTCCCACAGTCCAAAGATGTACCAGTTAGAAGGTTAAATGGTCATTGCAAATTGTCCTGTGATTAAGCTGGGGTTAAATCAGGGGTTGCTAGGCAACACGGCTTGAAGGACCGTAAGGGCCTATTCTGCGCGGTACCACCAAATAAAAATGCCTAAATAAATAAAAGTTTGTGTTGATAAACTCATTACCTGTTAAGATAATATCACTTCCAAAGTCCACTACCAGTTGGAATTGGAATTAGTAGTGATATCTGTAGGACACAGTGGGAAGGGTGGGGTGAGATTTTTATTCAGGGAGTGCAGCAAGCCAAAGGAGAACGATGGGGAATTCAGGACAGAGAGTCTGGAGTTTTCCATGATTCCCTCAGGATTTCAGGGAATACTCATTTTATTATGCATACACCTCTTCTAATAGAATGTGGCACTCATGGCCTCATGGGATGGTTAACACTAGCAGAGGAGATGCCTTTAAGGAAGGGATTGAGAACTATCAGCAGGAGAATGGAAAAGAACGGGACGAGATGTTGGTGGGAAATAAAACTATCAGGTGACAGGAGTTCAGTGGAATGACTCACGCTCCTCAGCAGTTGGCCAAAATGAAAAGCCACTGAGTTTGATAAGTCACAGTTGAAATTAAGAAAATAGAATCAATACCACAACAATGAATGAACTTTAAAATGTAAATATAATATCGCCTGCAATAGAGGTGTGTGATGAGATGAAATTCAGCTGAAGCAAAATACTGCAGGTTCTAAAACCTGACTTGAAAGATGATGGAAATTGTCAGCAGCCCTGGCAGCATCACTGGAGACCTGATTTCAGGTCCATAGCTGGTCAACTTGCCCCGTTGTGAGGAGAGGTTGTCGACATGAAATGTTGTCGCTGCTTCACTCTCTACAGATTCTGCCTGGCCCGTCTGGTACAGCTGTGTGTCTTGGTTTCAATCCTTGCTCTGTGCTGGCTCAGCCAACCTCAGTCATTTAAAGGTACAATTCAGTAGATACTGGACATTTCAGTGACGCTGCCTCTGGGACAGTTTTGCTGGAACTTGTGAGAAAAGCAAGCCTTAACGAAGTTTAAACAAATTGCAGGGTAAGCTCAGAGCAAAAGGGCTTTCCAGGTACCTCTAACAAGGTTGGTAGAAAAGAAGCCTTTTGAAAAGGATTGTGGCTAGCATAAACACCAGCACAGAGATGATAGGCTGAACAGGTCTCTTCCTGTGACGTAGAAACCTATGCTTATATACACAAGTTTATAGGCATCCTCATGAGACCATGGATTTGCGCCTTAGAAGGTTTCCAGGGCGCAGGCCTGGGCAAGGTTCTGTGGAAGACCAGCAGTTGCCCATGCTGCAAGTCTCCCCTCTCCACGCCACTGATGTTGTCCAAGGGAAGGGCATTAGGACCCATACAGCTTGGCACCGGTGTCGTTGCAGAGCAATGTGTGGTTAAGTGCCTTGCTCAACAACCACACACAACATGCTGCCTCAGCCAAGGCTCGAACTAGTGACCTTTAGATCACTAGACGAACGCCTTAACCACTTGGCCATGCGCCAACACATAGTACACATGAAAATAAGGATATATTTCAATTCAGATAGCTGGCCAACACTCCTAGAAGATAGAACTGCCCCTAGGCCTACAATGTTTGTGCCAGACAGGATGCTAGACACAACTAGATCCTGCACGTGATCTACAGCTACACCCTCCATCCCCTGAGTGTTCATGTACCCCTTAAACCCCACTGTCATACCAGCTTCCACCACTGCCCCTGACAGCCCGTTCCAGGCGCTCACCACACTCCGCGTAAAGAACTTTCTCTGCAAATTCCCTTTCAACTTTCTGCCTCTCACCTTAAACGGATGCCCTCCGGTATTTGACATTCCTACCCTGGGAGATGAAAAACAAGACCTGACAAAGGGCGGGTGAGTTCCTTGTGAGCCAACGGCCATCTTCCGTGGAAGAGATTAAAGCCTCCCCACGTATCTACGAATTGTATGCTATGCACCTAGTTAGAAGCGACATGATGAACTTAGGCGCTGCATCGTATGCCTGGACCTGCCCAAGGCCTCCACCTAAGGAAGGGCCGAGCTCGAAGAAACGGCCGTGGCTGGAGGCCGACACCGCCTCGGGCTCGAGTTCGAGTTCGGCGGGGGCGGCGGCAGGCGGTGCCAAGGCGGCGAGCGAGAACAAACTCTAGGAGAGGCTGTACTCGGTGCTGTTGCAAGATCGAAGAAGATGGAGGTGCATAGTCACCAACCCTGGATTCGGGACGGCATCCACTGACTGACTGACCTTGGGAGAACGATCCTGTCTATCCCATCTATACCTTTCACAAGCTTGTAAACTTCTATCAGATCTCCCCTCAGCCAGAGAGAACAACCCAAGCTTGTCCAGCCTTTCCTCACAGTTCATACCTCTAATCCAGGCAGCAGCCTGGCGAACCTCTTCCTGTGGCCTTTCCAAAGCTCGCACATTCTTTCCATAATAGGGGCAGCCAGAATTGCACGAAAGACGCTGGATGCGGCCTAACCGGAGTGTAATGTAGCTTCAACGTGATTTCCTGGCTCTTGTGCTCAATGCCATTCACACAGAAATTCACTGAACCACACATCCAGTGGGCTGTACTGCTTAAAGAGAATATGATACAGTGGATAGACAGGTAGCCAGCGTTTGGATGAGTTAGTGAAGGGTGAAAGTGGAACTGAACCCCAGGGAGCAATGGAAGAGAGAAAGAAGCAAACTTCAAAAATTAACTTATAAGTGTAGATCATTACAGGATCTGATTGAAACTAGTTTCTGATACTCAGAGGCCAATGATTTCACTGCAACATGCAGGGTCAGTGGAGCTGTAAGCTTTTTCTCGGCGTAGAGCTTACTAATGCTGTTACAGAGTACTTGCAGCAGCACCACGGGTAATAACGCACTCTCAGCACGTCTCACATGCTCCAGGGACCATTATCTGCTCAAACAGCAGCTCTCCTGGCCTTTGTGAAGCTTGATTTGCCAACGCTTTTATACTATGGATTACGAATTGAAAAGGGAGGAAGAGAGAGAAGTCTTGCATTTAGGGAGATCATGAAATGGTTTACAAAAGGCGGAAGCAAGGAGGGAGGAACGCCACTAAAAGCGAGGAGGATGAAATAACGAGCAGAACCGTACAGCGTGAATCTTAAACCACAAGGCTAAAATCTAACTGCAAAGGAGAAAAAAACATCCTTTTCCTGTCTGATAATATCTGGTTCAAGAGAGGCAATTTCCTTTTCCGTATGATTAAAGATTCTACCAAACCCTTGAACCAGTGAATTCTCTGTCAGGATAGCACTAGGGTCCAGGGCACCGAAGGTCATTTCTCCGCCTCTCCACTTAGAGTGCAGCCAAGGCATCTGAGCAGTTTTATCAGGAGTACACTCCCAACCCACAGTCTGCACTAATCCAGGATGGAGGGGCTGTGCCCTCCAGTCCACTCCGAATTCTGCTGAATACCGATCCATGTAGACGCTGCAACTCCATCCCAGCCACTGCTGAGCAGACGCCCTTCTGCAGAAAGTTATTAATTTGCTCATCTCTGCAGGGCCTTCCTTCCCCTCGCGCCGCCACATATCATGAGGTGGCACTTCCATTTCAGTGATGGAATACCTGCCACCAGCTCAGCAAGCAACATGATGGATGAAACAGCTGGAGCTGTTCAGCGGAGCAAACAAGTTGAATTTGTTCTTATCATCCCCTGACTTTCCCCAGTTTCTTCCCTCCTTCGCAGCTGGTGCTGAGTCACACAGGACATTTCCACGGAGCCTGAACACAATCCGTATTTATATAGTGAACAATTCCAATGCAAGGAGGACTAAAACTAGTTACTAAGAAGGCCGAAGAAAGAGGTAACACACACAAAATGCTGCAGCTACTCAGCAGGCCAGACAGCATCTATGGGAAAAAAAAGTACAGTTGACGTTTAGTGCCGAGACCCTTTGGCAAGACTGGAGAAAGAAAGGTGAGGAGTAGATTTAAAAGGTGGGGGGTGGGGGGAGGAAGAGATAAACACAAGATGATAGGTGAAACTGGGAGGGAGAGGGATGAAGTGAAGAGCTTGGAAGTTGATTGGTGAAAGAGATACAAGGCTGGAGAAGGGGGAGTCTGACAGGAGAGGACAGGGAGCCATGGAAGAAAGGAAAGGTGCGGGGAGGCGATGGGCAGGCGAGGAGATAAGGTGAGAGAGGGAAAGGGGGATGGGGAATGCAGAAGGGGAGGAGGGGCATTACCGGAAATCCGAGAAATCGATGTTCATGCCATCAGGTTGGGGGCTATCCAGACGGAATACAAGGTGTTGTTCCTCCAACCTGAGTGTGGCCTATTTCACCTATCACCTTGTGTTTCTCTCTCTCTTGCCCCCACCTTTTAAATCTACTCCTCATCCTTTCTTTTCTCCAGTCCTGCCTAAGGGTTTCGGCCCGAGACATTGACCGTACTCTTTTCCATGGAAGCTGCCTGGCCTGCCGAGTTCCTCCAGCATTTTGTGTGTGTGTTGCTTGGATTTCCAGCACCTGCAGATTTTCCCGTTTGTGAAGAAAGAGGTGGGAGTCTTGTGATACTGAGGTCTTCGGGGAATTTCGGAATGCATAATATCTGCGTATGAAGGTGATGACAACTCAAGGTTCAAGCTTTAAGTTTACTTGTCACGTGCATATGGAAACATACAGTGATATGTGTCATTGGCGTTAGCAACCAACACACTCCAGAGTGTGCCGAGGGCAACCCCATCCCAGCAGCGACACAATATCACACACAGAACGCTGGAGGAACTCAGCAGGCCAGGCAGCATCTATGGAAAAGAGCAAACAGTCAGTGTTTCAGGCCGAGACCCTTCACCAGAACCTTCACTGTTCGGCAGTACACAACAAGCAGTAAGAGTAAAAGACAAGTGTTGTTCTATCCTCCCACCCAGACATATACAGTCCTTTAAGCCCAGCACAGGCCTCCACGGACACAGGCTCAGGCCTGCAGACACCGGTCTTCAACTTACCCAGCGGACACGCAGAGATTTGCAGACTATCATGTGTAAACAGCCAATATGTAAGGAGCCCGGCGCTACTGGACTGCTGGGGGACTTGGGAGATTACAGAGAAAGGCAAGAGGCAAGGAAACGCAGATGAGAATGTTCAAAACATTCAGCAGCATGAAAGCTGTGCCTTCACCCACATCAAAGGGGTCAGTGCAATCTTCCAAAATGTTTACCTGCTTGAGTTTCAAACTGATTTTTCAATTTGCTCAGTTCTGATTCTATCAGAGAGAACTAATTAGAGAGTTTACCCAACGTCAGGGTGAAATATGAACCAGAATGTGAGAGGGAGGCTTAAAGTAAAAGAGCAAGGGCGAGCCTGGAGAGATAACATCTAGCACAGCAGAACCCACTTGGGCTCAGAAACGTATTAGGGAACCTCTAACACAAAGTGACAATACTATTGAGGCACAGATAGTAGGTACTTTGAGTGCAAAGAGATCCCACAAACAGCAATCAGAACTTAAGCTGGCCGTGAAGTGCTTTTAGAGTATCATGTTAATGTAAAAGGCATTGGATAGAACATAAAACAGTACAGCACAGTACAGATCCTTTGGACCATGAAGATATGCCAACCTTTTAACCTACTTTAAGATCAACTCTTCTTTCCTACATAGCCCTCTATTTTTCTATTATCCATGTGCCTAGCTAAGAGTTTTTTTGTTTTTTTTTCAATATTTTTATTAGTTTCCACATAAAATACAGAGTACAAGAAAGTATATATAAAGGTAAAAAAAACTACCAATTACATTATATCTATTCATAACAAAATCTCATTACCCTGTATTCATGTAGGTTAGTCAGTTATACTGAAATATACTAATTTATTACAAAAAAAAATCTAACCCCTACCAAGACTGAAGCTGTTTATTAAGGAGAAAAAAAATGTAAAATACCTTCTCGTATAATAAAAATTAATAATAGCCAACATCTAAATTTAAACAACGAATTGAAGGTTTTGAAAGTTTTTGAAAATAATTCAGAATGGGTCCCCGCAATGTTTGAAAGTCTTGACGAAATTCAGAAATTGAACAACGAATCTTCTCTAAGAGTTTTTTTTAAATGCCCCTAATGTATCTACCTCAACCAGCACCCCTGGTAGTGTGTTCCATGCATCCACCACTCTCTGTGTGAAGAACTTACTTCTGACACCCCCCTATACTTTCCTGAAATCACCTTAAAATCATGCCCCCTTGTGCTAGTCATTTCCTGCCCTGAGAAAAAAGTCTTGATTTATGCCTCTTATCATCTTGTACATCTTAAATCTACATCTTAGGACCTGAATCTGCAGTAATTTGCCTATAGCTACAATAGGTCTACAGTGGATGGAATCTCACTGGCTCTCCACGAGGCCTTGTATCACTTGAACAATAGCAATACCTATGTCAGGCTGTTGTTTATTGATTACAGCTCAGTGTTCAACACCATCATACCCTCAGTACCAACTAACAAGCTCCAAAACCTGGGCCTCTGTATCTCCCTCTGCAACTGCATCCTTGACTTCCTCATCGGGAGACCGCAGTCAGTGTGGATTGGAAAGAACATCTCTTTCTCTCTGCCAATCAGCATCAGCGTACCTTGAGGATGTGGGTTTAACCCACTGTTCTACTCTCCCTACACACACATCTGTGTGGCTAGGCCCAGCTCAAACTTCAACTATAAATTTGCCAATGACACAACTATTGTTGGCAGGATTTCAGATGATGACGAGGCGGCGTACAGGAGTGGGATAGATCAGCTGGTGAGTGGTGTCACAACAGAAAATGCTGCACTCAACATCAGTAAGACAAAGGAATTGATTGTGGGCTTTGGGAAAGGGAAGTCTCGGGAATACATAGCAGTCCTAATTAAGGGATCAGCAGTGGAAAGGGTGAGCAGTTTCAAGTTCCTGACTGTCAACATCCCTGAAGAACTAGACTGGGCTCAACATATTGATGCGGTTACGAAGAAGGCATGAAAGCGGATATCATTCATTGGGAGCTTGAGGAGAATTTGTATGGCATTAAAATTCAATTGCAAATTTCTTCAGATGTACTGTGGAGAGCATTCTCACTGGCTGCATCTCATCTGGTATGGAGGGTCACGGCGTAGGATTGGTAAAAGCTGCAGAAACTGGTAAACTCAATCAGCTGCAGCAGGGGCACTAACTTCCCCAGCACTGAGGTCACCTTCAAAAGGCGATACCCTCAAAAAGACGGCGTCCATCACTAAGGACCCCCATCACCCAGGACATGCCCCCTTCTCATTGCTACCACAGAGGAAGAGGTGCAGGAGTCTGACGACACACACTCACTGTTTTAAGAACATGCTCTTAACCTGCACCATCAAATTTCTGAGAGGACAATGAACCCAGGTACACTACCCCACTACCTTTATTGCTTTCTTTTCGCACTAATTTTTATATACATTTCTTATAGTAATTTATGGTCTTTCAATATTATGCATTGCAATGTACTGCTGGCGGAAAACAACAAATTTCACGACATATGCCAGTGATATTAAACCTGATTCTGAAATACAGTCTCTTTCGTCGTCTTTTTGGTGGTGATGTAGCTGGCTGCTTAATGAGCAGAGAGATTGCAAAGAAGTTTGACAACAGATGTCGCGAGGGTATGTAGAATTATAGGTATGAGGACAGATGCCCTTGGAACAAAGCAAGCTAATGGAAAGTAACTGAGGTGTAAGAGGTCAAGAGCACATAAAGCAAAATATTCTCTATCCACCAGAGAAAGCAGGATCTCCCAGTGGCCACGCATTTTAATTCCACATCCCATTCCCATTCTGATATGACTATCCACGGCCTCCTCTACTGTCAAGATGAAGCCACACTCAGGTTGGAGGAACAACACCTTATATTCCGTCTGGGTAGCCTCCAACCTGATGGCATGAACATTGACTTCTCAAACTTCCACTAATGCCCCACCTCCCCCTCGTACCCCATCTGTTATTTATTTATATACACACATTCTTTCTCTCTCTCTCTCTTTTTTCTCCCTCTGTCCCTCTGACTATACCCCTTGCCCATCCTCTGGGTTTTTTCCCCTCCCCACCCTTTCCGTTCTCCCTGGGCCTCCTGTCCCATGATCCTCTCATATCCCCTTTGCCAATCACCTGTCCAGCTCTTGGCTCCATCCCTCCCACTCCTGTCTTCTCCTATCATTTTGGATCTCCCCCTCCCCCTCCCCCTTTCAAATCTCTTACTAGCTCTTCCTTCAGTTAGTCCTGACGAAGGGTCTCGGCCCGAAACGTCGACTGTACCTCTTCCTAGAGATGCTGCCTGGCCTGCTGCGCTCATCAGCAACTTTGATGTGTGTTGCTTGAATTTCCAGCATCTGCAGAATTCCTTGTGTTA
This sequence comes from Mobula birostris, assembly GCF_030028105.1. Lineage (NCBI taxonomy): Eukaryota > Metazoa > Chordata > Chondrichthyes > Myliobatiformes > Myliobatidae > Mobula > Mobula birostris. The sequence goes on from NC_092396.1 coordinate 25,821,057, forward strand.
AAGCAAAATATTACCACAAATAAGTTAATCTGGGATCTTACCCTGCAGCTCTGATAATACATTTCTGAATCTGTGCTTACATTAGGGCGTGACAAGCAGCCCTGGCACCACTCTGCTGTGTAGCCTTAACTGAGCAAGGTCATAACAATACAGTAGTAATAGGTCATGTGCCCACTATCTCCACCTTCAAACCAGAATGGTTAGTACGACTGAACCAGCAGCAGATCAGGAGGAAGAGACCGGCAGAGAGATCGGTGGACACAGTGACATCTTGGCCACTCTGAAGGCAAAGCCAAGAGTCTTCTGAGGGGGTGAAAACCTGTGATACTGGAAACACTCAGCAGTCGAAGCTGGCACCTGTGGAGCGAGCAACGGACTATCATCGATGCTGCAGGAGCTGCTGAGTACCCCTGGGATTGTTTCTTGCTTACACTTTCCAGCATCTGAAATGCTTGCCTGAGACTTATAAGGAGCTCTGGGCGACCCCCTTGCATCGTGCTGACGTTCAGCATTGAGAGAAGATGTCACCATGTCTGTAAGCAAAAACTTCTCCCTTCTAACGTGGCTCCTGATTGAAAAGCTATTAAGATGCAGGTTTGCTCTCTGGTATGCACATTATCATCACTGCAGCGGAGAGAAATCATCCAACCAAGCTCTGCTCGTTCGTTCTGAGCTCTTTATTAGAAATTGACTTGCCCATCAAGACCTGCCTGAGGGGGAAAATATGTTGGGATTAGTCTTTGCTTTCATTGCTGCTCGATTATTATCCATTCCTGGAACTGAATTAAAGTATCTGCTTCTTTTCCTATTGCTCTTCTCACGCACCCAGCATAAAAAATGACTGGGGAGAGGCTCGATCCAGTATTTACGGAATCCGTGGTACGAATTCACCTTCAGCTGCAAACCTCAGTTGGACCCCTGCAGTGAGTGTGATTGGAAGAACGTCACACTCCGACAGTGTGTGACAGCTTTCTAGGCTGAGGCAAACGGTCATGGTAGAACACAAGGACTTCTACCTTGAACCAAACATGCCATACCCGCTCAGAGCACTAGCTAGACTTTGCAGAGGGAACGTTACTCTGTATCTCGGTCCCTGTCGTATGATGTAGGCAATCATGGTCTTTCCATGACCATAAACAACAGGAATTCTGCAGATGCTGGAAATTCAAGCAACACACATCAAAGTTGCTGGTGAACGCAGCAGGCCAGGCAGCATCTGTAGGAAGAGGTGCAGTCGACGTTTCAGGCCGAGACCCTTCGTCAACTGCACCTCTTCCTACAGATGCCGCCTGGCCTGCTGCGTTCACCAGCAACTTTGATGTGTGTTGCTTTCCATGACCATGACCGTTCTTGGCAAATTTTAATGCAGAAGTAGCTTGGCACTGTCTTCTTCTGGGCAGCGTCTTTACAAGACGGGTGATCCAGTCATTATCAATTCTCCTCAGAGATTGTCTGCCTGGCGTCAATGGCCGCACAATCAGGGCTTGTGATATGTACCAGCTGCTCATGCGATCATCCACTATCTGTTCCCATGGCATCACGTGACCCTGATCAGAGGGGTAAGCAGGTACACAAGGGTGTCCTGCAGGCTAGCGGAGGGATGGAGTGCCTTACACCTCCTTTGGTAGAGATGTATCTCCACCCCACCACCCGGACCCTGTATCTATCTTGTGCTATTTTTGACCACGTATTGTTAGTGCAGGAAGTTAGTTACTCTGCACTTAGCCTGTGCTGTGTTGGACTTGGGCCTCTGAAGTGTAGTGAGAAAACATTATTGGAAAGAACAAGAAATGAGAGCAGGTGATCATTCAGCCCTTTGTGGCTGCTCCACCATTCACGAAGATCACGGTTGCTCTTCTCCTGGCTGAAATAAGCCGGCTAAGCAGAGACCAAAGGTCAGGAACTTTCAAATTAGAACCGGATTGTATGACGGGTGACATCAGAAAATACATCTTCACAAATTGAATGGTGGAAATCTCCAGCTTGCTCCATAAAGGGTTAAAATAAAGTATAATGCTGAAAAGATGCCGATCAACTTTGCTCCAGATAAATACCTCCTCCTGTTGCTATAACGAGGTTTCAGCTACTTAACTGTTGTATGTATTTCAGGCGCAGTTGTTATTTCAATGGGGGAGAGGGGTAATGGGAGGGCAATCAACCAGATTGCATCCAGTCTTAGAGCAGCTCCCATTGAGCTGACAACCGTGGTCAGGGAAGCCATTCAGTGAACGTGCATTGACCCAGCACCAGAAGATGGTAATCACTGTTTTAACAGAAAGCTGGGACGTTATCCTGCTGCTGGTTTATACTTAGTAATGCTACAACACACATGCACTCACACACAGTGGTGCAGTTCCGCAGGGTGTCTGTGTTACAAAGCAATTTGACGCACAACTTCTAGTTGATATCCCCCGCACCAGGGAAAAAAGCACTTAGGAGTTAGGGGCATCCAAGCAAGCAGGAAAAAAGAACAAGAGATAAAACCCTGCCTTCTTACAAGGAGGACATGGAACAGAATTTTAGATGAAGATCACCCAGAGGTTCGTCAACAGACATTGAAAGAACTAACAAATAATAACAATTTTTGACTTCTATAATTACTTTGATCTATTTATATTTAGCAATTTGTCCCAGGTTTTCTGCAGTTTTTTCTATATTTACCCATGACTGTGTATTTTATAAACTTCCCATATCTAAGCTCCAAGACCTTGGCTTCAATAACCTCCTGGTGAAGCTGGATCCTCGATTTCCTCACTTGCAGAACATAGTCAGTTCAGATTGGCAACAATATTTCCTCCACAATCTCCATCAGTACAGGTGCACCGCAAGGCTGTGTGATTAAACCCCTGCTCTACTCACTTTATACTTATGACTGTGTGGCTAACCAGAGCTCCAATGCCATATTTAAGTTTGGTGATGACACTGGCGGTGTTGGCCGAATCTAAGGTGGTGATGAATTGGCATAAAGGAGGGAGGTTGAAAATCTGGCTGAGTGGTGCCACAACAACAATCTCTCACTCAATGTCAGCAAAGCCAAAGAGCTGATTACGGACTCCAGGAGAAGGAAACCGGAGGTCCACCAGGCAGTCCTCATCAGGAGATCAGAGGTGGAGAGGGTCAGGGACCTCGGCATTATCATTGAGCACATAACTGCCATTACAAAGAAAGCACGGCAGTGCCCCGGCATTCTTAGGAGATTCGGCATGACATCTAAAACTTTGATAAACTTCTGTAGGTGCGCAGTGAAGAGTATACTGACTGGTTGTATCATGGCCTGAAACGTAAACTCTGAATAGAAAAGCCTACAAAAAGAAGACACAGCCTATTCCGTCACAAGTAAAGATCTCCGCACCATTGAGCACATAGACAAGAAGCACTGTCGCGGGAAAGCAGCATCCATCATCAAGAACCCCCACCACACAGGCCGTGGTCTCTTCTCATTGTTGCCATCAGGAAGGAACTACAGGAGCCGCAGAATTCACTCCACCAGGTTCAGGAACATTTATTAACCCCTCACCCATTGCACTCTTGAACTAGAGGGAATAACTTCACTCACCCCAACATTGAACCGTTCCCACGACTTATGCGCTCACTTTGAAGGACTCTTCATCTCCTGTTCTTGATATTTATTGCTTGTTTGTTTATTATTATTTTTATGCTTGTTTTTTTTTACTTGGACAGGTTGTTGTCTTTTGCACATTGGTTGTTTGGTCCATCTTGTGTGTGGTTTTCATTGTTTCTGTTGTGTTTCTTTGTATTTACGGTGAATGCCCACAAGAAAATGAATCTCAGGGTAGTGTATGGTGGCATATAGATAATTTGATAATAAATTTACTTTGAAATTTGAACTTTGAAGGGAACATTATCTGAAACTCACGACATTGATACAGGAGGCCTATTTTCCTGGGATGTGCTCTTCGGAGCCTGTGGCTGTGGTAAGAATCACTTCCCCATTTAACCTTTGGCTGCCAGTTCCAGAGTCCACAGGAAGCTGAGCATGGGACTCCCTTGGCATCTGACCAAGGCAGTATCAGAATTTTTCTATTCTGGTTTCAGACTTGGGCACCTGGCACCAGCTTAGACCCTCATACAGAGCAATGGCATAGGTCTCTGCACAGGAACAGATCAGGGCCAGTGTTCCTCAGCTCACACACCAGGGTTGGATCCTGGCACGAGTACCTGGGACAGTTTGTACCCATGCACCAGGGTTTGCACACCTGGGATTGGTCTATACCCACACACCAGAGCCGGACCTTGGTTCACACATCAGGAACTAGGCCTGTACCTGAACACCTGAGACAGATGTTGGCTCTTCTAGGCTGGTTCTAGAGTCGGTTACATGGTTGGCACAACATTGTGGGCTGAAGGGCCTGTAATGTGCTGTAGATTTCTATGTTCTATACACCTGGGCCTAGGTACGAGAAAAGGCCACTTTTTACACTAACAACTAGCTTTCAAACGGTTCTTTCCAGCAGCTGCTAAAGGCGCGATGGCCTGGGGAAATGTTTCGAGTCCCACTGCTTCCTCAGGGCTCTCTCTCAGAATTTAATCTCGTTAAGTACAGACAGCCCAGCGTGAAATTCAGAGATTCACACAGAGATGACGGTGCCAAGGACGGTGGTTATGTGTGTGGACGGAGTGGAAATGTGTCCAGCTTCCTGACATTTCAGATGGGAATGGGATACTGTGAACATCCAACTCTTGTGTAAAAAAAAATGCCTGGCTTTTATTTACTTGTGACCTGTGAGGTTTAGCAGTTAAATTTCAGAGACATGCATAACCGGCTGATCCTGTATTAGATGGTCTTTCTCTTTAGTGTAATTTTATACAATGTCCCTATCACAGAAGATTGTTTGGTCATCCAATGAGTCCTGGCTCCAGGATATAATGGGGCTTGTTGTAGCTCCCCGCTGCCCACCACCAGTCCCTTACTGTTGGAGCACAAAGCTGGCAATGCTGGAAGCATTCCCACCACCACCCTGCTCACCAGCTTGAGATCCCAATTATTGCCCAACCAACCCACCCATCTACCCAGCGGCACTGACACCCCACTCACCAGCTTGAGCTTCTGATCACCACCCCTACATCTCCTCATAACCCTGCTGAACAACTCACAGCTCAAACTCAAGGCTGGATTGCCGATCACCAAGTTCCACCCCCCACCCCCCAACCTCTCCCAGCCAACTTCTCACCCTCATCCAGCATCAACCCTGCTCATGAGTCGAGGTCCAGTGACCACCTCCCCCCGCACCCCCCCCACCCAAGGAGCACAACCACATAACCACCCAAAGTGGGCTTCATGGCTGACTTCAGCGGCAAGTACGTGAAACTTCATGCAGTGTATTATCACTGTAAGGCACCCTTACCATTCGGCACCTGCTTTATACCGTAACACATTCATGGCTACACAAGAGTATCGCATCAAGGATTCTCCTCAATTTCACCTTTCCTCGGTCTAAGTGACAGGGTAGGCAATACTACGTTGCAATTACCCGATGGAACTCAAAACTGCATCATGTCTATCATTAACAATAAAGCAGAGATCAACCAGTCTCTGGAAGAGGTGTTTGAGCCCCTTACCCGCTCTCTTTCCCCGATCTGGGTCACATGTGACTCCAATTCCTCACCAACATATCTGACTGCAATCTACCCTCTTGACAATCGTACCAAGCCACACAACTGTGCAACCACCAGCTTCTCGCAGCAACTCAGCAGGAAGTTGATCAGTTTTGTTCATTTTTGGAATGTGGTTTTCACAGCACTTTCTAAGAAATTTGGTATTGGTTTTTTACTGTCACAACCACTGAACTACACAGAAAAGCTTCCGTTGGTGTGCAGTCAAACAGAATGCAGAATATAGTGCAAGCAATTTGGTATTAGCTTTTACTGTCACAACCACTGAAAATATAGTGTACGATGACAGAAAAAGAGTGGTGAAGGTAGACGAATAAAGCGCAAGGGCCACAATGAGGTAAATTTAGAGACAAGGAGTTCACCTTTCAACGTTCAAGCGTCTGATAGCAGTGGGATAGAAGTGGGCGGTACGTACTCTCTTGCTCTTGTATCTTCTGCCCGATGGGAGAGAGGAGAAGAAAGGTTCTTTTAGCTGCTTTCCCGAGGCAGCAAGAGGTGTAGAACAGTCAATAGAAGGGAGGTTGGTGCATGTGTGATGGAACAGGACCACCTTCTGCAAATCTCACAGGGATCACAGGGGGTAGAGATGCAGGTGCAAACGCCACTGGAACAACTGACACGGGTGTAGAGTGTCACCCTCCTCTATAGAATGACAGTTGCCAGCTCAAGACATTAACCAATCAGGCAACTGTCATCATCTCCAAGTCTACAGAAACAATCTGTCGGACCTTGTACAGCTTTGTTGGGTAACAATGTTATATACAACACAGGAAAAGGCCTCTCAGCCCAACTGGTCCATGCTGACTACAATGCCCATCACAGCCAGTCCCATTTACCAGTGTTTGGGTCATAGTCTTCTAAACCTCTCCTACGAAAAGAAAAAGATTGGTTAGGACAAATGTAGGTCCCCTATAGCCAGAAACAGGTGAATTGATTATGGGGAGCAAGGACATGGCAGACCAATTGAATAACTACTTTGGTCCTGTCTTCACTAAGGAGGACATAAATAATCTTCCAGAAATAGTAGGGGACAGAGGGTCCAGTGAGATGGAGGAACTGAAGGAAATACATGTTAGTAGGGAAGTGGTGTTAGGTAAATTGAAGGGATTAAAGGCAGATAAATCCCCAGGGCCAGATCGTCTGCATCCCAGAGTGCTTAAGGAAGTAGCCCAAGAAATAGTGGATGCATTAGTGATAATTTTTCAAAACTCTTTAGATTCTGGACAAGTTCCTGAGGATTGGAGGGTGGCTAATGTAACCCCACTTTTTAAAGAAGGAGGGAGAGAGAAACCGGGGAATTATAGACCGGTTAGCCTAACATCGGTGGTGGGGAAAATGCTAGAGTCAGTTATCAAAGATGTGATAACAGCACATTTGGAAAGCGGTGAAATCATTAGACAAAGTCAACATGGATTTGTGAAAGGAAAATCATGTCTGACGAATCTTATAGAATTTTTTGAGGATGTAACTAGTAGAGTGGATGGGGAGAACCAGTGGATATGGTATATCTGGATTTTCTAAAGGCTTTTGACAAGGTCCCACACAGGAGATTAGTGTGCAAACTTAAAGCACATGGTATTGGGGGTATGGTATTGATGTGGATAGAGAATTGGTTGGCAGACAGGAAACAAAGTGTGGGAATAAACGGGCCCTTTTCAGAATGGCAGGCAGTGACTAGTGGGGTACCGCAAGGCTCAGTGCTGGGACTCCAGTTGTTTACAATATATATTAATGACTTAGATGAGGGAATTAAATGCAGCATCTCCAAGTTTGCAGATGACACGAAGCTGGGCGGCAGTGTTAGCTGTGTGGAGGATGCTAAGAGGATGCAGGGTGACTTGGATAGGTTAGGTGAGTGGGCAAATTCATGGCAGATGCAATTTAATGTGGATAAATGTGAGGTTATCCACTTTGGTGGCAAAAACAGGAAAGCAGATTATTATCTGAATGGTGGCCGATTAGGAAAAGGGGAGGTGCAACGAGACCTGGGTGTCATTATACACCTGTCATTGAAAGTGGGCATGCAGGTACAGCAGTCCGTGAAAAAGGCGAATGGTATGCTGGCATTCATAGCAAGAGGATTCGAGTACAGGAGCAGGGAGGTACTACTGCAGTTGTACAAGGCCTTGGTGAGACCACACCTGGAGTATTGTGTGCAGTTTTGGTCCCCTAATCTGAGGAAAGACATCCTTGCCATAGAGGGGGTACAAAGAAGGTTCACCAGATTGATTCCTGGGATGGCAGGACTTTCATATGATGAAAGACTGGATTGACTAGGCTTATACTCGTTGGAATTTAGAAGATTGAGGGGGGATCTTATTGAAGCGTATAAAATCCTAAAGGGATTGAACAGGCTAGATGCAGGAAGATTGTTCCCGATGTTGGGGAAGTCCAGAACGAGGGGTCACAGTTTGAGGATAAAGGGGAAGCCTTTTAGGACTGAGATTAGGAAAAACTTCTTCACACAGAGAGTGGTGAATCTGTGGAATTCTCTGCCCCAGGAAACAGTTGAGGCCAGTTCATTGGTTATATTTAAGAGGGAGTTAGATATGGCCCTTGTGGCTAAAGGGATCGGGGGTATGGAGGGAAGGCTGGTACAGGGTTCTGAGTTGGATGATCAGCCATGATCATACTGAATGGCGGTGTAGGCTTGTGCACCTATTTTCTATGTTTCTACACATTTCCCTGTCTAATTGCCTTTTAAAAGTTGCTATTGTACCTGCCTCAGCCACTCTTTCTGAAAGTTCATTCCACATAGATACCAACTTCTGTGTAAAAAGGGTGCATCTCCAGTTCCTATGAAAACTTTCCCCTCTCACCTTAAACCTATGCGCCCAGGTTCTGGCAAAGGCTTGTAAATCTTTTCCATACTCTTTCTAGTTTAGTAACATCTCTCCTATAGCAAAGTGACTAAAGCTGAACATAATGCTCCAAGTAGTGGCTTCTCCAATGTCTTGTACAATAGGAACATAAGCTCCCAACTTCTAATTTCAGTGCACTGATTGATGAAGGCCAGCATGCCAAAAGCCTTCTTCACCATCCTATCCATGTTTGACTCTATTTTCAGGGACTGCACCTGAACCCCAAGGACACTTTGTTTTAAAAGACTCCCTATTGATCTACTATTCTTATTGAAAGTTCTACCTTGATTTGACTTTCTAAAATGACCTCATATTTAACTGAATTAAACTCCATTTGCCATTCCTTGGCCACTTAATCAGCTGAACAAGATCTCCCTGTAAGTTTTGATAACCATCACTGCTCACTATCCCATCTAGCTTAGGACCAAATACCTGGAAAATTCTTCCTTGCAATTGTATACTGGATACACCCAGGTACAGAACATACAATGTCATGTATGCGCAGAGCAAGAGTGGCGATGGAGTGGTACAAGTAAAAGTTTTTATGGAGTCATGATAGTAACGGTGCACACTGGCCAACTTACACTGTGGGAGTGATGAACCGACCCACTGAGATGAAGAGACATGCATGCCAGAAAGCCCATGTCCAAACGAGAGAGTCCTCCACATGTAGGAGGTCCCATTGATCCACCATGCCATCGAACGCCGCATGTTCACCTTCCACATTCTCACACTCGATCTGATGTGCTGCATATAAGCTGATAGAAACTCCAGTCCTTGGTATGGCAGCAACTATGAAAGTCAAATACTGAAACTCACTGTCAAAGACCTCTTCCTCTGATCATTCTCAGTGCACAGAGGGTACATTCACAAGGCCATAGCAAGTTCCAAAACCTGCATGCCACTATATTATTTACTCCTACCATCATACAATGAGAACTTGGACTGGACAGCTGACATTAGCTCTTCTAGTCACATCTGAGTCATCAGGATGAGTGGAAGAAGCGTGGTGCACCCTCAGACTGCTTCAAGGGCAACATGCGGCCATCTCTGATGTTCCAAAATACTAGTACGAAGTTCAACTCTTTGCGTTTGGTGTCTGATAGCCAGGCTGCTGTCCTGTGGAATGCTTTGGTGCATTTTGCCACACGGATTTAGTATTTTCTGTTGAAATTCTGCTACCAGGATCCCAGCTGTTGTGAGTAGCCTGAAATAGCCTGCATTCTAATATGAGTTACTGTCAACATCAAAACTCCCAACCCACTGAAGACATAACTTGTCAGCTACAATGTCATATTAATAAAATGCTCTCTTCTCTAATAATTTTGTTGCTTTCTCCATCAGAACTTGACACAGCAGGGAAATGATTTTGCAGCTGTTACTGTATGTACTCACTAAGCAGTCGCCCGTCACGTACACCCCTAATGTCAAATCACCTTGGAGAGATTCACAAATGAGCCAGATACTCACACACTGGCCTTCCCCAGCTCGGGTCTCCTGGGTGATAATATGATAAGATCCCCCAATTGAGCTTTCCCCCATCCTAGCCAAGGGCCACTCAGAACAACTGGTGCTTTCCGCCAGCTCCCCTGAGATTGCAGATTAAGTTGAGCTTTTCCCAGCTCTACATGCATCAGATTTGCTCTGAATGGTGCACCGAGCAGTAATGAGATTTTCATAAGATGAATATTTAATCAGACGATTTATACATACGGATTTGAAATATTAATCTATCTGCTGTAAAGATACAGCAGCAGTTCATGTATGAATTAGTGGTCGACTATGAGATAAATGGAGCCAATTACCAAGAGGGCGGAAAACTCGTAAACAGCTCTTTGTTGGTGAAATATATCCGCACTACAATGTGCTTTATATTAGCATTAAAGCTGTAGACTGTACAAATGGCTTCTATACCCGAGAGGACTCAGCATTTGGACGACACAGTAATGTGCCAGCCAATATGAAAGTATCACAGCTGAGGATAATATTTCATGTGGTTGTAAGTGCGACGAGCTCATTACCACAGGCTGTGTTAACGTACCAAGTTAAAGATTAATCATAGAAAGGTCACATCAAAAATAATATGTCATATGGTTCTTCTTTTAAGTCAGAAAATTTAATACCAACTATTGCATTAGCTAATCCTATCACTTCATAATTTTTTTATGAGTCTGTTCACTACAAGGGAAGAATGAACTCTGGGGAGAGCTCCACCACTGAACTGTGGAAGTCACATTTTCTTATTTTTATCAATGCTCTTTATTTCATTGTAGTTTTTTTTCTCTCCCTAAGGAGAACAGGTTTAATTATTGGCCATGAAGAACGCTGGTGCAATGCTTGAGTGGAAGCTTAGACAAGTCCATTACTGGCTGCCACAGATTTTCTAATGTTCTCACCTTTCCTTCTTTCCTCCTCTTCTGGCTTTGCACCCCTTCAACCCCGTTGTCCTCCAACCTTTACAAATTCCAGTCGAAGATTACTGAGCCAAAACATTAATCATGTTCCTCACACAACGAAAGCTTCTCCACCGTTTTCTGAAATTTGGTTGCCGTCCAAGTAAGAGGTGATCCCAATGGCAGTTTATTTTGTTGGCATGGGTGTCAGAGTCAGGATCAGGTCTGTTATCACCGGCATGTGTCATGAAACTTGTTATCTACAGGGCAAACAAAGTTTAGTTTGGTGGCATGGGCGTCTACAAGGTAAATTTGGACAAGGGACCTTCGACAGGGGAGTACAAGTGCATGCTTCTCCTGAAAGTGGTGTCACAGGTAGACAAGTTTGTGAAGGCTTTTGGCACTCAAGGCATGGCAGCCTTCATCAGTCAGGGCTTTAAATATCGAAGGTGGGTTGTTATGTTGCAGTTGTATAAGACATTGGTGAGACTGCATTGGAATATTGGGTTTAGTTTGGTCACTGTACTGCAAGAAAGATGCCATTAACTTGGAAAGGGTGCAGATGAGATTTACGAGGTTGTTGCCAAGATTAAAGGAACTTGAGTTATAAAGAGCACTTGAACACCTTGGGACGTTTTACACTGTGGCGGAGGAGAATGGGGGGGTGATCTTACAGAGGTGTATAAAGGTATGAGGAGCTTAGTTAGGGTGAATTTTTTTTCTCAGGGTTATGAAATTAAGAACTTGGGAACATAGGTATAAGGTGAGACTTGGAACCTGAGGGGCAAATTTTTTACCCAGAAAGTGGAATGAGCTGCCAGAGGAAATGGTTGCAGGTACATCAATAAGATTTAAAGGTCTGTGGACAAGTACTTTACAACATGGATAAAAAAACTGCTTAGAGTGTTAAGTGCCAGGTGCAGGTAAATGGGACAAGATAGAACATAGATGAGTACAGCACAGGAACAGGTCCTGCAGCCTACAATGTTGTGCTGAACCAATTTAATTAGTAATCATTGCCCATCTAAACACTGTGGTCATATGCTTCCATCTCCTGCCCATTCACGTGCCTATCTAAGAGGCTTTTGAGGACCCCTATCACGTTCCTCCACCACCTTGCCCAGGCAGCACTTTCCAGGTATCTCCCCTCCCACTCTCTGTGTAAAAACTTGCCCCACATATTTCCTTTGAACTTACCCCTCAACTTAAATGCATGCTCTCTGGTATTAGACATTTCAAACCTGGGAAAAAGATACTGGCCGGCTACTCTGCCTGTACCTCTCATAGTCTTATAAATCTCAATCAGGTCTCCCCTCAGCCTCTGCAGCTCCAGAGAAAAATGACCCAAGCTTGTCAAACCCCTCTAGTTTAGATGGAGATCTTGTTTGGGATGGACTTATTGGGCTGATGGGCCTGTTTCTGTGTTGTATGTCTCCAGGACTCTAGGATTTAAGCTGCTTATTTGCATTGGTAAAAAAAAACAGCCTCTGCTTCAGGTTCACATGCTCGCTGTAATGAGCCACATACTCTCTGCCACCACTTCGCTCTTGTAACCCAAGTCCAGTCCCATTAACTGGTTCTGAGTGGGTCTACATCTGGGTCTAGGTCTTGGAAGTAAAACCAGGGAAAGTCCTTGCGTGTATATCCTTGAGCTGAGGAGGCAGCTAAGGGTCACACATATGGTAGGACCAGATAAGGTCTGTAGATTTTCATTGCTCAAGTATGCTAGTCAAGAATAGCTTACAGGGAAATAGGATTGATGCAAATAATCTGAGAGCTGATGTAGACTCGACAGGTGAAATAGCTTCCTCCTATGGCACAAAGGGATATGAAATATATGCAAGAGGAGGTAATTAGGGGAAGACTTAGTAAATATCTTGGAACCAAAAATCTCCCCAAATTCCAAAGGCTTCTGTCATGCACAATCTTAAGGGATAACACATGGTGGAACAGTTTCAGAGACTCTGACAGAGAATATTGTCCATTGTTTCAAGTCCTGTGTCTGATGGTTATGTTTCGTCCATGAGAGGGAGAAATATATCTCACTGGTGCCTACCAACTTTCCAACCCATAATACAATTAGATTATGTGTATAAAGTATCTCACTTTCAGATTTAATTGCTGACAAATGAATTAAGTGGGTTGAGATGTCAATTTTTATGAAGTCAAATGGCTGTTCTGGCTCAGTATAACTAAGTAAGCTATCATATGGTCTTTGAGTGGAAGACTGTTTGGATATGCTGCAGACAGTCCTTGGCTAATGTACAGTAAATGGCTTGCTGTCAGCTGTCAGTTTGTATGAGGAAGCTTCAGACAGGAACTATTCAGCTAATATTTTAAGACAGTGATCCTGCCATCCAGAAACAGGATGAAGTGAAAGAACTCCAACTCTTTAAGAATGTCATCCATGTAACATGTAAAAATTACCTGCCAGCAGAATTTCTTTCCCTATTGAAGGCAAGCTCAAACTGTTACTTTTAATCATTATTGTTCATGTTCAATCCACATGACCAATACAATAAACTTCTCTTGAGCAGGTTATCAGTTCTTCTGGAGGTTGGATTCCAGTCTATTTAGTCTGCCTTGCCCCATACAAAAGGGAAACAATTCGTAAAACAGTTTACTGTGAAGTCTGATCTGCTTCATATGTAACTAATCCCATTTGAATACAATTACTTTGTTACATACACTCAGTAGCCACTTCACTAGGTACACCTGTTCGTTATTGCAAATATCTAATCAGCCAATCATGCGGCAGCAAATTGATGCATAAAAGCAGGCAGACATGGTCAAGACGTTCAGTTGTTTTATGGATCAAACATCAGAATGGGGAAGAAGTATGATCTAAGTAACTTTGACTGTGGAATCGCAAACACGAGGAAATCTGCAGATGCTGGAAATTCAAGCAACACACGTAAAAAATGCTGGTGAACGCAGCAGGCCAGGCAGCATCTCTAGGAAGAGGTACGTTGACTGTAACTCCTCCTATAGATGCTGCCTGGCCTGCTGCGTTCACCGCATTTTTTATGTGTGTTGACTGTGGAATGATTGTTGGTGCCAGACTGGATGGTTTGAGTATCTCAGAGACAGCTGATCTCCTGTGTTTTCACATACAACAGTCTCTAGAATTTACAGAGAATGGTGTGAAAAACATAAACAAAAATATCCCAATGAGCTGTACTGTGGGTGAAAGTGCCTTGTTAATGAGAGAGGTCAGAGGAGAATGGCCAGACTGGTTCAAGCTGACAGGAAGGTGACAGTAACTCAAATAATCACTTGTTATGACAGTGGTGTGCTGAAGAGCATCTCTGAATGCGCAATTCGTCAAACCTAAACATGGATGGGCTACAGCAGCAGAAGATCACAAAAATGCACTTCATAGCCACTTTATTAGGTATTGGAGTTAACTAATAAAGTGGCCACTGAGAGTAGACAATCACGGCAGCCATCTTATGTGGTGCAATATAAGACCATAAGACATTGGAGCAGAATTGGGCAATTGAGTCAGCTCCGCCATTTGAACATGGTGGATCCATTTCCCTCTCAACTGAATTCTCCTCCCTTTTCCCTGAGACCTTTCATGCCCTGATTTATCGAGAATCTGTCAACCTTTGCCTTAAATATTCAATGACCTTAGCCACCATAGCTGCCTGTGGCAACAAATTCCACAGATTCACCACCCTCTGCTAAATAAATTCCTCCTCACTGCCATTCTAAATGGACATCCCTCTATTCTGAGGTTGTGCTCTCTGGTCCTAGACTTCCCCCACTACAGGAAACATCCTCCCCACATCCACTCTATCTAGGCCTTTCAACATTCAATAGATTTAATTTAGATCCCTCCTCATTCTTCTAAATTCCAGCGAGTACAGGCCCAGAGCCATCAAACACTCCTCTCATGATAAACCTTTCAATCCCGGAATCATTTTGGTGAATCTCCTTTGAACCCTCTCCAATATCAGCATATCCTTTCTAAGGTAAGGGGCCCAAAATTGCTCTCGATACTCAAGTGAAGCCTCAGCAGTGCTTTATAAAGCTTCAGCATTACATACTATTGAAATGAATGCTAACATCGCATCTGCCTTCCTCACCACTGACTCAACCTTCAAGTCAACCTTTGGCGAATCCAGCACAAGGACTCCCAAGTCCCTTTGCACTTCTGATTTTTGAACTTCCTTTCTATTTAGAAAATAGTCCACATTTTTATTCTTTCTTCCAAAGTGCACGATGATACTCTGCATTCAAACTGCCCATTCACTGTATTCCATCCTTGCCTAGTCTCCTAACCCATCTACATCCTTCTGCAGCCTCCCTGCCTCCTCAACACTACCTGCCCCTCCACCGATCTTTGAATTGTCAACGGACCTGGCCAGAAAGCCATCAATTCCATCATCCAAATCATTGGCATACAACTGAACATTGTGGAACACCACTAGTCACCGGCGGCCATTCAGAAAAGGCTCCCTTTATTCCCACTCTTTGACTCCTGCCAAACAGCTAATGCTCTGTCCATGCTAGTATCTTTCCTGTAAAACCATGGGCTCTTATCTTGATAAGCAGCCTCATCTGTGGCACCTGGTCAAAGGCCTTCTGAAAATCCAAGTACACATCCTGTACTTTATTTTAAGATATAAAATAAAGATAAATGAAGCAAACGATCTATTTGGATAGAATGCCAGAGCTTATGTTTAAGGTGACTAACGATCTGAACAGTGGATTCTATTTAATACTTCATCCAAAAGATGGCACCTTCAACAATGTAACACTGCCTCCAAATCATAGAGAAATGACAGCGCTTAAATTATACACTCCTGTTTCTGGCTCTCTGCAACAAAGGGAAATACAGCCAGTTGACTGAAGTTGCAAAAACAAGAGACTAGATTGATCACTTGCTGGCGAGACACAGAGAGAAATCAATACTATGTATGGGATTGTGAATGAACTGTAGCAGGGTCAAAGTAAGGACTAATAAGAAAGAAAATTGAAAAAAAAAATAAATGTGTTGGATAAAAACATTTATATCATGCTTCTAACCCCGTATCTAGGAAAGTGTCAAGTTTATGCAATATTAGTTAAATTCACCCTAGGCAACTATAGTGATGTTACAACCACCAGTGGCTATAGGTTGGTGGACTGGAGGAAGAAAGTAAGGTCAGTCAGGGTTCCTGCTTCCAATCACTAGCTGGAGGTTGCATGTTGTATTAGGTGATGACTAGTTGGTACCCAGTCCGAATGCCCTGGATGGCCTTGTGGCCAAGTTTGCAAATGATAGAAAGATACTGTATCATCTTTGTATCATATAGTAGGTAGTGTTGAGGTAGGAGGGAGTGTGCAGAAGGACTTGGGCAGAGTAGGAGAATGAGCAAAGAAGCAGCAGATGGAATACGATGTAGGGATGTGTATGGTCATGCACTTTGGTAGAAAGAGTAAAGGCAGAGACTACTTTTTAAATGGGAAGCAAATTCAGAAATGGTGGAGGGGCCGGGGTTGCAAAGAGACTTAGGAGTCTGACATTGGGATTCCCTAAAGATTAACTTACAGGGTGAGTCGGTGGTACGAAAGGCAAATTCAAAGTTCGCATATAAAAGCAATGATGTAGTGCTGAGGCTTTATAAGGCATTGGTCTGACCACATTTGGAGCAGTTGTGGGCCCCTCAACTAAGGCTGTGCTGACGTTGGAGAGAGTCCAGAGGAGGAAGTTTATGAGAAGGATCCCGGAAATGAAAGAGTTAACATATGAAAAGTGCTTGATAGCTCTGGGCCTAGATAAAGTGGACATGGAGAGAATGTTTCCAATAATGGGAAAGTCTAACATGTAACTGAACAATCTTAGAATAGAAGAATGTCCCTTTAGAACAGAGATGAGGAGGAATTCTTTTAGAGGGTGGTGAATCTGTGGAATTCATTGTCACAAACAGATATGGAAGCCAAGCCATTGGATATATTTAAAGGATACGTTAATAGGTTCTTGATTAATAAGGCTGTCAAAGGTTATGAAGAGAAGGCAGAAGGAATAGGGTTGAGAGAGAAAATAAATCAGCCATGATCAAATGGAAGAACAAAGTCAATGGGCTGAATAGCCTAATTCTAACCCTATGTCTTATGGTCTGCCAACACTCACTGCCAAGGCTGGCAAATGGCCTATGACAGAGTCATAGGAGGAAGCCTAGTCTGTCAGCATATCTCAGTGACTTTGCCTTGACAAGCATCAAAGATAAAGGTAAGGAGCAAAGGCCTGTGCCTGTTTGAATCCGACCTCTGTTGCTGCTGTAGCAGTAGATGATTGGCCTTCCAGGTGTTTGGACAATGTGAAGGAAGGCAGACATTGTCATCGAGACACCCAAACGGTCTTCATGCAAAAGAAAATTTTAGTCTCACAGCCTCAGAAGCCTACAAATACCCATAACGTCTCACCGGCTAGCTGCGCCTTGTCCATAACACTCTTTGTACTTCTTTATTCTCTTTGCCTTCCTCATACCCATTGCCTCATTTCTGAGAAAACCAAGCATTAGCAGTGGTTCTTGAATTTCTAACATCTACTACATGTCCTTCCCAGTTTACCCTGTTTATACACAGCCTGTACATACCAATGGGCGTTTGGAAGGCCAGTGGGATGAATTTGCTGGCTAAAGCAGGCATCTTCTGACATGTGGGAACATGGTTCGAGGCTGCATTTCTGACTTGCAAAATATTCAGATCATGAACAATTCACAGGAATGGAAACCTGGCATAACCTGGGGATTATTTGTACTGTAAGGGTGGGAATTTTTTTTCAAATTTGCCCCATTGAATATTTTTATAATACTAAACTTAGCAGGTGTCTTCTTTGACCAGGACACTGCCATTGTATCTTTAACATCCGCCTAAAAAGTAAACAGGATATATGATGATGGTTTTAGATATTGCAGCACTCTGGGATGAAGTGCTTCATCTCTTAGGACGAAAAATTGGGTCTGTTTTATTGGAGAAGAGAAGGGTGAGGGGAGATCTGTTGGAGGAGCACAAAATTATGTGAGCCTTAGATAGACAGGAGAGCATTTCCCTTTGGTAGGAGTAACTAAGACCAGAACAACAGGTTTGAAAATAAGTTGTCTAGGGGAGATTTAAGGAAGAATATTTTCATTCTGAGATTGGCAGCAATCTGGAAAAATCTGCCTGAGAAGGCAGTGCAGGCAGGTGCCCTCACAGCATGTGAATCTCTAACAAACTAAGTATTTGTAAGAAGGGTTAGTTTAAGTAGACAAGATTTATACCTGTGGGTCAGGCGGTATCTATGGAGAGAAATGTTTCGGGTTAGCGTTTCGGGTCAAGACCTTCCACGCAGTCCAAATGTCCTTGAAGCCCTGTCTATCATGACTTGTTTGAAATAACACAGAGAAGATTAAGGATTCCTCAACTAGTTTATGATGAACTTAGTAATACCTCAGCATGCACGATGTTCTGATGTGGCTGGTTATCTCGTTCACTGAGTTCTTGCTGCAGCTTCTTGCACAGCATCTCCTTCTCCTTCCTTGTAGCCTTCTGCTCTTCTAGCTTCTCCTTGCAGGCCCTAGAAGAAATCATAACATTCAGAAATAAGGAAATTGGTACAGGGATCAGGTAATCAATGGCCTATGATAGTGGGTTGTATCTGTATGGCTTTGCAGTGAGCATTACAAATACACAGCGGAGCTAAGGTTGCAAAATAGGTCTCCTCCCACCATACGTCTCTGCACAGTTATATTAGAGCCTTCAAATGATGACCAGATAATCAGGGGTGTCCAGCAATTAAGTCCATGGAATTACAGCATATTATGACAAAGAAAGGGCCATTCAGCCCATCATGTTTATGCCTACCAAAAATGGGCTTTAACTTTCTCCCTTTTCCCACCTCTTGGTCCACATCCTTGGCGACAGCTCATCCTAGTAGGTTTCATGTGCATCGAGGGCAGTGAATTTCAGGACCTGAGACACAACTGTCCACAGATACTGTCCAGATGAAGAGTCTTGACACGAAACATTAACCGTCCATTTCCCTCCACAGATGCTGCCTGACTCACTGTGTGCCTCCAGAAGTTTGTTTTGTTTTGCTCCAGAACTTGAGAGCACCACCACTCATTAACAGAAATTATTTTTTTTGCCTCGCCTTCCTGCTAATTCTTCCACCAATTACTTAAAGCTATTCATAAATTGAAGAGATTCTGCAGATGCTGGAAATCTAGGGCAGCTCCCTCAAAATGCTGGAGAAACTCAGCAAGAGAGGCAGCATCTATGGAAATGGATAAACTGATGGAATGAACATTGATTTCTCTAACTTCCAGTAATTTCTCCCCATCCCTCCCTACAACTTCCCCTCCCTGGTTTACCTCCTTCCTTTCCAGTCCTGATGAAGGGTCTCAGCCTGAAATGTTGACTGATTATTCCCCTCCACAGATGCTGCCTGACCCACTGAGCATCTTCAGCAGTTCGATTTTTGCTCCTCAACCCGAAAGCTCTACCACTCATTAACAAAAAGTACTTTTTCTCTCACCTTCCTTCTAATTCTTCCACCAATTACTTAAAACAATCAACTCCACTGCTAGAAAATAGGATTTGTCTATTTATTTACTTATTACAATAAAGAGGAAGGCCATTTGGCCCATTAGTTCCAATCTAGCCCTCCGCAGAGTATTTCATCAATCCCATTCTCCATTTCCTGCTGGAGAATGAGCAATAGGTAGCAGGACTGCTGCCATATTGCTCATCTTTCCTCAATCGTATTTTCTTATGATATAGAAAGATGCCACTTGGCTCATTGAGTCCGTGCTGCCTCTCAGAAGGGTTGCACTCCCTCACTTATTTCTCTTTACCAACCACACTACACCAGAGACAACTTAGAGGAGGCAATTCACCTCATGACCAGCATATCATTGGCAGTGGGAGGAAACACGAACACCTAAGGGAAATGAATGCACTCATTGGAGGAACGTGCAGACTCCACACAGATAACATTAGAAGCCAGGACTGAACCCAGAGCACTGAAGCTATGAGGCATCTGGTCTACTGAGATGTGACCCTCACTTCCCTCTGGTTCCCCATCTCCCTCACTTTATTCCATGGTGCACTGTCCTCTATCAGATCCCTTCTTCTTCAGCCCTTTGCCTCTTCCATCTACCATCTCTTACATCATTCTCTTTGATCCCCTCTGTCCTTCACTCTGGCTTTTATTCTGGCTTTTGCCCTCTTCTTTTCCAGACCTGATGTAGGGGCTTGGCCCAAAAATGTCGACTGTTCATTTCCCTCCACAGATGTTTCCTGATCTGATGAGTTCTTCCAGCATATTGTGTGAGAGGCTTCAAATTTACCTGTGTTGCTCTCTCGCACATCCACAAACTCCTCTTCAATTCTTGTTGTCACTTATCTACGCAGAGGGGTCAATTACATTAGCCCAATCAACCAAACAGTACATCTCTGGGATAAGGGAAGAGACCAGACTAATCAACAGATACCAATGAGCCAAGGGTGCAAGCTCCAGACCCTCGCTGTTCTCTGCACAACAGTATAGTTTCCACTCTGGAGGTGAGGATCAAACCCAGATCCCTAGAATTGTGAGACAATAACACTAGCTACTGTGCTGTAAATCTGTTTACACAATCTCAGTCTCACTTAATTTTACACACTACATTTAAAACTCCCTTCTGTCCTCTTCAACCCTGCTCCTGACCACGATGCTGTCAGGATGTTATTTGGCTCAATTTTTCACCCTTACTCAATGGTCACTTAGGCTGACCAGAGAATAATGGAAGTTTGTGTATTGCTTTCAATACATTCAATACTATAACTGGGAGTGAGTTTACAGCACATCATTATTTTTGGTTTGAAGTGCTGACTGGTTAAATGTGGGTGTTTCTGCAATACTGCCACAACTTCCAGTTCCCTCAACCTTCATCATGTTAGTTATTCCTCTCGGCACATCAGGTGGTAACTTTGCCAGTTTTTTTTTTAGCACTTTGTCTGTTTTTTATGAGGCTGAGTCGTTAGCTCGATGGAAAGTATTCAAGGAGCCAGCCGGATTCGAACCCAGAACCATCTGCTTTGAAGTCCAGTGCTGATGCCACTACACCACCATGGTGAGTACTAATTAGGTCCTTTCTCTCATTAGTTGGTGAGCCTAAGCCTTCACCCTCTATTTGTTCTCAAAGCCACAGAAAGCCTAAACACTATAATCGAATAAAGAAATCCTAAAAGTAAAATTTAGCAGCAATTTAAGTGAACTTCAAGGATCAGAGTCAGAATCAGGTTTAATATCACTGGCATAGTTCATGAAACCTGTTGTCTTTGTGGCAGTAATGCAATGCAATACATCATAATAGAGAAAAAACTGGGAATGACAGTCAGGATAACATGTATTATCTGTATATGTACACGGATATTGGAGAGCATAAATACTCACTCTCCAATGAAAGATATGAGATAGTTTAATAGTCATTACACAAAGTTTGGGTGGTGCAATATTCTGATGTCTGATGGCAAACATTGCAACGGTTCCCATCTGACTGGTGATGGGACAGTGTAACGTTCACTCCCCGATGGAAATTAAGACCATAAGACATAGGGCTAGAATTAGGCCATTCAGCACATTGAGTCTGTTCTGCCGTTTGATCATGGCTGATTTATCTTCTCTCTCAAACCCATTCCTCCTGACTTCTCCTCATAACCTTTGATGGCCTTACTATTCAAGAACGTATCGACATCTCCTTTAAATATACCCAATGAATTGGCCTCCACAGAAGTCTGTGGCAATGAATTCTACAGATTCACCACCCTCTGGCCAAAGAAATTTCTCATCTCTATGCTAAAAGGACAGCCTTCTATTCTGAGGCTGCGTCCTCTGGGTCTAGACTCCCTCACTATAGGAAACATCCTCTCACCATGCACTAGGATATTGGGAGACGGTATAACATTTCCTCTCCAACAGATAATGTGAGTTATTACAAAATTCATTGTTCAATGGAAGAGGGAAGATGGTATATTCACTCTCCAATGGATGATGGGAAATGGTGTAACATACAGTTTGCAATGGATGATGGTAGATCGTGTAAACAAACTTCAGAAATACAAACTCACAAAATTATATGAAAACATTACTTTAGAATTAATGACAGGCACAAACAGTGGACTCTCCCTTCCAAATAACCTAATTGTAAAAAGTATGAAGTTGACATTTTTTTTTCAATTGTTGCTGTCTGTAAAATTCTGGAAAAATACAGAAAGCTTGCCAATCTCCCTTGGCAGTGCTGGTGAAGAGTGGGATGATAAACTGATTACTGAGTTTAATACCATATAACACACATTAAATCATCCTGTTACTAATTAACCTATCTTCCCTTCTAACCACTTAGCCAATACTTGTAATCTACCATTGACTATGAGCGGGTGGGTGGCTGAAACAAATATTGATTGTGTCTTTCAGAATGGAATTAATTTAGGGGGAAATAATCAGGGCTATGGGGAGAATGCTGCTGAACGGGACTAATTGAAGTGCTTTTATAAAAACTGGCATCAGCTTAATGGGCTGAACAAGAATGGACTGAAAAAAATCCCAATATTTTCACAGTCATTCATTATAATTTATATTCTTGTGGCTTTTTAACTAATAATTGCCACCTTTTCCGATAAAAAATAGCTTTATTTTAATAGACTTGATTAAGCCTGCTTAGTATATATGAAGAAAGTACCATCAACATCCTCTAAATGATTACATTATATAAATATATTTAATAAAAAGCATTTAGGCTGAGGAATGTTAAACTAAGCTTTGTACCTTTTGTAAAGTTGTCAGGAGATGTCACATAATTCTCTCACCAATTCATTCTCCACACTTTGTGTACTGTAGTTCCCACGCTCTGTTACAGACAGCTGGATCCAAATCTCTTCTGCCCACTTAACCCAGCCAGAAACAGCAGACAAATTACCCCAGTTGTGCTCCCAGTGTAAGATGAGCAGCCTCGGTCATCTCATCGCCAGTCAAGGCACCATGCAAGCCGTCTTGTGGCACAAAGACATGGCATCACATAGTCCTGGTAAACCTGGCATTGCTGAACCAGCCAAACTCAGCTGGGTTGTACTCACCGTGCACAACAGATCTTTACTGCGGTACTGCTGTGTATGGGCTGGCTAATTATCAAGCACCTCATCGAAAACTGATTCAGGGGATCATACAGCACAGACAGAGGCTCTTCAGCCCATTTTGTGCCCAACTATAGGAATCCCATTTGCATACATTAGGACCATACTGTCCTATATCTTGTCAAGTTAAAATGAATGCCTAAATGCTTCTTAAACATAATAATTGCATCTGATTCCACCACCTCTTCTGGCAGCCAGGTATCAATCTCAATATGTCAAAAACTTAACCCTCAAACAGCCCTTTAAAACTTCTTCCTCTTACCTTAAACTGGGTGGGCACAGGACTACATTCAGCCAGAGACTCATCCCACTGAGATGCAACACAGAGCGTCATAGGAAGTCATTCCTGCCTGTGGCCATCAGACTTTACAACTCCTCCCTTGGAGGGCCAGACACCCTGAGCCAATAGGCTGGTCCTGGACTTATTTCATAATTTACTGGCATAATTTACATATTACTATTTAACTATTATGGTTCTATTACTATTTATTATTTATGGTGCAACTGTAAGGAAAACCAATTTCCCCCGGGATCAATAAAGTATGACTATGACTAAACATATGCCCTCTTATTTGTAATACCCCATGCCATGGGGAAAAAAATCATCTGACCTTCTACCTTTTCTGTGCTCCTCAAGATCTTATATACCTGTACAAGGGCACCCCTCAGCTTCCTTCACTAGGGGTAAAGCAAGCTCAAACTACTCAGCCTCTCCCCATAACTAACCTCCAATCCAATCCAATGCTCTAGGAAGAAAGTGTGATTTTATGTCACCAGGGAGAGGTCACTGTGAAGTGAGTGGACATTCCTTTCATTTCTCTTGAAAGCCAACATTGGTGTCTGAGGTTGCTCACTGGAGACCAAACCTGCTCCCAAGTGACTCAGGTGCTCTCTGTAACTGAGCCTGCAGGACACAAACTAACTTCAGCCCTTGCCAGCACCCAGATGGATTGTTCAACCTGCTAACTCGTTGCCGTGCTCATCCGTTTCTGGACACGCGGTGCTTCGCTCTTGGCCTGTGTTCTAGATCTCAGACCTGGCACCTGCAACGGACAGGCAAACCTCAAGTCCCACCCTTGGCTCTTTGGTCACTTCCGTACCTCAGCTCTGTGTTTCTGCCTTGGAGTTCTTCATTCTTCTTGTCTACCAGCTGGGACATCTTGGCCAGCTGCTGCCGCAGAGTGCTCAGTTCCAGCGCCTGGCTACGGACCAAACTTCGGTTCTGCTCCAGTTCTACCTTCTGTCTCTCACTCAGCTCTCCTGTGTGCAGGCAATGAACAGGCTGGTCTTAATCAAATGGACACATTCAGGGAGACTATGAGAGTGGCAAGAGCCACTTGTTGCACTCTTTGCCTACTGTCAACTCTGCGTTAGTATGAGTTGGTTACAGGCTCAGGTCTACATCCAGAAGCGGACTCTTCAAGGCAATACTGGGAGCTGGAGGTGCATTTTAAGGGACGACCCTGTCAGCCTAACCACTCAAGGCCCTGTGACACCATTTCTAGAATGAAAGGAACTTCAGGTGAGAGGACGAAAGCTCAAAGGAGAAGTGACAGCCAAGTTTTGTTTTACACAGAGAGTGGCAGATGTCCAGAATGGGTTGCCCTGGGTGGTGGTAGACACAGGTATAACAGAGGCTCTTGGATTGGAACATGAATGGAGAGATAGGGACCATGTGCGGAGGGAAGGGATTTGGTGTCATTTAATTAGTTCTATACTACATTGTGGGCCGAAGGGCGTGTTTCTTTGCTGTACCGTTCAACATTCTATGTCTTATCCAATAATTCACTCCCCAACCATCACCACCACGTGGGACAATTCTGTGGGGTCTTCCTGTGCTCAGACTGGCTCCAGTCAGGTGAACGTCATTTACCTTGGGGCGGGCAGAAGGCTGTGTGGTGGAGGAAACATAAGAACGAAAAAGAACCACACGAAGAATCCTGGGTGGCTGCAGTTTTATAACCAGTTTATTTGAAACATTAAAAGCATTTATGTTGCTGCTGGCTATGTTTACATTGACTCATACTTCAGGATCAGGGGTGATTTGTGCCCCACCATTAACGTACACCTCTGGTGTTTGCTCTATGCCTTCTGAAAATGTAAATCACGTCACACATTGTCAACACGAATTTAAACAGAGCAAAGATGTAGGGATGGACCGGAGCATTAAATCAGCACTGGACCCTCCAACGAGGTTGGGGAGCAAATGAAATTTGTTATTAAAGGATTTGAGCCTTTTTAAACACATTTATGGACAGTCAAAGCAGAATTTAGATTATATATTACTACAGATCCTGAAACAGACCAAAAATTTTGGAAATTGGCGGCTTAAGTCTGTCAGCCACTGGTATGAAACAGAACAAAGGAAATAGCATGTTTGGGGAAAGGAGAGTGAAAAGATAGCAAGAGAAATGAAGGGGGGAGGGAGAGGGTGAGAGGATGAGAGGGGGAGGGGGAGAGAGACGGAGGGAAACAGAGGGGGAGGGAGAGGGAAGGGAAGGGAGAGGGGAGAGGGAGAGGGGGAGAGGGGAGGGGGAGAGGAGAGAGGAGAGAGGAGAGAGGAGAGAGGGGAGAGGGGAGAGGGGAGAGGGGAGAGGGGAGAGGGGAGAGGGGAGAGGGGAGAGGGGAGAGGGGAGAGGGGAGAGGGGAGAGGGAGGGGGAGAGGGAGGGGGAGAGGGGAGGGGGAGAGGGGAGGGGGAGAGGGGAGGGGGAGAGGGGAGGGGGAGAGGGGAGAGGGGGAGACGGAGAAATGGAAAGAGGGTGTGTGTGAGTGAGCTTATGCAAATGGGAGTGAGAGCAGAAGAGAATGGGAGAGACAATGAGAGGGAAGGATTATAAAGGAATACTTTCTCAAGTTATGGCTCTATTCAATGGTTTAAACTTCATACCCACTTATCTTGATCATCAGTACTTATTGCCCACCATTAATTTCTCTTGAGAGGATGGTGGTTTGTTACCCTGTTAAACTGCCATGAACATTATTGTGAAGATGCTCACAGATGGGTTTCCAGAACTTTGCTGTTTTGGGATATGTGTTAAGATGGTCTCTGATATGAGCATCATGTTATTGAGGAACAATCAACTCCCTGCCTTTGTCCTGGACTCTGTTACCTTGTGTTCGATGTTGTTGCAGCTGTTGCCATCAGAACTGGGAGGAAGGGAACTCCATCGCACGTCTGAGTAGTCATTTCTAAAGCTGAAAATCCTTTGGAGAGTCATGTAGCAAACCACCTACTGAATATCTAGCCTCAGGCCTGCTTTGGAGGCCATGGTATGGCCCAAAGCCCACAGTCCTTTCCCTTCCACAGATGCTGCAAAACTTGCTGAGTTCCTCCAGCAGATTGCTGGCTCAGATTCCAGCATCTGGTTTTTATTGAGTCACCCATGGCAGGTATGTGGTTTATTCTGAGTTTCTATTCAGTGATGACTCTCAGGATGTGGGTGGGTGAGAGTTCAGCAGTGGTTATACCTCTGATTATCAGGAAGCAGTGACTACCTTCTCTCCTATTGGAAATGTTTGTTAGCCACTTCCATTTGCATCAGTTGAAGGCTGAGTGAGAACCCACAATTAGTGAGGCTGTAACATCCTACAGAGACTCTGGTGGCCGTCTCGAGGGGCTGAATAGTCCACCAATCCCATGAGTTTGTTGGACAATTTTAGGCAGCGAATAGCACTATCAAACGTCCTCCCAGGAACGGACACTCAACGGAGAGAGCCTACCTGCCAGATCAGACATCTTGGCGTTTGCACCAGCCAGATCCCTTCTCAATCCCACGATAACATCCTGCTGGGCCAGGATCTGCATCTGACACTCTGCTAGCTCTTTCCTGAAGGGGGCATAAAACACCGGAAAAGAATTAGATTTTTTAAAAAAATTGGCAACATTTGATCAAATAGCAAAATGAAACTATGCTGTTCATATAAAATGGTGCAGAACCAGATGAATACTAATTTGAAATGAATCTTCTAAATGCCGTGCTCTGACATACTGCTGGTGGTGCTAGCCCCTGGGTAGCACTGGTCTCTTCCACAGTAATATGGTCTGGCAGCGAGCGGAAATTTTCTTTATCCATTATGCTGGGAACACCAGCAGCTCTGTGGAATATCACAGGGACACAGAGTAAGAGCTCTACTCGTCTGTACAAATAGCTGCAGTGACTGATGGATACACTGCCCTGCTCAGAATAAGAAATCTACCAACATGCACAGCGATGGTTAGGCAGGAAGATCAGCTCACCAGCAGCAGGGTAATTCAGTGTGCATTATGTGGTACTGAACTCCATCGCTCAGTAATCAGCTTGTCATCCAACTCTTCACGGGCACTCCCAGGGGTGATTTGCGATCCCTTCACCTCCAGGCATCCAGTGATCTTACTTACTGCATGTCCGCTGCACCCAGAGGAGCAGTCTTACAGTGGGGGAGTCCAAGACCAGCCTCAGAGCAGAGCGACGTCCATTTACTTTACTTTATACTTTATTGTTGCCAAACAATTGATACTAGAACGTACAATCATCACAGCGATATTTGATTCTGCGCTTCCCGCTCCCTGGATTACAAATCGATACTAAGTATTAATAATTTAAATTATAAATCATAAATAGAAAATAGAAAAATGGAAAGTAAGGTAGTGCAAAAAATGGAGAAAATGGAGAATGGAGATGAGGAATTTCTTTAGCCAAAGGGTGGTGAATCTGTGGAATTTGTTGCCACAGGCGGCTGTGGGGGTCAAGTCATTGGGTATATTTAAGGCAGAGGTTGAAAGATTCATGATTAGTCAGGGCATGAAGGGATACGGGGAGAAGGCAGCAGATTGGGGCTGAGAGGGAAAATAGTGAAATGGTGGAGCAGACTCGATGGGCCAAGTGGCTTCATTTTGCACCTCTATCTTACGGACATGATCCATTCAGCTGTATGCAGTGAGTGACACCTGTATGAACCCAGCTCTGCACACACCTGTGTCAAGTGAGTGACTGTTCCTGGGTTCTCACTCTGAAACAGACACCAAGTGTTGCTGGAAGATTATCAGCTTGGTAAAGGTGACCTGCCTGGAACTCGTTGGTCTTCCCACACAGCAAGATGTCTGTAAGGGAACGCTGCCGATAGGCTCGCTCCAGGCTGCAGGAGTACCTGCAAAGGGATACACTGACGCTTGGTGCAGCCTAAGCAAAGGCTCTGTGGGGAATTACCACAGTATAGCCGTCTGCCGCTATATGACATGCAGGGACTGAGTTGGATGAGAGAAGCCCTTCAACCTAGAAATGGTGTATCACCCTAGGGGCTCACATGAGCGTTGTTGCTCCTTTCCGCGTCTTCTGCATTTGAGAGGCTTCCCTCACCCACCTCAGCCCCTGCATGTCACATAGGGAGCGGAAGAAGCCTATACTGTGGTACTTCCCCCACAGAGCCTTGGATACACCAGAGGAGCAAAGAGCATCGGGCAGCAACCTTGCCGCTCCTTTAGCGTTTTTGTCTGCGTTACAAGGCCAGTTGCTAGCTCGACGCTCAACCCCGCACGGATGGAAAGTGTGTAAAGAGTAGGCTGGATTCGAACCCAGGACCACTCGCCTCAAAGTCTGGTGCCGTCGCCACTACACCACCGGCCCGCAGTGACTATGGAGCTATGCTTTAAAATAGAAGTGTTAACACAACTGAATGCATTGCCCATATGACACTGAGAACGTAAAATTATTTTTTTCTGCTCTGTATTTATTCTCTTGTATATATTACGAATTTTAAAAAAAATCTTGGAAGAACATTACACACACCTGTACAGCCACAGACCTGCTCATCTATCAACTAATTGAAAATGCCACCAGCAAACCTATTTAGCACCAATAACTAACCACAGAAACCCGGGAGGGAAATCTGTAACTTGGTTCTTACTGCCCTATCCGGAAAGGGTTCTTCATAAACTGAACCCAACTAGAAAATGACCAGACAGTACAGAAAAAAAACTGCCAGATCTCATAGATCAAAACTGAAATCAATTGTCAATAACTACCGAAAATGGGATGTGAGATCGTTGGTCAGGATCACTCGGGTAGACAATTTCCAGAATTATACCCATGCTTTCTCTTAGCAAGTGGGCTGAGGTATTGAGAAAGGCAATACATTCAATTATGGGATCCCAGCAACTCAGGAACTAATGAGAAAGTCGTCAACAGCAGTCTGGGGAGAGCCTGAATTAAAAAAAAGACAAATCAGTACCATTGATGCTAAACACCAGTTTCTGCAGACTAATGTTTGTTCCTGTGGGAATCACCTGGAGGAAATTCCTGGAATACACCTGCTACATGCTCCACTACTCATCAGCTGATTGAGCAATTCCTGAAATTCATCTACACTACAGAAACTCCGACATACATCCAGGATACCAGTTCACGCCGATCTTCACCGCCATTTTGTGCCACATGGCTTCCAGATCCATTTTCAAGCTTCTTGATTCGGGCCCTCCGAGGACCCCAGGTACTGACTGCTTCTCCCGCTGTGTTCTACCCGGTGCCTGGTGCCCCTGTCCCAGTCGCTGCCACAACTCCGGGATTCCCTCTCCGCCGCCTGCAATGAACCTGTCTGATACTTCATCCCCTGCCGGATCCGCGCTTTCAATCGCTGGTTCTTCGCCGCTCTCACGTCCAACAAGGATAGCCCGTCTGCAGACTGCAGAACCTGCCGTCTCCAATGTCGGCAGCCACGGACGTCCCCAGACCACGATCCCCACTGCCGACCTCTATGCCAGCCGATGCCAGTCCCGTTGAAGGGTGTCAGCCTGAAACATCCACCGTTTACTCTTGTCCGTAGACGCTGCCGGGCCTGCAGAACTCTCCAGCATTTAGCATGCCATGCCAAAAGAGATGGGGCCCACGCTCAGTTTCAGAGTGGGAAACAGATCGGGACTGAGAAATGCAGATCACATAAAGCCTCATACTTCAGCTCCTTGCTCACCAACAAACAGCTTGAGGGAGAGGTCTGAAGGAACAATTTGTCATCTGTGCTTCTTTTCTTTATTCTGGTCTTGTGCTTATCCAAGGGAATTCATCAAAATTCAGAGCAAAATTAAAATCCAACACTTTATACGTTTACAGCGACACGTTCTCAGCATCATTGTGCAAACAGTGGCCAATTAGCAGATTGTTTATCCTTCCACTGTTCAGGAGGGATTAAAATAAAATGCTTGGGATCCATGTTAATACTGTAGCCTTCTTCTGCAGTCTCGGTTGATAATCGGTCTGTGGTAACAATGTAATAACAAGCCTCTTGTTCTCACTGGGGTAGGCGACACTAATTGCTGGAATGATACATTTTCTTTCGCAAAGACCCAGTGTCAGCAACAGCCTTCCGATCAAATATGGTGCAGATTATAGATAAAGCGAATATTCTGCTTCATTAACCCGCCAAAGGGTGAGGGAGACACAGAAGCACAGCTAGTAGCGATGTTGCTTCAGTAACCCGTGTTCAATCCCAATTTCTACTACCATCTGGATGAAGTCTGGATGTTCTCCCTGTGGGTGGGCTTCCTCTCACACTTGCAGGTTTGTAGGTTGATTGACATCTGTCAATCTTCCCTATTGGGGATAAGTGATCGAACATGGGAGGCGAGTGGGTACTGATGGGAACACGGGGAGAGTGAAAAAGATGGGACTAGAACTAAAAAGAACTAATCCTTCTTATTCTGGCTTCTGTCCCTTTCTTTTCCAGTCCTGACGAAGGGTCTCGGACTGAAACATTGACTGTTCATTCCCCTCTGCAGATGCTGCCTGACCTGCTGAGTTCCTCCAGCCTTTTGTGTGTGTTGTACTACGTTAAAACTGGCCCAGTTTAAAAACTGCTAGCTGAACGCCAAGCCTCACTTGAGGTGTTAGCCCGCCTTTTATTTTTCAAAGTAACACACACACAATGCTGGAGTAACTCAACAAGCAAAGCGGAATCTATGGAGCGGAATAAGCAGTCAACATTTTGGTTTTTATCTTTCAAATATATGTTGATCTGCCAACTATTTTCTGCACCTCCTGTTATGTTTTCATTTTAAGAGAATTCTTCAGTTTACGGGAAGACTGAGGTGAATTTTCCCAGAATTAGTAACTTTTCAACAAAATCCAGCAATTTGCCTTCTTTCCCATAATTCCCAATTGCATCCTTTCCCTCCTCTGTACTTTCCCTTCTCATCCCAGTCCAGTATTTGTATTCTCTGCCCCTATCCAAACATTCCCCAGCCCTCTCTCCTGCTTAACACTTCTCCTGTCTCGTGCCTCCCTTCACTGCCTCTGATACCTGCCTACAGCTGTGAGCCATCTGCAGACTGCAGCACTGCCCTCCCGTGGCAGAAAGCAATGCAGTGAAGCCATTCCCCCTGCCCTTTCCCAACAACAGCAGCCAGCAATGAGCACTTGTGAAGCAGCGATTGGTCCATCTATAGTTGCAAATCTAATGGGACAAAAACCCAGCTGAGATTTATTTGTCAGCCTGTGGAACAACTTGGTAAGTTATCAATTTGTTGGTAGCACAATCGCAAAAAGACTAAACTCCTGTAATCCGTCGAATCTATCCTCATGGTGGGTAGCTTCAGGAAGGCGAATAGTATTGTCAAGGACACCTGCCTCTCTGGCCTTTCCCATTTCCGATATCTTTTGGATATCTTATAGGATCCTAAAAGTCCAATCGTTTAGATATAAGAATAGGTTATCCCGCACTGTTATCAGATTCCTGAACCAATCTCTCCCTTCATACCTCTTTCCCGGTGGTGCTACCACATTCTTGGACTTTTCATTCTATCTCTCATTGATTACGTTATTAACGTCATTTCAGTATTTTGTTTTTGCACTACAATATTTATGCCATACCCCAGCCCTCTGCTTTCCACAGGGATCGCTCCCTCCGTGATTCCCTTATCCCCTCACTCTCC
Source organism: Mobula birostris (assembly GCF_030028105.1). Classification (NCBI taxonomy): domain Eukaryota; kingdom Metazoa; phylum Chordata; class Chondrichthyes; order Myliobatiformes; family Myliobatidae; genus Mobula; species Mobula birostris. The sequence goes on from NC_092396.1 coordinate 25,852,992, forward strand.
ACTTTCCACAGGGATCATTCCCTCCATCATTCCCTTGTCCAACCCACTCACTGCTTTCCATGGGGATCGCCCCCTTTGTGATTCCTTTGTCTCCTCACTCTCCACTTTCCATGGGGATCGCTTCCTCCATGATTCCCCTGCACCCCTCGATCTCCGCCTTCTGCAGGGGTTGTTCCCTCTGTGATGCCCCTGTCTCTGCACTCACTGCAAGGGTTCACTCCCTTGTGATCCCCTTGTTCTCCCAGTCTCCGCTTTCCACAGGGACCGCTCCCTCCATGATTTCCCCTGTCTCCCCACTCGCTGCTTTCTGCATGGGTTGCTCCCTCCACGATGCCCTTGTCCTTCCATTCCCTGCAGGGATCACTTCCTCCGTGACTCCCTTGTCATCAAACACATCTTTCCTCCCCACCCCCCCGCCACTCTCAGCTTTCCACAGGGATCTGTGATTCCCAAGTCCATTCATCCCTCCTGGTACTTAACCGTGCAAGCAGCCAAAGTGCTACACCTGCCCATTGACCTCCTCCCTCACCTCTATCTAGGGCCACAAACAGGTAAAGCAACACTTCACCTGCCAATCTGCTGGGGTTGTCCATCGTGTCTGGTGCCCCTGATGCAGCCTCCACTACGTTGGTGAGACTCATCGGAAATTGAGGGACTGCTTCATCAAGCGGAACTTCCTGGTGGCCCAAGATTTTAATTCCTATTCCCATTTCCGTTCTGACACGTCGGTCTACGTCCTCCTCTTGTGTCACGATGAGACCACCTTCAGGGTGGAGAAGCAACACCTTATATTCCATCTGGGTGGCCTCCAAACTGATGGCATGAGTATCGATTTCTCCTTCCAGTTAAAAAAAAAAATCCCACCCTCTCCCCTCTTATTCCCCTCTATGGCCTCTCATCTCTTCTCACCTACCCAACACCTCTCTCTGACACCCCTCCTTCTTCCATGTCTCCCATGGCTCCCGCTCCCCTCCTATCAGATTCCTTTTTCTCCAGCCCTTTACTGTTCGCACCCACCTGGCTTCACCTGTCACCTTCCAGCCATCTGTCCCCTCCCTCATCACATTTTTGTTCTGGTGTCTTCTCCTTCTTTTCCAATCCTGAAGAGGGGTCTGGGCCTGAAATGTTGACTGTCGGTTCATTTTCACGGATGCTCCCTGACCTGCAGGTTTCCTCCAGCTTTTTGTGTACGATTCTGCTTTTTGTGTTCATCGTTGCATTTACGTATTGTTACCATGTGTACCGTTTGGGCTTCATGTACTGTGAGCTTCATGCAGACAAGGAATCTTAACTGAATCCTGATGTATAAGAAAATAAATTAAACTAAACCTTCAAAAAAGTATGGGGTCATAAGCCCACAGTTTGCTCCTGGGTACACCGTACGTAAACCTGATGATAATATTTATGCCTTTCACTTTGACTCATTAGGACACTCACTGGAGTGCAGAGCAGATCTGTTCCTGTGCATGAATGTCGGATGCTGTTGGCAGCATCAAGGGTGACGGCGTTTGCACCAGCTGCTTCATGGACCGATTCCTCTCCACCTCTTCCGGATCCTTCCTAGCATCTGCAGAAAGAAAGCAGAAAGACATATCCTGAGCTGGTAAGCGATGGGTTCAAGGGAACCTTACATCACGGCCCTTAACCGTCATGTCATTCCTGGTCAGGGTATTCCAGCGAAATGGGAATCGGCTGTGCTAGGTCCAGAAGCTGCTACTTTACTTAGCAGGAATTAACTGTAGTGTGGGTGCACTAATTCCCCAGAATGAAGCTGGATCAGTCCTTGTCCAGGGCAGAGATCACAGCACATCGAAGCAAATACTGACGGGGACAGAGAAATTTTCTTTCCTTTTACGTCTGTCACAAAATTACATGGACTGGAGAAACTACATTCACAGCTTTGCAGGTTTGGGGCAGACGGATGGGACAGCTGGTCATTTTCTGTGTTCAGCACCAGCATTTACGGAAAGAAAATGCATTTAAGTATTTAATGATATCGATATTTATGCAGGAAATTTAAAGCCTCCATCTGCTGTGCAGTTTCATTTCTGCCTTTTAATGGAATTTATCAAGTAACACTGCTTATAAAGGCTATAGCTGCTCTGGGATAAGCAAATACCAAGACTCTAATCCATTGTAACGTTGGAGGCGAGGACCAGTTTTCTTGAGTCAGCTATTCCATTCCTTTAAAATTCATGCCATTTCCTGCATATTTTTATTCTTTTCCTCTCTAAAGATAACACATTGTATTAAGTATTGTCCAAAGCCAATTGACTCAATCTATTAACCTGTCAGGTCACTTCTCTTTCCAGTGCTGCCTGGAATATGTTAACTGTTTTCTCAAGTAAAATTAAACCACATATATCAGGGAGTCGGTTTTGTTTTCTATCTTCCGATTTCAAAGTTACATATTAATCACCAGTTCTGTGTTCTGACAAAAGGCTACAACCTGAAACGTTTTCTCTGTTCCTCTTTCCACAGTTGTGAGCAGACTTGCTGGATCTTTCCAGCATCTTCCTGTTTTATTTCACATTTCCAGCATCTGCAGGATTTTTTTTTAAATTTCCATTAATCATCTGTTCCTGTAGGAGGAGGAGCTTAGGAGAGACAATGGCGCCTAACAGCAACTTCTGTGCTTGCATTTTCGGAAACAGCTCTATTTCTATCATTAATCTCTCTATTTTTCCCTTTCAGGGTTCTTTTGAAAACCCTGACCTGGAGTTACACACTGACTTTGCAGGAATGGGACCCGCTCTCGGGGTCTCACAACTAGCTGCTATTCAATATACCAAGGATGCGACCTAGGAGATTAGCTTGCCTTCGGAGTTTCAGGATTTTGTGGCTCCGGAGGCGGGCGGACCGAAGGTCGGTGCCTCTGTGGGGAATCAGTGTGTCGTGGGAGACGGAAGATCGAAAGCAGCAAGCTGGCTGCTGGCTGTGTGCCCAGAGACCCGAGTTCTTTGGGCTCAGAGCTCGGAAAAAGCAACGCAATGGACTTTTATCATCGTAAATTAGTGAGTTGCTTGTTATGTCTCCCTTCTCGCTGTGAAACGGAGACACCTCTTTTTCCCTTATTAGGGAGAGAGAGAGCCTGTGGTATGTCAAATACTGGGTGAACGAGTAGTCTTTGGGGTAATGCAAGTCTGCGTCTTTATTGATGCTTTGCTGCATGCTTGAGTGCTTGGTGGGGGGCGCCGATGCTTTTTTTTTGCTGGTGGGGGAGGGAGCTGCTCTTTATGCATGGGAGGGGGCTTTGGGGTTCTAACATTTAACCGTCATTCATTGTTTGGGGCAATCCTCTGTTTTCATGGACAGTTGCGAAGAAAAAGCATTTCAGGATGTGCAAACGTATATTGTATACATTTCTCTGACATTAAATGTACCTTTGAAACCTTTGCAAAAGTTGCCTCTCCACATTGTTATATTCCCTCCAATATGATCCCAGCTTACACGCTTTGAAATACTTCTCACAGCTTTTGAACATTTGTTCAAATATCTGCTTTGTAACAACTGTATCTCTAAGTTTCAGTACCTGTAACCTAATCCTGTCCTACGCTCTTTGATGTGATACTTTTCCTCACACCTTCTAAAAATTGTACAAATACTTCCTTTGTAACTATGTCTAAGTTTTCCCTATTGCATCCTGTACATAATACTCAAACACATGTAACATGCTGTAAGGTTGCTCTAGCATGCTGCTAATGTAATGGCCTCTCTGTAATGTTTCACTGCTAATGTAATGGTTTCCCTGTAGCAGCAATGTTTGGGTTACAACTAGAGATAACGGGGTTTGGAATGCAGGGGCTAGCCAATGAGAGAAATGTTGTTCTTTCTTGTGAGTCTAGAAGAGAGATTTTCACAGTCTCTTGCCGGGGAGAGATGAGGAGAGACGACGCCAATGGAGAGAGTTGGTGGACCGCTGGATGTAGTGGACTTGGAGCGAGGGTCCGAAGGTCAGTGACGATTGGAGGAGGTCAATGGTGGGCGACCGGCTTATTAATGAGCTCCAACGTTTGCGCATTCGACTGTTTCATGAGAGGGGGCCCTTTTTCTTCTTTTTTGTTTCCATTACTAACCATATAGTCAAATTAAGAATTGTAAAGCTCAATCATTTAATCATGTATTGTGTACTGTTTGTTATTTTGGGGTACTGATTTGTAACAGGGGACACATCGTGCAGCATCCACCCAAACGAGATTTGATAAGTTTGGCCAAGCCGGGGGCTATCACCCCCTATATTAAGCCACTAGCCGAAGTGAGAGTTACATCCAGACCTAGGATATAGCACAGACACACACAGGGCCTTTAGCCCAAGATATTGTGCCAACCTCCATAAACCTACTCTACGATCAATCTAACCCTTCCTTCCTACACAGTCGATAATGTCCATTTTTCTCAAATCCATGTCCCTCTCTAAGAGTCTTTTTAATGTCCCTATTATATCAGCCTCTATCACCATCTCCATCAGTGCATCTCAGGCTCCCATCACTCTCCGTGTGAGGAACATACATCTGACATCTCGTCCTAAACATTCCTCCAGTCACTTTAGATGGATGTCCTCTGGTATTGACCATTGCAGCCCTGGGAAAAGGTGATGGCCATCCACTCTATCCTCTCTCGAGTCACCTCTCATCTTCCGTTATTCCAAAGGGAAACTCCCTAGCTTGCTCAAGCTATCCTCATAAGACCTGCTCTCTAATCCAGGCAGCATCCTGGAAAACCTCCTCTGCATCCTCTCCAAAACTTTCACATCTTTCCTACAGCGAGGCAACAAAAATATTGGGTACTAGAGGACCTCATCCATAATGTACATTAATCCATCCTCTTTTGTGAATCCATCCTGCCTGATAATCTCCCTTTATGTTGCAGGATCCCATGAATATGAAGCAATTACTCTATGGTTTAGTTCATGTCATGTTCTCTATCCTGTACAATTACCTTTCAATTTTCCTGACAGGATCATTCTTTCCTCTTCTGCCACCTGTTGCTGTTTACTGACTGTGAGCAGCCTCTCCTCCAGGGCCACGATTGTCAGAGAATGTTGCCGGATCTGCTCCTTGAACTCTGTGACCTCCTGTAGGTGACTCCGTCCCTCAACTTCAATTCGATTCCTGAGCTCCTGGCTCTCTGCTTTCTGCTGTCGCTTCTGAGCTGCCAGCTCCTCGCACAGACCAACCTCAGCAAACCAAGGAAAACCACGGTAAAAAGACAATAAGGATAATACACAGTGAAGGTATTCCAAATAACTAGAAGGAGGAGAACAAGCTCTTTGAAGATGGACGGCAGTGAAGGAGAAAGGGCACTTCATGATGGAATTTTGTGCAAGTTCTGTTCACGGTGTGTGGCACGTGGCCAAGTGGTTAGAGTGTTGGACTAGTGATCTGAAGGTCGTGGGTTCATTGTCATAGTCATAGTCATACTTTATCGATCCCGGGGGAAATTGGTTTTCGTTACAGTTACACCATAAATAATTAAATAGTAATAAAACCATAAATAATTAAATAGTAATATGTAAATTATGCCAGGAAATAAGTCCAGGATCAGCCTATTGGCTCAGGGTGTCTGACCCTCCAAGGGAGGAGTTGTAAAGTTTGATGGCCACAGGCAGGAATGACTTCCTATGACGCTCTGTGTTGCATCTCGGTGGAATGAGTCTCTGGCTGAATGTACTCCTGTGCCCATCCAGTACATTATGTAGTGGGTGGAAGACATTGTCCAAGATGGCATGCAACTTGGACAGCATCCCTTCAGACACCACCGTCAAAGAGTCCAGTTCCGTCCCCACAACATCACTGGCCTTACGAATGAGTTTGTTGATTCTGTTGGTGTCTGCTACCCTCAGCCTGCTGCCCCAGCACACAACAGCAAGCATGATCGCATTGGCCACCACAGACTCATAGAGCATCCTCAGCATCGTCCGGCAGATGTTAAAGGACCTCAGTCTCCTCAGGAAATAGAGACGGCTCTGACCCTTCTTGTAGACAGCCTCAGTGCCTCGGCCTCGGCCAAGGCAGCGTGTGTGTCCTTGAGCAAGGCACTTAACCACGCACTGCTCCAGTCTACCCAGCTGAGAATGGGTACCAGCAAAATGCTGGGGGTTAACCTCGCGATAGACTGGTGTCCTACCGGGGGGGGGGGGGGGGTGGTCTCATACTCTCAGTTGCTTCACGCCACGGAAACTGGCATAAGCACCGGCCTTATGGGCCACAAGGCTCCTGACAGATTTTAATCTGTTCACGGTGATCATTTGCTACCCTGATTTCCCATTAGTTTGTGTACTGGTGTCTCTCCATATTCAGCATCCTTGGGTGCATGCCCCTCTCTATGGCCCCATGTTTGAATCCAGAGGCTACTGTACGGGAGCAACGAGGAGCTTCGAGATCTGTCTAGCCAAGATCATGAAGTGCCAGTCAACATGTGGTTCAAATGGGTGCTGCTTAACAAAGACAGATACTTTTAAAGAGATATGGAGTAAAAAGTAAGTTAGTTCCACAAAGACCCATTTTTTTCCTAATTATTTATCTAACCATTGCTTCACATTTCTTCATGTGAAGAGAGAATTCTTAACATCTTTTGTCGGTGTCAACTGCACCATTACAGCTTTCGATGTCAGTAGTTTGTTCAAACATGTTAATGATTTATATTTCAGAATAGAATAATAAAATGTTTAAAATACTCAAGATAGTCAGGAAAACTTGAGCAGTAGTCTGTTCCAACACCCTTTCAACTTTGACTCAGCTTGTTTCAGCCTCAGTATCAGTTCAACACCTTTGATTAGCCAGCCACCTCAGCCTTGAATTCTGCACTTCCAGCATTCACCTTTCATTTGTCATTTACTAGAAATTCCTCAACAACGATGGCCCAACATGAAGTGCACAGGGAAGTCATTCACCACCAGCAACAGTGGCAACAGCCAGTGGCTGCAATGCTGGCAAAGCTTTCGAGGCAGCCCTGGGAAAGCTTCCTCAGAAACGTTAGACCTTGCCAGGGGAGAGGTCTTTTGTTCAACTCAATAATAAAAATGGTGTTATTGTAGGATTAGTGTTCACAGATGTTTGATGAGTCATGTACACGCAGTCAGCTGAAATGCTTGTTTCTGTGCAGTATCTCTCTATGACAATAGACAACAAAGCTTTTTCTTGGACAGAGAGAGGGTGGAGGAAGGGAACTGAGGACGGGGAGCTGTCCAAGGTAAAGATTGAATTGGGGTGGTGGTGGGCAGCAGGAGTGGATCCTGGAGAATAGAAGGTGGAGAAATGGAGGGAGGGAGGATTGCCAGAGAGAGAAGAGGAGGACAGAGTTGGAAGGAAGGTGTAGGGGGTGTGAGGGGAGGAATGGGAGGGGATGTCTGGAGGGGAAGGGAAATGGGTGAAGAAGGGTGGAGAGGAGGGAGTGAACAAGGACATGTATGCCTGGAATCACCCATGTGCCAACGCAGAATTTTGCTCTTGAGAAGCCCATGAGATAATGACTGTGCGATGACTACTCCAGGTAGGAAGAAATGAAACACAGGCATCTTCAGAACCCAGACAGTATGGACCATGGGCAGTTACAACAGTGTCAGGCCTGATTCTTGCATCATTATCATAGCTTGGAACCCAAATGACATGGATGTCACTTCTCTTAGTGAGATACGATGAAAAAATAAAAACCTGGGAAGAAGAATGTTACTTTCATCAGGAAGGTTTCACTGTCAAGAATGAGATAGATAGGCTGCCGTTTCCATGACATCCCCTGTGGGATAAGTGGATCTCTCATGACCTTCCAGTTTACTCTAACCTGGAAGCCACAGATGAGGTGAAGAAGGAATTCTGCTCCGAGCATGAGAAATTCCAAAAGGAAAGAGTAGGGGAAGCTAACTCAAGTAGAGTTTCTTCACGATCACAATGAAACTCTAGGAAGATGATCCTGTTCTTATCAACATCCTGTTTCTCATCATGGCAACTCCCTCCAAACAGGTACCATCACCATTCAGGTTACGTCAATGTCCGAGTGAGAGACCGTACTTCACCTGTGCCGCAGTATAGAAACCAATGGCTCTATCGTCTGGTTCTTAGCAGCAACTGAAACAGTGTGACATGAAAACTGACATCTACAGTCAATCAGGCAGGTCTTTTCTCAGGCAGTTCCTCACACGCTCTCACTTCCAGGTACTACAGAGTGTCCAGAGGACCCTGACTGCCCAAGACTGCAATGGAGTGCACCACATCTGGCCTGGTCTTGCTGGGAGACCACACTGAAAGGAGCTTGTTTTGTTTTTTATTGAGATACAGCACGGAATAGGCCATCCCAACCCCTCAAGCCACACCACCCAGAAATCCCCCAACTTAATCCTGGCCTAATCAAGGCCAATTTACAATGACCAATTAACTGACCAACATGTATTGTCTTTGGACTGTGGGACGAAACCATATCACCTGGAGGAAACCCTTGTGGTCACGGAGAGAACATACAAACTCCTTACAGGCAGCAACGGGAATTGAACCCAGGTCGCCTGTACTGTAAAGTGTTGTGCCACCAATAGCGTAAGTGCATATATGCTTCCTGAAGAACAACCAGCTGACATCCATACTTCAGGTACAGCAAAGCCTCTGGTGCAGTTAGCATCCCCGCTAAAGTTCTAAAAGTTGGAGTTCCTTACACAAACTTACAGCCTACTTTCCTTTATTGGGAAGGAAGCAGTGATGTTGGCAGTGTTGTAATTACAATCATTTTCAAGAGAAGACCTCAAACTTCTTTCAACCCTAACTTTTCCCGTTTCTGATGAAAGGAACTAGGAGAAGTTAAAAATAAATAAATGTTTTACTTCTAATTCTCTCTTGACAGATGCAGTTGACTACTTCCAGCCTTTTCTGTTAATACTACAGATTTCAAACGTCTGCTATGTTTTGCACTAGGATTTTTGAGGAATTCAGCAGAGGATGGATAAGCGAGAAGGAGGAGAGGATCAAAAGGTAACAGGAAGAAAGCCATCATAAGTGATCCCCCAGCAATGGCGGGATGGAATCAGGCCCGTGCTTTCTGACTCAGCCGAAAGAAGCCAGAGAGGTGCTGAATGGTAGCCAACTGTGTGAAAGAGCAGTCAGCTCAAGCACATAGACAAGACGTAGACTGCCTTTGTCACAATCATACACCATGTCAGTTCTGTCTGGTTCCCAAAGGCAGTAAGTGCTGCACTGCCTGAGATAACTGCCCTTTAGATGAAAAATGACACCCTGTCTGCTCACTCAAATACTGATAAAAGATGCCCCATGTGACTCCTTCCAGGAACAAAAAGGAAGTTCTTCCAGAATCCTGATCAATTACTAGAAATCTGTGAGCTTTCACTTGCCGAGATGACTGCCAGTGACTAGGGTGAGTCAATGTAATTTGGCAGTCAATTCAGCAACTGCCAGCTCACAGATTCCTAATAACCTCACATGAGTAAGTTATTTTAGACAAGTGCTTTGGGATGTCCTGAGCTTGGCAAAGGTGCTGCAGCTGCTGTCCATTTTCTTTAAACCCCTCTGTGAAAGCTTCTCAACTGAAAGCAGCATGTGTAAGCAATAAGGGTGTACCTCCATCTTCCTTGCTTCGTCCAGTGCTTGTGATGTGTTATTCAGCCGCAGTTTCAGCGTCTCCACCTCGTGACACTTCACCGCTGCACTCTGTGAACAAAGACACACAGGAGAGGTGAGATCACCAACCTCTCGGAGGCAATTTATCAGTTCAGCACTGTGGTGTATCAAGAAGGTAAGCAGACTCCTTCTATATGCATCACCTAGTGCCAACCCCTATACATGGCTCCATTAATTAAGAACCTAACCTCTTCCCAGTGAATGCACTGCCGTCAAAACCCCTCCATCCCCCTATAGTGGTATACCATAGCATTGTGGTTGAGCTACACAGGAGTTGCTGGGAAAATTAAAATAAGAGATCGACGTGGAATTTTTAAAATGGCGTGATCAGAAAATCAGATCACAAGAATATGAGTCTGCTGTTAAAAACTCAGCCTGTTCATTAATATCCCGCAGGGAAAGAAATCTGTCTGATCTGACTCCTAACCTGCCAACGTAAATGTCCTACTGGTAGTTAGGGATGGAGGATAAATACTGGCCTTGCTAGTGACAGTAGTATTCTATAACTGACTATAAACCTCACACTGTCCCCTCAAACACATTCACTGCTGTCGTCGGCTCTCTCAGCCCATGAACTAGTGCAGGAGCCTCCTCCTTTCACCCATCCACTGCGGCCGGGCTGTAGCCTCAGCTAGTGCTGGCTAGGTTCAAACTGCACTGCCCACAGCTATCCTACTCTCAGTCACCTCCATCTGCTCTCCCCACTCACCTCTCTCAGCTCCTGGAGACGAAGTTCCGTTTCCTCATGCCTCCTCTTCTCCTCCTCCACTGCTTCCACCCGCTTCTCCTTCTCCAGAGCTAACGCCTCGGCGAGTTGCCCCTTCTCCAGAGCTAACGCCTCGGCGAGTTGCTGTGGGACACAGAATAGTCCATTAATTCACCATGCAGTCATCTGCCTGTGACATTCACACTGGCAGTGAAAGAAGCTTCACCCCTGGGCACATCACCACAGCTTGATTGTCTCTACCATTTTGCTCCTCAATCCTGACCTCTGCTGGTGCCATCTGCATGACATTCTCCTTCTGACCAGATAGATTTCCTCCAGGTGTTCCAGTTTCACATTCCAAGGAATTGCTGGTTACTCGGTTAATTGGCTGTTGTATGTTGCTAGTGTGAAGGTGAGTGATAGAATCTGAGGGGGGGGGGGGTAAAATTGATGAAAATATGGAAAGCAACGTGGAATTAATGCAGGATTAGCGTACCTGAATGTTTGACACTTGGCACAGACCCCAGTGAGTTGAAGAGCCTGTCTCCACACCATTATCTGTGTATGACTGTGGTGGACAGATATTGCTATAATCCACAGCCCTGATGAAGGACCTCAGCCCAGAAAGTCAGCTCTCTATAGAAGTTACCTGACCTGCTGAGCTCCTCCAGCGTTTTTAATGTGTTGCTCTTGATTTTCAGCATCCGCAGAATCTCTTGTGTTTTTGCTATAATCTCAGTCTGCCTGGACTAATTCTCAAACTGGCTACACATAGCGGCAGCTTTTAAACCTGTCATGGGTGGGTGGGGAGTGGGAGGAGGGATTTGTCATGCATTTTACATCCAGACTGAGTTTCCCCATGTAACATCTCTGGTACGCTCTGCTCTGTGTGTCACATCTGTGACCACTTTGAGTACCTGCTCCTGACGACCATCCATCTGGGGAGGGAAGAATGTCCAAAAGACAATTCAGGTGAGCATGAGCTAACATTGGATCAGGCCCAGCTGTGAGAGTGTGACTGAGCTAGCAAACAGGGTGATAAACACACTGCATGCCCAGTAATTATACAGTAATGGATCCAAAGGGTGTGATTGTGTTAGGGTGTATTCTGGAGTTAGGATGTTATAGCAACAGTAGAAAAATGTTGTAGAAGAATGTTAGCAATCACTTAATGGATCTGTTCACCGAACATCAGTAGGAAAATGAGTAATAAAGGATTAAAGAACAAAACACCAGAAAAGAACAAGACGGGACAGAGTCATCAATTCAGGAAAGGGAAAAGCAAGAGAAAATCTGCAGATGCTGGAAATCCGAGCAACACACACAAAATGCTGGAGGAACTCAGTAGGCCAGGCAGCATCTATGGAAAAGAGTACAGTTGCCATTTCCGGCCGAAACCCTTCGGCAGGACTGGGAAAACATATCTGGAAACTGTGTGGTACGAGCTGGCGGCAAAGACATGTTTCCCAGAAAGGATACATGGCTGTCGTAGCGGGTCTGGGTAAGCACATGGTCAGAGAGTTGGAGAGCAGCAGGGATCACAGAGGGGGAGCAGTGAGAGAGGGTTTCTCTGAACTCCTGTCAAAGGGAAGATTTACATCTCTTCCGGAAGAGACTTTGCAGTGTAGTAATCCAGTCGTAATCAAGAGAAAATCTGTAGATGCTGGAAATCTGAGCAACACACACAAAATGCTGGAGGAACTCAGCAGGCCAGGCAGCATCTGTGGAAAAGAGTACAGTCGACATTTTGGGCCAAAACATTGAATTTACTCTTTTCCAGGAAAGGGAAGTCATTTTTTCAAGAACACATGCAATTGAGGACAATCTACTGACATGAAATGAGAATTGATTAACACGCAGAAAGCAATTAGTGGGAAAAATCAAGTCAGGTCTTTCTCAGGTCAGCAGAGACTCGACTAGTGGAGCTGTACAGGAACTGCTGCTTGGGCCTCAGTTATTCACAATTGATATCAAAATGGACCCAGGGGATGGAATATGCCTGTTTCCAAGTTTGGTGATTATAATTAGGTAGCAGCATGAAATTAAGCATCATTGAGAGTAGGAGGTTGTGGTATTGAGGCTTTAGGTGGATTATAGTTTGTATGGTTACTAGGTCCCCTTGGACATGTATGTACATTTCTCAATCCCTCACCATTTAAATCATACTCTGCTTTTCACCCTGCATCAGAATGGATAACTTCCCATTTTTCCCATATTACATCACATTTGTCATGTTCTTGCTCACTCACACAGTTTGTCTTTGATCCACTTGGCTGGGTGGGTGCAGGGAGGGGGAAGCCCCTGGCTGACAAACCTAGAACTAAGGGTCAGGGACTTAGGGCAAGGGATAGAGCATCTAGGACTGAGCCGACGAGCAATCTCTTCACTTGGAAGGTGGTGGACCTTTGGAACTCTTCATCCTGGAGGCTACAAAGGCTCAGTCAACAATCACATCCAAAAACAGAGATCAATAGATTCCTGAATATTAAGGGGATCAAGAGATACGGAGATAGCGCAGGAAAATATTGTTGAGGTAGAACGAATCACGATATTGATGAACGGCAGAAAAGGCCTTAAGTACCAGATGGTCAACACCTTCGCCAGTTTTTGTGAGAGTCGTGTGTGGGGCAAATTTTCCTGCCATTGCTGCACAAAGAATGACCCCGGGTATTGCAGTGGGTGCATACAGATAAGTCACACCAGAAAAAGCCCAGGTGAATTCAGAACAGCGTCATATTATTGAATTCCCAAGCAACTAATTAATCTGTGATGCCCATCTGTCATCTGCAATATATAAAGTTAAATGCCAAGTTCAAAATGGGAGAGAGCAGGGCAAGTTGAACTTCAGCGCTGTGCAAACCCTTTCCAGCCCAGGCTGGGGACTTCTTACCTGCTTGTGTTGCTCTTGAACCTCTGACCGCCAGTGTCTAAACTCTTCCTCCATCTGTTGCTTGCACTGTGCCCGCAGAGCATTCAGCTGCTCCTCTCTCTCACGATCCCTGGAATTCTGCATCTGATCCACCTGCTCCTGTGGGATACATTAATCCATTAGACGGCATCATTCAGGACTCTGGGACAGGGTTGCCAATTCTCCAGATCTGAGCTGGAATCATTAAGGGTTACAGATTAGTCTTTAAAACCTCATTGCAAGCAACCAGGGAGAATATTCCTGGGGCATTAATAAAAGTATAGTGTGTTTTGTTTTATATTTTAATTCATTCACTGGTTATAAAGTATTGGTGATTGGGAGCAGAGGGGTAGGGTGGGTGCTGGAGATGCAAAGTGTTCTGTTAAACATCCAGACAATGATGCCAGCACCAGACAGGCTGCACTTTCTCTTCCAGCAGTGAATTAATCCTCATGACACAGGGCCCAGAAGCAGCCAACAGGAGCTGGCGCACTGCCTTTCAGGAAAACACAAAGCAACTGTGAGAAAAACATTTAATCCGCTGAGGGTACAAAGAGAAAATGTGCGTTTGGTGAGGAGCAGAGGAAAGAATAAAGACAAAGGCCTCGCACACCATGGGCAGCCTGTGTTAAGGCAGGATTTGTCTGCTATAGCAGGACTTAGAATGCAGCAAATGCTTCCTGAGCTCAAGGTGAGAAAGGTAGGCACAGATACCCACCTCCTGATATCTAAAGGGGTTCAGCACAATCGATAGAGAGGTGGTTGTGTATTAGTTCCCCTGGGAGATGTCCGGCTTTCTTTTTATTTTAGTTTTCCAGTATCTGCAGTTGTTTTTTTTTAATGTTTAATTTACTGTAACATTCTGACTGATTATATCTTTCAGTCATTCACATGTTTAGAGACACATGCCACGTCCCCTTCAGATAACGAACACAAGGGAAGGACGGTAGCCTGGGCATCTGACCGCAGGGCTTTTACATGTCATACAAAAGAAAGGGAGGTCAAACTGTGCCCGGGCACATGCGTGTTACCTGTGTGTATACATGAACATGTGTTCGCATGTTACCATGTGGATGCTAAATTGTATGGATATGTACATGTGTACATGCACACGCATATGTGTGTGCTAACAGACGTTGACAGGCATACTCATTGGTCCGATACTGTCTTTTCACTGCCTGTCCTACTTCAGTCCGAGTTCTGTCCACTCACTACTACACTTGTTGATCTGCAGTCAATCCCCGTTTAGCAATCTTAAAATTATCAAATTTGTTTTCAGGTCACTGCATGGTCTTGCCCTTCCCCATATTAGATACGTTCTCCAGCCCTATTTCACTCCAAGGTGTCTCCGCCCTTCGAATTCCAGCCTCTTACCCATCTTCAGACATAATCACCCCATCACCGAGCTTTAGCTTCTAAGGTTCTTTACTGTAATTCTCCAAGTATCTTCACCTCTCTCTCCTCCTTAAAAACCAATCGTTATACCCAAGTATTGGGCCACCTGCCCTGATGTTCAAAGCTCAAAATTCAAAGTACATTTCTTATCAGAGTATACAACCCTGAGATTCGTCTTTGCACAGACAACCACGAAACAAAGAAACACTGTGGAATCCCCTCGAAGAAAAGATCAAACACCAAACACTCAAAGCAAAGAACACATTGCACAAATGGCAAAAAAATAGTGAAAAACACAGAATATAAAACATCAAACGACAAAGTCACTGGAACAGTCTAGGAAAGTCCAGTTCAGTTCAGTTCAATTGGGCTGTGTTGTTTGTTGACTGCAGGCCGCTCAACCAGTCTGCCCAGATCAAAATTGCACAAAATAGCAAAAAAAAGGAATAACTAGGAACCAGAAACACATAGAGGGGGAGGGAGGGGGAAGGAGAGAGGGGGAGAGAGAGGGGGAGAGAGAGGGGGGAGAGAGAGAGGAGAGAGAGTGAGAGAGAGAGAGAGAGAGAGAGAGAGAATGAACAAGAACGAACGGTCACATGCAGGCACCTTCCTTCAGTAGCAGTGAGCAAGAGGGAGAGAGAGACCGGTCAAATACAGGAAGGTGGTGCTGAACAACAGCTCGCTGCCTGCTCTCAACTGCATTGGTTTCAATCTTGCTTGACACTTCAGTTGACAAGATCAGCGAGAAATGGATTCAGTCGTGGGCCCATGCCCCATCTCCAGGCTTCTTGGCCCCATTCTTCCTTCTGTTTCCTTACAACAAATATTGGGGTTTCAAATCTAAAACCTGTTGAGCACTCCCCATACTCTCTGCTTTCATTTCAGTGTTAGAGCAGGGGCATATTTTTGACTTTCATCTAATGCCCATCATTAACATTTTGCTTGCTAATGCTCCAGGAAAGAAATTCAAAACATTTTTGAACATTAAAGGTGCAATGTTAATGGGATGTACTACCACAGTACCTGTAATCTTTTTACTTGCTCCTCTGCCTTGTGAAGTTTCTGTGGCAGCAACTGGAGACATCCACTGATTCCTGCACGGAAATAAAATGAGAGGTGCTGACAATACCAATGCTCTGGCCCCACTTTGTATACTTAAAGTCTGACTTTACAGTACTGAGCAAAAGTCTTACGCACATATCTACAGTAGGGTGCCCAAGACTTTTGAGTGTACTCTATATTACATTGTCTGTTCTATTTATTATAAGTTATTATGAATTCCTATGATTGCACATTGCACATTTAGATGGAGGTGTAACATAAGATTTTTACTCCTCATGTATGTGAAGTATGTAAAAAAATAAATAAAGTCAAGTCACTACTGTATTTGTCAGCTTGGAGTGGAGAGCAAGTTTGTAAGTCAGGTGGGAGTAAAGGATGTTGGAAGTGACAAGGGTGGAACGCCATGGGAGGGTTGGGGGACAGGTGGCAGAGAAGGAGTGCCAGGGCAGAGGGCAGGGGGTTGTGTGGGTGCAGACACCAGACAAGGTCATTTGATTCCAAGTAATTGGTTTATTGATCATTACAGAATGTCTCTCTAGTGCTTCTGCTCCCCTCCTCTCTTCCCAACTATGAATCCCTTCTCCCTGCCTCCTTCCCACTCTCTGTCCACAATAGAGACCCGTAGCAGAACCAGGTTTATCATCAGTCATATATGTCATGACTTTTTTATGGCAGTAGTACAGTGCAAGGCATAAAATTACTACAGTACTATGCAAAAGTCTTAGGCACTCTAGTCTAAGACTTTTGCATAGTACTGTAGTAATTTACAGTAATTTGCCAATCTAGTACTGTGTAAATGTCTTAGGTATATATATATACATACACACACGCACACATAAAGGCTTTTGCACAGTACTATAAGCTGGTTGCTCTTTTGAGTGGAGATATTACTCACAACAGAGCAGGACGATTGCAGACCAGCCTTCCCTCGGCGACATTTCTCAGCCTACTGTCTGTAAAGGACAATCTATTCTGTACCACCAGGCCACGCTGCCATTCTTAACACCAGCCTTCTTTAAGTGAGGCCGTGCCGAATGACAGGTAGTTTGGGGGTAAATATCCATGAATGCCATTTGGAATGAAGTTGGCTTTGAGTTCTAGGTTTAGAAAGGTGCCAGTGTCTGATGTCCTCAGCTGTCATAGGTTAAGGGTGAAGGGTGAAATATTTACGGGGAACCTGGGGGAAGCTGCTTCACAGAATGTGGTGCAATGTATGGATGAGCTGCCAGTGGAAGTAGGGATGCGGGTTCGATGGCAACTTTTAAGAGAAGATTGGATAAGTGCATGGATGGGAGGGTATGAAGGACTATAGTCCAGATACAGCTCGATGGGACTAGGCAGAACAATAATTTAACACCGACTAGAGGAGCTGAAGGACCTGTTTGTACTGTAGTGCTTTATGACTCTATGTCACCGTTAGAGAATGTCACCTCCTTCACAACTTGATACGTCTATCCCAGCATCCACAAGGCTCTGTTCCAATTGGTGCAACCATAACAAAGTGTCATTTAAAATGCCAGTGACAACGTTCTGGACCCACAGCAGAGTCTGGTCAACTGAGAGCGCTTGAAGTGTCCCAAACTCTTGCTTGACACGATTCACAAAGTCAGTGCGCAGACGAGCCTGGTGATCATAAATACAAGTACAGATTAAGATATTGCAATCACTCCAATAAAGGTAGCCACAACATCTGCAGCCTGTAAAAACATCGCAGGTGTAACTGTGCAGTGAAAGACAAAGACAATACTCAGTGCGTTCAGACTGTTGATTGGAACAATGCAATACTGCATGGTCCTAACAAAAATACAACATTCAGGGCAGGAAACCTAGGTTTGTCAGTGAGCAGTCGCTGGGCTGTGGGATCACATAATCTCAGGGGTACAACCATTCTAGGTTGAGGCTATCTACCTTTGAAGATCGGATAACCTCACCTACTACAATAGACTGTGATAACGAAACGGTGTTAGTAAATCAGAAGGTTATTGAGAATCTCTTCCAATTTTTCCCCATTGACCTCAATGGAATCAAAAGTAAATCCACTGGTTCATGGATAGGAAAGATTTAGAGCAGGGGTTCCCAACCTAGGGTCCAGAGACCCCTTGCTTAATGGTATTGATCCAGAGCATAAAAAAAGGTTGGGAACCCCTAATTTAGAGTGTTATGATCAAAAAAACTGACAAATGGGACTAACTTGGAAGGCTATCTTGGTCAGCATGGGCCAGTTGGACTAAAAGGTCTGTTTCTGTGCTGTATGACTCTCCATGTCTCTAACTCTATTAGACAAAGTTAACATCATTCCCTAGGAGGGACATAGAGGGTCTGATGTTCAGATGCTCAGATGTCTTTGGAAAGTTGTCCTGGGGAGGAAGAAATCTTTCCATTCCAAACCTGGAGACGCACTGGAGTAGAACACTTGGGGTCAGGGCAATGTCTTCTCATTTCACTGGTTTGTCTCCAATAAGAAGGTGTGATGAAAAGCTGTAATGGTTTTCAGTCCTGGTCACATTATTAATGATTAGAACCACACTGCCACAGCCAGGAGAGAAACTCAGTAGGAGAATAACTTGCCCAGTTGAAAAGGCCCATCTATTTTCCACAAATTATCTGAGGGGCTGCTATGTTGGTGGTTTGGTACCATCGTCTGCTCAGCATACCATCCTAGGGTGGTAGATGCCAGTGGAATACCCAAAGGAATATGAAAGCTCCACTATTATCTGCTCACCTGCGGGTGAAGTGTGACACTGACCAGAAGGTCACTGGGTGTACCCCAGGCACTGACCTTGGTTAGCCCAGTTATACAGGAGCTAATGGAAACCAGAGCAGGATTGTTCATACCATTTTCCATCCATTTTTAGTGCAGTACAAATGGGGAGAAACCACATTTTCTTGTGAGGGAAGCCTAAATTTCAATTTAAATTTGGGGTTAGGCTACTCAGGCGTTTTTCCACACAAAGGGTAGTGGAAACCAGAAAATTCTCTTCTACAAAAGCTAATAAGGCTAAAGGTGTGGGGTAAGGAAGAAGGGAAAGGAAAAGGCTGAAATTTTCTGAATTAAAACTAGTTTTATGTAGGTTTAAAGTATTCATAGGCATCAGTTAGTCTCGTGAGACCATGGATTTGCACCTTGGAAGGTTTCCAGGGCGCAGGCCTGGACAAGGTTGTATGACAGACTGCCAGTTGCCCATGCTGCAAGTCTCCCTTCTCCACGCCACCAATGTTGTCCAAGGGAAGGGCACTAGGGCCGATACAGCTTGGCACCGGAGTTGTCGCGGAGCAATGTGTGGTTAAGTGCCTTGCTCAAGGACACAACAAGGTTTAAAGTATTGAAGAATGATGAATTAAGGTAGGGAAAAGGAGTTGAGATTGACCGGTCGTGATCTGAATAAATGCAGGGACATATTCAAAAGTTGCACCTAAGAGATCATGAATGATTTTGACTCAATCCCAGATCTGTTGACCTATCCTGACACCCACTGAATGGCCTCAAATATGAACAATAGGTTGAAGAACAGGGTTTAGAGAGCATCAGGTCCAGTGGAGTGCCTCTACAAAGTCCAGCCCTACTTCCCCGACATGAGGTGTGGAAATGGGCGAGGCCAGCCAACAGGGTTCTGGTGAAGCTGTATGGGCCAACCCCCTGTACAGTGGATACAAAGGATTACAGAAACATTGATGAACTCCAACCATACCATCGACTTTGAACGATGGAGATGGGAGATCATTACTGGCCTATGCTTCATGAGGAGCTGAGGGTCCAAGAAGAAGGTCCAGTGGAGTGAGTCCAGCACAGATCCTTTAAATACTGTAGGGACTTTTAGGGTACTAGTGACTGAAGATGTACTACCATCGCAATGTCTCTTGCATCATCGTCAGACGCCTGCTACGCCACTGGCCTTTAGGCAGAATGGCTCCTACAGCTGTGAAGATAAGGCTCTGTCAGGTTGGAAGTTTCTGATTTACCACCCTGAAGTTCCTGGTCAATTCGACCCTCTGAATGGTCAACAATATTGGCTCCAGTATGACCACGGGGCAGGTAGAACTGCTTTGAAACGCTGTCACCTCGCTCTCTTCCAGCGCTCTACTCAGTCCCTCCATGTTTCTGAGCCTCTCCTCCTCCTCCGCCGCTTTCAAATCCATCGCCTCCTGCAGTTTCTCCTTGAACTCTTCCCGCTCATCAATGATCTGCGTCATCTCCTCAATCACCTGCCAACAAGCAATAGGGACAACAGGGTTCACTGGGTCTATCCATTAGGGAAGTCTAGTGAAAGAGGCAGTAAACATTCCAGAGTAAAAGTGAGCTGGCACTTGGCAAACTTTGTCATTGATTATACTCCTGAGCCAAGGCAAGATGGGGGTCTGCCTCAGCTTGTACGGAGTGGGAAACCACACCCTGGATGGGAGCAAGGCCTTAAGAGGATATACCAGTGGGCTTGTGCAGACTTAGCAACCAGTGACCACCTACTGCTAAATGTGTGGGGTTGTGCATTGAGGAACAAAACCTGGGACAATGGATTCACATCTTCTCGAATTATTGAGGCGATCCGCTGGGCCAGAGAACTGTACACTGAAGGAATTTTCAGGAGGAGAAAGAAGAAAAATGAGCATTCGTAGGCTACAGTTATACCATGGATTTCAATTCTAATGGCGGTTGGAATACACAGCATCAGTAAATGATTGTGTCTGTGTCCAACCAACAGTCCCAGCCAATATTTAATTTCCACTCTCCTCCTAATGGTAAAGGAAATGGGTAGAGGCTTCGACTGAAGTAATGAAGGGATCCAGAGAGAGATATCCCCTTCCTCAACCCATACCCTTTCATGAGTTAGAGTAGCAGAAACCAATCACTAGATTGCATTCTTAAACAGGTAAATGCAGGACTGCGGGTTGGAGAATTCTGTTCGTCTTGCGAGACCATGGATCTGCGCCTGGAAAGTCTTCACTCTCCAGGGCGCAGGCCTGGTCAAGGTTGAATGGAAGACCGGCAGTTGCCCATGCTGCAAGTCTCCCCTCTCCACAATACTGATGTTGCCCGAGGGAAGGGCAAGGGCTGATACAGCTTGGCACCAGTGTCGTCGCAGAGCACTGTGTGGTTAAGTGCCTTGCTCAAGGACACAACACGCTACCTCAGCTGGGGCTTGAACTCACGACCTTCAGATCGCTAGTCGAACACCTTAACCACTTGGCCACGTGAGAATTATTTTTTGCTTTAAAAATAATAACAGGGAAGTGCACTTCCCACGTTCAAACCAGCATCAAAACTGAGTGTAAAACTTGAATGCAGGAAATCCAGAGTATAAACGCCATCCAAGAAACAAGAAAAGACACGTCAACATTATGTGCATCAGAAAGGTCTGTCTTGTGTGCTGATAATTCAACGGAATTACAGCTAATATACACCAGTGATTTCTCAATCTTTTGCGCCTGCTCTCAGGAAAAGGTTTGATTGCTTTTTATTCAAGTGCTTTCATTCACAAGTTATTTAGCCACCATATCCTACACTACAACAGAAAAATTATTTGCTAAATCTGAAGCATCCTCTCTTCATAGTTCTGAAATTTATAGTAAGGTCCTTCCAACCCCACTTTCTTGCTATATTTCCTACATTTTTTATCTTTTGGCTACTCTATTTGATACACCTGTATCTATTCTGACACAAGAGATGCTGCAGATGCTGGAAATCTAGAGCGAAGCGCACAAGGTGCTGGAGGAGCTGAGAAGGTCAGGCAGCATCTATGGATGGGAACAAACAGTCGACATTTCGGGATGAGACCCCTCATCGGGACTGGGAAGGAAGGGGAAGAAGTCAGTTCCATGTCTACTATTGTGTCTATCCTGAAGTAGTTTAACTGGTGACTGCTACCTTACACAGCACATACTGTTTCAAATATTGGGAGCACAATGCAAGGACAATGAAAAGGAGGTAAGAACATTGGCTTAAGAATCAGAATCAGATTTATTATCACCGGCATGTGACATGAAATTTGTTAACTTAGCAGCAGCAGTTCAATGTAATGCATAAACTAGCAGAGAGAGAAAAATAATAATAATAAATAAAAATAAAACATAATTATAAATAAAAAGTGAATCAATTATGTATGTTGAATAGATTATTAAAAAATTTGCAAAAGCAGAAATACTGTATATTTAAAAAAGTGAGGTAGCACTGCTGTGTCTACAACTAGGAACACGTAGTGTATCGTTGGTACAATTACTGTTACTGCACTCAAGAAATACATAATCATCTAAACATTCTGGTACACTCTGTGCAGGATACCAACCTCATTTAAAAAAAAAACCCAAAAGCATCCCTTAAGTACCACATCAAAGGCAAAAATGATTAAACTTACTTCATGCATCAGCTGTTTAGTAACTGAACAAGCCTACTGCCATTACTCAAATCAGCCTAAT
Source organism: Mobula birostris (assembly GCF_030028105.1). Classification (NCBI taxonomy): domain Eukaryota; kingdom Metazoa; phylum Chordata; class Chondrichthyes; order Myliobatiformes; family Myliobatidae; genus Mobula; species Mobula birostris. The sequence goes on from NC_092396.1 coordinate 25,875,088, forward strand.
AGGGAAGACCTGAGGATTAATGATCTGGCGAGGAAGATATTATTCCACAAAATATCTTTATTCCAGTTCCATTGAGAATTTTTAATTCAGTCTTATGCTCTTTATTTTTTTTAAATATGTGTGCCTTCTTTGCTGAATCTTGACAGCCTGACATATAACTGGCTGGACACTTATCATCCAAAATCTGGAAAACCTTTATTTCCATGGCAATGCTCTGAAAAAAAACTTGCATTTGTGTAGTTCCATCCATGTATTAAAAAACAATCCAAAAGCACTTTACAGCCAATGCTTTTGAAGTAGAGTAACTGATGTTACATAGGAAACATCATAGACCCAGGTCACACACAACAGATGGCTTCTTCTTGCCCTTCCCAGAACCTCCAATATTGGGGTTGGAGCCAAATAACTAATAAGCACACTGTTCTACATGCAGGATGTTCATTCCTGAAAGTTGAAAAAAAAACTGCAGATGCTGGAAATCTGAATTAAAACAGGAATTGCTGGAAAGACTCAGCAGGTTAAGCAGCGTCTGTGGAAAGAGAAGCAATTAACATTTCATCAAAACTGAAGAATGGCATTCAACATGAGACGCTAACTGTTTTTCTTTCTACAGATGCTGCCAGACCCGATGAGCTTTTACAACATTTGCTGCTTCTATCTCAGGAAGTTCACTCCATTTCTAAATAACCAACTGTACTGGGTAAGTTAGCTGAGCTCCATAAACAGCTCAGTGGTGGTCCATGATTCTTCAGAAACCTGTCAGTAAATCAGGTTAATTACAGTAAGCAAATGTTCATATAATAAAAACAGAAAATATTGGTCACACAATGAATATCCCGGCGCTACTAATGGATAATGAAACAGAGTTAAATCTCATGCCAAGAACTTTTCATCAGAGGGTCATCAAAATGAAGTGCTAACTCGGTTCTATCTCCACAGATGCTGGCTGTTAATTGTGCCCAGTATTTTCTATTAATTTCACAGTTTCATCATCATCACCATCTTGCTTTTGTATGCATGCCTCTGAACTGACAAGAACAAGTTTTGCGGTGAGTACATGTTAGATAAATAGAAAATCCGCAACTTTATGTTTTTTCATAACATTGATTTGGAAAATCCTCCAGAAAGACCACAACCTTATCATTCGATTTGGAGGCTTGCATGTCTCAATGACCCAGAGAGCTATGTTTGCTGAAGCCAGGGCTTTAGGCTTTGTCTCTTGGTAGGGTCACCAATCTCAAACAGGTCAAAGGGTAGAGGTCAGACTAAGAGTGGCCCATCGGACCTCCAGGTTTGGGGGTTCAGCTCAGGGCTAACAACCCTGACTGGTAAAACAAAGCTGTTATAGAAACAGCAATGAAGAATCTTTCTACATCTGTGTGTGACGGTATTCCGGAGGAAACACATGCGGTCATGACAGTATTCCTGAGTCTCCACTAGGGGCTTGCATGGACTGACTGCAAACCGAGAGGAAGCTACTGACACAATGAAGGAGGCCGTGAACGCCACTCAGAGATGGAGGACCTTCATTGCTGCCCGAAACGCCAGTGGCGTAACAGGCAAGAGAAAAAGACTTGGAAAATATTGAAGAGTATGGTGGTTTTTCCATGGTCATATGTGTAGTAGGGAAAAAAAAAATTCTCTGCTGGAGCACTTTGTTTCAGAACATTACAGCAGGTTGATTGGAAATACTGCTAAAGGATCAGCAACATAATTTTTTGTTTCATTAAATACCGGAGCCTTTAGCTGGAACTGGAGGAATATGCCCAGACGCATGCAAATGGGAATAGCTTAGATGGGCATTTTGGTTGGCATGGACCAGTTGTGCAGATGGACCCGTTGCCATGCTGTATGACTCCAAACGTAAATACCTTCTACTACAGGTAAAATGCGTACTTTTTGACAATGAGAAATGAAATAAGGATTTTTTTTCCTTTGTAAATGTTAAAGTTCAGCATTCACTGGAGAAGACAGTTCTTTTTCCAATATATAATTGCAGATAAGTAGAACAATTTTCCATGGTAGGAAGTTTAATCTTGTTTCAAGTAGACAGCTTATTCATTTTACTTTTTATTTAGAGGTACAGTGTGAAACAGGCCCTTCTGGCCCCCAGCAATCCCTCGACCCAACCCCACTCTAATGACAGGACAATTTATAATTTATAATTTATAATGCCCAATGCCTCTGGACTGTGGGAGGAAACCGGAGGAAATGGGGAGAACGTACAAACTCCTTACAGACAGCGGCGGGAATTGAACCTGGGTTGCCCGTACCATAAAGCGTTGTGCTAACCACTACACAGCTGTGATTACTTAGTAAATACCAGATGCGTGGCTAATTACAATTTGGACATGAGATAAAAAGGAAAAAGAATCAGAACTTTTAAAAAATGGAAGTAACCAATTGCATTTTAAACAGAGCTTTAATGTGTAAAACGATGAATAATTCAAAAATTTATAAACGACATGTAAGTAGTATCAAAAGCCCACAGTGTATCACCAGAATAGGTAAAACTTTAAGATTACTTCAAGTAAATAAAGCTGCCAAATATAAAGACCTGTTAGATTTCACTGAAATTTAGATGAGGAAATGGTTATTGGTAGCAATCTGATCATAAATTAGGCAGTTAATGTATTTTAGATTCATGGAACATCAGATGGTACATCTCAGCATTTGGAGATGTGTGGTTAAAATAATAAAGCATGACATGAAAATGGCCCTCAGAGCTGATTCAAAATATCAATTTGACTCAGGAGATTTGTACAACTGAAGCCTGCTTGATGTAATGTTGCAGTGATGAGGTTCTAAGTAACCATTGTCCAGGACACCAGGATAAACTGCCTACTCCACTTCCAAAAGTGCCATGGAGATCTCTTAAATCCACCTCAAGAGTGACATAAAACCTCTCTGAATGTTTAATCCCTCTTCTGTAATCAAGCTCCTGTGGCCCTCGCAGTTCTCCTTCAACATTGCAGCTCAGTGCAGGCCATCCTTGATTATATGCTCGTGGTTTTAGAACATACAGCATAGAACATTACAGCACAGTACAGGCCCTTTGGCCCAAGACGTTGTGCCAATCTTTTAACCTACCTGAAGATCAGTCTAACCTTCCCATCCCAACCATCTGGCTCAGAGGCAAAAGGATTATCACTGAACCAGAGCCCTGAACAATTTCTCCATTTTTATTGGAGATTAATTTACAGCACTCTTACTGGAACTACCATAAACAGCAAGAATCAAGCTCAGTGTATTCTAATTTTTCCTGTTTCAGCTACTTACCCTTAACTAACTGATCGCGTGGAAGTGCCGTACAGATGTCAAACACAGTGCGTCACTACAGGCACAGCGTACTGACCGTTGATGGAATCACAATTTCACTCTACCATTCAACTGGCTTTGTACAATACGACCCACAGGAACATGGCAACTCTCTGTACTGTACGGCTGAGAAGTGCTGAGTCTTGCATTGAGTGCCAACAAGGAACAACCGGCGTACAGTCGCAGCAGCACCTTCTCAGTACGAACAGAATAGTCATTGACCGGATATACACAGACACAAGAGATATTACAGATTTTAGAACTCTTGAGCAACACACAGAAAATGCTGGAAGAACTCAGCAGATTGGGCAGCATCCCTCCACATGCCTCCAAAGATGCAGCCTGACCTGCTGATCTCCTCCAGGATTTTGTGTATGTTGAGTAGATATACACATCTCAGATTACTGGATTGAGATGCTAATTCACACTGTGGCTTGGTCTTTCCACTGGCCCTTGTACTGCACCAAATATCGGAGCTCTACTTCGCCATTTTAAGGACCCACCTGCTGATCTGAAACAGCCTCTTTAGGGGATTGAACTCCTGGAGCAGAGTACGTGGTCTGTAAGATTCGACTTCGGAACCGCTCTAGCTGTGTAAGTACAACAGGATGCTTTAGGTTGAGTTCACTACTATTTCTACCAATTTACTAAAGGATGTGCTTCAACTGTTAGTCTGGCTTACCTGGTAGCACTGTGGCCAGTGAAGCGTTGAGGGACAGCTGCAAAGGTGGAGCTATCAACTTTCAGATGAAGCATCAGACTATGAACATTAAGCAGTTCAGCCCAGTTCAGCCCACCATGTAGTGTCAACTCCAAGATCAGTCTAACCCTCCCCTCCCACATAACCCTCCATTTCTCTGTTATCCACGTGCTTATCTCAGAGTCTCAGAAATATCCATTATGCATCTGGCTCTAGCACTACCTCTGGCATTGCTTTCTATGACCACTCACCACGTAAGAAACCTAACTTTGACATCCCCCCCTATACTTTCCACCAATCACCTTAAAATTATGCCCGTGCTGCCTTGGGAAAAAGGTCTCTGGCGATCCACCCTATCTATGCCTCTTATCATCTCAAAGGCATCCGTTAGTCTTGCAAGACCATGGATCTGCGCCTGGAAAGTCTTCACTCTCCAGGGCGCAGGCCTGGGCAAGGCTGTATGGAAGACCAGCAGTTGCCCATGCTGCAAGTCTCCTCTCTCCATGACACCAATGTTGTCCAGGGGAAGGGCATTAGGACCCATACAGCTTGGCACCGGTGTCGTCGCAGGGCAATGTGTGATTAAGTGCCTTGCTCAAGGACACAACACGTTCCCTCGGCTGGGGCTTGAACTCACGACCTTCAGGTAGCTAGTTGGCCACATGGTCACACATTATCATCTTATACAGCTCTATCAAGTCACCTCACATCCTCCTTTGCTCCAAAGAGAAACACCCTATTGCTAAGGTCTCCCGAAATGGGGAATCACTTGGACATTAATGATATATAGATATACGTGAAGATCAGCATGCCACTATCCTGGTGTCCCAACTAATAGCCTTATCAGAGCACCAAAACAATCAAAGCTGTGCCAATGAGAGCTGTCGCTGTGTTCAAGCTGGGTACAGTATTGTCCTATTTGCATAGGGAAGACTGCACTTCAGAGGTGTAATGTCATTACCCAGGTGCAGAGGGTGCAGAATACATCGAGGTTCTCTGAGAGCACAAGTGTTTGAGATCGGAGCCAGGGCAAGGTGGAGATTAGGCTCTGCATTGATGTCTCAGGAGACCAAAGCATCAGGGCACTGATGAGATGGGAGTCTTGGTGGATCAACAACCAGAACGGAGATTGGAGAAGTGCAGGAGAGGTGTGCTTTATCAGGGGTGGATGCTAAGTCTGGGATTTACTTTTGTCGTGTGGCGTACTGATTACAATATAAAAACAAAATTTTCTCAGAAGTAACCAATGATAATCGCTACCATGACAATGCAAGTGAACTTGCATTGACAATTTGCTCTCTAAAAAGAACATTGTACTGCAAATTCAATGCATTGGTAGGTGTCCAATAAGATTTCAGGAGTGTCAATGCAAAGTTTCAGTTATCAGCTACAATCTAAGTTAATTTCAACGCTGCTTTTGTTTGTATGGTTGGAAGAAGTTGCAGAGACAGGGAGGGGCAAAGTCATGGCTAGGTATGAGTACAGTACTAACGATTGTAGGATCAGAAGCCAGGGCAGATCACTAGCACAGGGGACGAGGGCAATTACAGGGCATGGAGCGGGTCAGGAAATGGACAGCAGAGATTTGCCTGAGCTCCAACTGAAACAGGGTGAAAAGTCCACCAGGAGCACTAACATATTTTGAAATCCAGCAAAGCTGTCAGGTCGACTACTAACAATTAATAACGTGAAATAGAGGACTTCTTTTAACCACAGAGCCAAATTGGTTATACGCAGTTCCAATCAGCTCTGGGTCACAGAGGCTAATCTTACATTGAAGGCCTTGAAGACACTAGTACCGTGGCCCTCGCCAGCTACTGGAGAATCTGTGTGCGTTTCAGTGTGAATCAGAGCTTGGCTGTCTCCACGGGCGGACAGTGGCTGTTCTCCTACCCTGGCCTGGGCCTGCTCCAGGTCCACCCTCACCAGCCGCTCCCTTCGGCCCATCTCCTGCAGCTGGAGCCTGGTCCTCTCCAGCTCATCCTGGAGCTGTTCCCGGGCCTGAAAAAAAAATAAGACGCAGCAAGAATGGAAAATGTACAGAAAGTGTTGCATTTTCACAGTGTGTCTCAAAGTACCTCATATGTATTAGTTTTTAATGCGAGTATTACGGCCTGTAAGTAAATACCACAGCTATTACAAGGAAATCAGTCCTGCATTGACAGCTTTGAGTATCAGACTAGAAGGATGTCCCTTTAGAACAGCGATGAGGAATTTCTTTAGCCAGAGGGTGTGAACCTGTGGAATTCATTGCTACAAATGGCTGTGGAGGGTATATTTAAAATGGAGGTTGATAGGTACTTAATTGGTAAGGGTGTCAAAGGTTATGGGAAGAAGGCTGCAGAATTTGAGAGGGAAAGTTAATTAGCCATGATCGAATGGCAGAACAGATTCGATGTGCCGAATGGCCTAATTCTACTCCTATGTCACATGTTTTGATCATGTCATTAGGGGAGCAACATTGGTCCAGACCCCAAGAGTATCTCAAGTACTCTGTGTGTTTAATGTTCTGCTGAATTACTAGAAGTTGCCAGGTCTCCTTATCAAACAGCTTGTCAAAATGATGTCATAATCTGGCAACCCAGTCCTACCTCCTGGTTTATCAAGAATAATCTACGTGCTCAAATCCTAGAAGTCCAATTGCTGTTATTACCATGACACAGGAGGTCGTGTTCCTGGTCTACAAGTCCAGGCATCTGGTTTGATCCTGACCTGAGCGGCCGTCTGAACGTCCTTTCCATTGACTGCATAGGTTTCCACTGGGTGCTCCAGTTTCCTCCCACAGTCCAAAGACACCCAAGTATTGGCTGCTACATCGTAGCCAACTGGCTACCATAAATTGCACCATATGCAGACTTGGAAAATGAGCAAAGGGGAAATGATGAAGAAGTGAGAGAGAATAAGTTGTGGGACAGGAGAAAGATGAGTGGAATTAGGACTGACAGCTTGTTCTGCTGGGAACTAGAATGGGCTGAAGTGCTAGTGTTCATTTATTTATTTATTGAGCTACAGCGTGGACTAGGCCCTTCGAGCTGCACCTACCATCAGCCTAGCCTAATCACAGGACAACTTACATGACCAATTAACCTAGTAACTGGTACGTCTTTGGACCTTGGGAGTAAACCAGAGCACCTGGAGAAAGCCCACACATTCCACAGGGAGGACGTACAGACTCCTTACAGATGACGTCAGAATTGAACTCCAAACTCCAATGCCCTGAGCTGTAACAGTATCGCGCTGACTGTGGCACCCATTCAGGACCAGGTTAATCAGCACGAGGTTCATCCCATTCAGGACCAGGTTAATCCCATTCAGGACCAGGTTAATCAGCACGAGGTTCATCCCATTTAGGACCAGGTTAATCAGCACAAGGTTAATCCTAAACAGGATTAGGTTAATCAGCATGAGGTTCATCCTATTCAGGACTAGGTTAATCAGCATGAGGCTTTGGGAAGATGCTCACCAGCCTCTCCTCAGACGCACTTCTCTTCTCGTTGTCCTGTTGACCACGAAGCTGCTCGATCTCTGACTCCATCTCCTTCAGTCGGCTCTCTAGCTGCTTCACATTCTGACACAAACACAAACACAAACATAGCTTTAGCTTTCTCTCAGCCAGCTGTATCCTGCAGTTAAGCAGAACACCAAGAAGTAGGGGCTAACATCAGGCTATTCAACGATCCAAATCATTCACCCTGCAGACAGTGCATTATCAACTCTCGCATAACATTTGGGATAGAAGTATTAGGCCATTCAGCCCCTCATTCCTGCTCCCCAATTCTGTAAAACCATCTTTTACCTTCGTATTTCCTACAACAACGCCATACCTCTCGTCTCCCTTATTATCCAAAGCCTTTAGTGTCTGTGCTGGTAGATACATTGCCGATTAACCTCCTGATGGGCAGTTCTGTGCAAAATCCTCTGAACATATGGTCCATCCATTGCCATATCTCCAGCCTTCAATCTAAGCCAGCTAGTTCCTTGTCCACTCCTAATCCACAACCAACATTGTCTCACTGCTATCCCTGACTTGTTCTAATCGCATGCTCTGAGTGTCCCTCCCCAGTCAGGACAGGATGGGAGTAGGAACAGTGCTGAGTTCCGAGTGACTGGCGTGACAGCCAAACACTCCCTCAGTCTCACCAGCTTCGCACCAGGTAGACGTGAGGCTGCAAAGACAAAAGAGCAGCGGGGATTTACCTCCGGTACGAGTTGTGCATTAAGATTTTGAGAGGTCTCAATGCCCAACATTGTTAGGATGAAATAAAAGCAAAAGAAGCTGAAACACTCAGCAATATCAAATAGCACCTGTGGAAAGAGAAACAGAATTAATCTTTCAGATCTTTCACCTTCTCCGCTACTGAAAGCTAACTGGTTTCTGTCTTTCCCATTTCTGAAGAAGGGTCTTTAACTCTGTTTCCTTTCCACAGAGGTGGCCTCACCTGCTGAGGGTTTGCAGCATTTTCTGCCCTAATTTCAGATCTATAGCTTCTTGATTTTCATTAAAATGAATGTTGTTGTGGGGATGAGGGGGAACCTCAGCAAGACACTTCCCTCTTACCATCTTCAAAGTATGTTTAAGACATCTGGATTTCAGAATGTAGGGAGGCCACTCATGCCTATACAGGACAGATCATTAGAGTATTTGTGTACTTTGTTATCTGCTGGAAGTACATGTCCTGCCCTTTGCAGATATCAAGGACCGAGTGTACACCATGCAATATGCCATCAGACCCACCAGTCCTAATTTCTGCAGCTTTGTAACTCATGAGGGGAACCGCAGATTAATCAGATCCTTTGCCTTCCTGCCCATCTAAAAAGCCTCATCCAATGTTCCAGTAGCGTTGTGTGTTTAATATTTCAGTAATATTGAATGGGGCCCGCTCGCGAGGTTCCATAACTGGCTGTTGTTCGGCACGCCAAAGGCTCGGCATAAGAGTCCGGCTCGAATTCAGAAGCCCAGGATCTCGGGGCTCTGGAGACCGGTGGATCAGGGATCAGTGTCACAACAGGAGACCCGTGTGTCGTCGGGGGAGTCGACATATCTGCTGTGTGCCTGGAGACCCGGGATCGTTGCGATCTTCAGGCACAGAGCTCGAAAAAAGTGACGTAACGGACTTTTAACAACATAAACCAGCAAGTTGTTTGTTATGTCCCCCCGCTTGCTGGGAAAATGGAGACACCTCTTTCTCCCTCATTAGAGAAAGAGAGAACCTGCGGTATGTCGAATACTGGGTGAGACGCGAAGTCTTTGGGGTAACTGCAAGTCTGTGTCTTTGCTATTGTTTTGCTCACACTTGAGTGCTCGGTGGCGGTGCTGATTTTTTTTTGCTCACTGGGGGGATTGTTGCTCGCTGCCGCTTATGCGGAGCTGGGAGGGGGGCTTTGGGGTTCTAACATTAAACTGTCGTCCATTCTTTGGGGAACTCCTCTGTTTTCGTGGATGGTTGCAAAGAAAAAGCATTTCAGGATGTATATTGTATATACTTCTCTGACACTAAATTGTATCTTTGAATATTGTAAAAATATACTTTGATTAAGCTTTATTCACTTAAATAATTCATTATGGGTTGTATGTAAAAATAAGTAAATTGCATACGTCATGACACTACCACGTGATACATGTTTGCCTTGATTACAACAAAGAACAAACTAAGATTCACGTTGCCTGTCTTTTTCTTTCAATTAATTTTATGTTTTGGAGTTACAAGACATAACGGGCGATGGGATATTTTTAGAACGAACCCGAGATGACTACCTATCTGTGGAAGTGCAGCGAGACGTTTGAGTTTTAAAAAAATCAGCGCGGCACGTGTTCTTCAGAACGGAATACACATTCAAGTTAGAAAGAAGAAAATGGAAGAATTCCCGTGTTCATAAACAGTGAGCATAATCATAAAAAAAGAGTGAAAATGGCTGGCTACACTGGAAAGATAAACATGTTTGATTGCTCATGTACACTGAGCTAATTGAACCGTATTTTGAAACAAGTTAAACTGCCAATGAGAAAAAAGTACCTGTTTTGCTGAGTGTATTGGGTTTTAAGGCATACAGTTAGTTTCAAAGTTTGATTACTCCAACCAAACCAGCCAAAATGAGCTTTGCTGATATCATGAAAGTAATGCAGAAACATTTAGAACTGAAACCATTGTTGATCACAGAATGCTTCAGGTTTCATAAGTAGAATCAAAAGGAAAGGGAGTCAATTTCAGTGTACATGGCTAAATTGAAGAAGTTGTCTGAACAGTCAGTTCAGTAATAGGTCTAATGATGCACTGAGAGGTCATTTACTTTGTGAATCTTACAAGAAAGCATTCAAAATCAGCTCCTAACTGAAGCATAAATTACATTTAAAAGAGCAGTTGATATAGCCATATCAATGGAAACAGTAGCCAGAGGCGCAATTGAGTTGCAGTCAGAAATGAAAGTGAGCGTGAACAAAATTGCAACGTCTCAACAGAAATCGGCCTGGCTGAACAAATTATGTTACCATTGTGGCAGAGGCTCATGTACAGCAGACCGATTCAAGTTTAAAGGTGAAACTTGCATAAAATGCAACAAAGTAGGATACATACAAAGTGAATGTTGGGCAGACAAATATAAAAGGATTGCACAGGGGAGGGATAAAGATAAAAGGTCAAGTTGCAGTTTCAAAAGGAGCACTAATCTACACACTGCTGATGAAAAATATGATAATAATGGGAGTGACACAGGATTGTGTAGCCTTGAGATTTACAATGAGAAAAAAAAAATGGACAAGCAATATGGCTTACACCAGAAGTGAATGACAAATTAATTAAAATGGAATTGGACACCGGCTCAGCTGTTTCAGTCATTCCACAAGATGAGCTTGAATGGCTGCCTGCAGATATAGAAGTAAGAACTTGTACTGGAGAAAAGATAACTCCTGTGGGAATGACATTTGTAACAGCGAAATACAGCAACCAACAAATCACACTGGGCTTGTATGTGGTAAAAAAAACCAGAAGGGCCAGTAATGTGGAGAAACGAGTAGCTGAGACTACGACTTGATTGGAGATCCATCCACCAACTGCATAACACATCCCCTGCAATAAAGTCAGCTGAAAGTGAATTAAGAAAAGCACTGATGATGCCACAACTGTCCCCATGCTGTACATCATGACCTGTTGCCCGACGGAGGGGAGAAAGGTGTTGGTGCCTCTAGTTGGAAAGCTTATTGGACCATGCTGCTCAGAGAAATCATGAAATTGATGAAAGCAATGATCTGACCATAACAATTTTTGTAGGCAACATATCTGAGAAAGATTCTGATACATTAATCAGGCAGTTACTTGCAAAATGTGGCCTGGTTTAAAGAGAGATCAAGGAGCTTCAGGGAAGTTGCAAGCATTCAGCTTTTATGAGTATAAAGAACCAGAATCTACTCTGCGTGCATTAAGGTCATTGCATGACCTTCAGGTGGGAGACAAGCTGAATGTAAAAGTTGATGCAAAGACCTGTGCCCGGCTGGATGAGTGGAAGGCCAGAAAGAGTCTTAATGGAGATACAAAAATGGTGGATTCGTCAGATAATGCTGTGGGTGAGGAAACCAAGAGGAGAGATCAGATTATAAAGGGAGCAAGATCAAGATGCACAAATGAGAAAGAGGAAAAAGGAAGGTGAAAAAGAAAGATAAGAAGTTGAAAAGGAGAATAGAGATAAAGAGAAAGAACATAGGCAAGAAAGAGAAAGGTGTGAAAGAGAGAGGGAAAGGGAGAAAGAAAAAAAGCAAGATAAAGAGGGAGAAAGAAGCCAGGACTGAGAGAAGCAAGGTCCCAGAGCTGTCGAACTACCTCCTGCAGTATCAGAGTCAACTCATACAACCACCATGGAGGAGGCCACAGAACCAGCGATTTTTTTTACAGCCACGAGTTTCATCTGCCAAGCTGAGTGATCTCCTTCGCCAGGAAAGACGTTAGCCCACAAGAGTAAGAAATCATCCACAGCGACAATAGGACAATTTAAAAATTGACTATGCTGTGGATGTCTGTATAGTAGTTTTATTATATAGTATACTGTGTATAGAGTTGAGGTGCAGTCTATATTAACATGAGATTTATAGCTAAGCAGGGAGAAATGTTGTGTATTTAATATTTCCATAGTGTTTGAGTGATATATGCGCTCCTCTCCTAAAGTAAAGTGTAAACTAAGACACTCATCTCTTGGACTCCCATCTTTTTCTTTCAATTAATTTTATGTTTTGGCGTTACAAAATATAACAGGTTGGATAAAATTCAGTTATTAGAAATAAGAAACACAAATATTTATCAATGCTCTTGAACTCTAAACTGTGTTAAAATGTTGCAGAGGAGAACTTGGCACGTGTGCCAGAAGCAGTCTGCGTTTTCAAAACTGATGGAAGAATTAGACACAGAACAGACTAAATAATCTCAACAACTCTAATGAGATTACATGGCACTTTCCTAGTTTCACTCACATGCCTCTGGGTCACCAGTTCCTTCTCTTTAGCCACCAGCTCCTCTTGGTGATTGTTGGCTTCTCTCATTCTTGAAAACTAAATAAAAAAATGAATGTAAGAGTCAATACAATGGAATTGAAAGGGATTTGATCAAAAAGGGTTGACATTATACAGAGAAGCAGACTCTGAACATGCAGGCCAGCACCAACGCACATTGGTTAACTCCCAGTGATTAAACCATCAGCCCATTGACTGGCTGAGGTCAAGCCTGTCTACACATGCAGCTTCCACTTTGCAATGAGAGAGCTGACCACAGCTGAACTATGGTTGTCCCCAGTGTCCCTGATTTGCACTATGTAGGAGTGTAATTGGACCATGCAACCCCAGTGACTCCGATGCCAATTCTAGTTGTCTTTTACCTTGATCTCATATGGGTTGTAATGTTGGTGACGCTCTCCCCCTTTACCTTGGCCGACATGTCTGCCAGTTGATTGCTCTTCTCTTGGATTATTTTCCTCAGTCCCTCTACCTCCACGTTTACCTGCAGCAGTTGGTGTTCCTTCGCTGTGACCTCGCGTTGCAAGCTGGTCACCAGTCCTGTCCAGATTAAGACCAAATTCATCAGATTAATTTAAGGCAAGGTTTTCCCACCCCCTCCGATACAGATTGATTGTCACTGGTCTGATGATTGTACCTGCTTATTACTGACTCGGTCCACTACCTTCAAGTCCTCTGAAGGACAGCAAAGCTAACTATTCCTCCCACTGGAATCTAGGCAATGTCAGCTGTACTCTTTTCCATAGATGCTGCCTAGCCTGCTGAGTTCCTCCAGCATTTTGTGTGGGTGCGTGAATTTCCAGCATCTACAAATTTTCTCTTGTTAGCAATTAATATTACCCTGTTTTCTAACTGCTCATTCAACTGGTGATAAGAGTTCAAGTCCAAAGCAAGCAGGGTGTTTTTTTTTAAAAAATCAGGTCACGATGATACCAATAGAGGCCGGTTGCAATTTTTATTCCGGGGAATAAACAGCAGTGGGGTCTCAACAGCAATGAAATGCATTAACGCTAACAATGAAAGTACAAGATGTGGCTCTCTGAATGCCCTGAAGGAGATAAGCTGATGTTTCACGTGACGCTGTGCATGACAGAGATTCATAGAAACATAGAAATGGTCCTATGGCCCATGATGTCTGCGTCAACCCCCATGATGCCAAACTAATCCCACTCTCCTGTGTGTGATCCATATTCCTCCATTCTCCGTGCATTCAGCTGTCTAAACAAAGGCAAAGGCAATGAAGCCTTTGTTTAGATTAGGGAAGGAAAGGTATGTCGCATCTGGAGTTTCTCCCGTTAGCGGACGATTTCCCTCCGCGCCTCTCTGACGTAGTGGGGAACCGCGTACGAGGCAAGTTACAGCAGTGGTTTGCCATTGCCTTCTGCCAGGTGAGTTTCCAAAGAGATCACCAGCTCGTAACCCAGCACGGATGGAAAGCGTGCTGGGAGCTGGCTGGATTCGAACTCGGGACCTTTCGCCCTGAAGTCCGACACTGATGCCACTACGCCACCAGCCGGGTCATTTAGATTAGATTAGGTGTTAAATCAGGGCTTTCTCAGGCAGAGATGGAGAAAAATCCATAGCACTATTTCAGAAGATCAGCTGTATAATATCCAGGAATCTGTACGATTACCATGCATTATCAATTGCTGTTTGTGGGACCGTGTTATCCAGCCTGTCAATCACTTGTTGTATTCCCTGCCCATTGCCGACAAGGTGTATTCCCCACTTGTCACTCATCTTCACCAGTCCTGATGAAGGGTCTCAGCCAGAAATGTCAACCGTTCATTTCCCTGACCTGCCTGACCTGCTGAGTTCCTCCACCATTTTGTGTGTGTTGCTATGTATTTCCAGCATCTGCAAAATCTCTGGTGTCGCCAGTATTTTTCCCGCTTGTATTTGGGTGATGCATTTACCTACAGGTGGACAACGCGCTCTCCTACCTGTGATAATGTTGTTGTCTTTCTTTAGCTGTTCGGCTTCCTTCTTGAGCTTAGCAATCTCCAGGTCCCTTTCCGTCAGAGAATGCCGCATTACCTCACTGGAGCCCTTCTGAAGCTTGGTAATCTTTAACAAGAGTGACAAAGAGGGATGGTCACCATCTGTCTTCCAAGTTCAACACACACCTTCACGCTATGCAGTTTGGAATCAGCACACAGACATCCGCGCAGCCGAGGAAGTAGCAGATGTGATTACTGGGCTCAGGATGGATATCAGCTCATGAAAATAACCTCATAATAAGTAGACCAGAGACCAATAAATCCAGTCAGGATAGCTGTTCATCCAGTGTTCACTTCAGACACCCAACTGCTCTATTTTCAGTTTGTGCATGTATCCATGTGGAGGGGAGGGGGAGGGGTGATGGTGAGGGGGTGAGGGCGAGGAGAGGGGTAGGGGGAATGGGGTGGGGTGAGGGGGAGGGGAGAGGGAAAGTAAGAATGAATATACAACTCTCTAACTCCATTCAGGAGGCTGCAAATGTGAATTATTAACATACTAACTGCCAATGAAGATAATGTAACAAAATACAAGGAGATTCTACAAATGAAAAATGAGGATTTAATTTTGTGACCTGCTCTAAACCTTTTCTATATGCTTATTCTGATCATTAAATTCCCGCTGCTGCCTGTAAGGAGTTTGTACGTTCTCCTCGTGACCGCATGGGTTTCCTCCGGGTGCTCCGGTTTCCTCCCACAGTACAAAGGCGTACCAGTGGTAGGTTAATTGGTCATTGTAAATTGCCCTGTGATTAGGCTAGGATTAAATCAGGGGATAGCTGGGTGGCAGAGCTCAAAGGGCCAGAATGGCCTATTCCACTTTATCTCAATCACTAAAATTATAAGGAAAAACATCGGCATATTGGTGCATCCAAAATCCGCTGCTCGAAGAATTGAATACAGTATCAAGGCAAGACCCTGGGTAACACTGCCCCCTGCTGCCCAGAATCATCAAAACACAAATTTGACAGGACTGCAACAAACTCAAATCTCATGAATTCACAATCAGTTTTACAACATAAACGACATACCTGATCTTTCAGCATCTCAATCTCCTCCTTCTTGGCTTTAATCTCACAGCCTAGTGTGACTATACGCTGTGTGATCTCTGACTCATCATTATTCGCTTCCGTCAATTGGTGCCTCAAGGCAGCAACCTCATCACGTAACGTGACAATGATGCCATCCTTGTGCTTGGACTTGCTTTCAAAAACAGCCAGCCGGCTGATCTCACCTTGCATTCCCAGGATTTGTTGCTCCTGCGTGATATGCATAAGAAAAAATTACCAATATATTGGACGCAAACACGAGGAAATCTGCAGATGCTGGAAATTCAAGCAACACACATCAAAGTTGCTGGTGAACGCAACAGGCCAGGCAGCATCTCTAGGAAGAGGTACAGTCAACGTTTCAGGCATTTCTGTCCGCCAGAGAAAGCAGGATCTCCCAGTAGCCACGCATTTTAATTCCACGTCCCATTCTCATTCTGATATGTCTATCTACGGCCTCCTCTACTGTAAAGATGAAGCCACACTCAGGTTGGAGGAACAACACCTGATATTCCGTCTGGGTAGCCTCCAACCTGATGGCATGAACATCGACTTCTCTAACTTCCGCTAGGCCCCACCTCCCCCTCGTACCCCATCTGTTACTTATTTTTATGCACACATTCTTTCTCTCACTCTCCTTTTTCTCCCTCTGTCCCTCTGAATATACCCCTTGCCCATCCTTTGGGTTCCCCCCCCTTTTCTTTCTTCCCGGACCTCCTGTCCCATGATCCTCTCATATCCCCTTTTGCCTATCACCTGTCCAGCTCTTGGCTCCATCCCTCCCCCTCCTGTCTTCTCCTATCATTTTGGATCTCCCCCTCCCCCTCCCACTTTCAAATCCCTTACTCACTCTTCCTTCAGTTAGTCCTGACGAAGGGTCTTGGCCCAAAATGTCGACTGTACCTCTTCCTAGAGATGCTGCCTGGCCTGCTGCGTTCACCAGTAACTTTGATGTGTGCTGCTTCAATATATTGGATTTTGTCAGGTCAAATTAAAGGGTGAATTGCGTGCAGGTACATAGTATTAGATTTGATTGGATTTGTGGTTGGCACAGACATGGTTGGCTGAAATTCCCGGTTATGTTCTAATTTGTAACCTAAAATAAAAGTTCAAAGTTTAAAGTGCATTTATCGTCAAAGTATGTGCACATGAAACAACCTTGAGATTCGTCTCTGAATAGGCAGCCCCGATACAAAGAAACCCGAAAGAAGCCATTAAAAAAAAGACAGTCAAGCACACAATTTGCAGAAAAAAGGGTAAAAAAAAACTAACCATGCAAACAATAACCACAAGCAAATAGCTTCTGAACTGAAGTCCTCAAAGGGAATCTGAGACCCATAGTTCAGCAACGAGCTGAGTATACGTCACAGAGTAGAGAGCTGAACCGGCCCATCCCTCGACTCAGGCCCTAACACCCTGACCTTTTCAATCTGGCCTGCCACCTAAATCATCATCCAGACATCGGGTTCAGTCACTTCAATACACTCTGAGGCCTGGACCCTGCTGCCTCGATTTGGCCTGTGCCTGACATCAAAAGTGCTGGTAGTACTCAGCAGATCAGGCTACATCTTGGGAGCAGGCACAGAGTTAATGCTATAGGAAAGGTAGACAAATCTCACCTTCTCGTGTAGGAGAAGTTCCAGGCTCTGAAAGGTAGAGATAGGAGGCCTGTTCTCCACAGACCGACCTGGAGTATTAGTCCAGGCCCCTGGAAGAAAGGGGGTGAACGCATCATTGTCAACACCATTTACAAGACTTGCACAAATTACTTCCACAACACCTCATGGGACGTCAGAAAAGGATAGGCACGGTGCTGAGCTTGAGAAAAGGGAGAATGGAAAGACTGCAGCAAAGACTGAGCTCCGGGTCACATTGGAAGGTTTGGAAAAGATTTATGAAAGTTGCCAGTTGGAAGGGAAAAGCTTCCAATCGGAGGAGCAAAGTGCTTGACAAATGGGCATCAATTGTAGAAGGAGAGGAAGGAGAGGAGGAGGGGTCCAGGTGCAGCAGAGTATAACTGACAGTGTTCAAGAAAGGTAGAGAGAAAGAGACATGAACAATTCCATTCAATGAGGACAATGCAATACAGTTATCATATATCTGTGATTCAATGATTCAAGCCCTCAGTCCATCACATACAACCTATAACCACACTGGTACAACTGCTCAATGCTGCCGCTCAGAGGATGGGATGTTACATTACAGCCCTGAGCTTCTGAGTCCTAAAGAATGGGGTCCATCTTAAACTGCTCCTCCCTCAATCAATATTAGTGAAGACGCTTTCATTCACCTCATTAAAGCTTGTGGATAAATAGGGAAATGCTACTATACGAAATGCTGTGACTATATTCATAGTGTTGTACCTAAATATATGTGAAGTCTTGGGTAATACCGAACAACAATCACCATGGTTGTGTAGTTATTGAGTCAAAGAAAAGTACAGCATAGAAACAGGCCCTGCAGCCCATTTTTGATCTAATACCAATAAATCTGAGAGATAAGCTGAAAAATTCTTATATACAGTGCCTATAAAAAGTATTCAACTCACTCCCCTTGGAAGTTTTCATGTTTTATTGCTGTATAACATTGAATCACAGTGGATTTAATTTGGCTTTTTTGACACCGATCAACAGAAAATGAACAAAGTGAAAACTGATCTCCACAAAGTGATCTCAATTAATTACAAATATAAAACACAAAATAATTGTTTGCATAATTATTCGCCCCTTCAAGTCAGTATTTAGTAGATGTATCTTTGGCAGCAATTATAACCTTGAGTCTGTGTGGTTACGTCGCTATCAGCTTTCCTCATCTGGACACTGCAATTTTTCCCCATTCTTCTTTTCAAAGCTGCTCAAGCTCTATCAGTTTGCGTGGGGATTATGAGTGACCAGCCCTTAAGTCCAGCCACAAATTCTCAATTGGATTGAGATCTGGACTCTTCTGGCAAACTCTAGTCAAGATTTCATTTGAGTTTTTTTTTCAACAATGGCTCTCTCTTTGCCACTCTCCCATAAAACTGTGACTGGTGAAGCACCCAGGGAACAGTTGTTGTATGCACTGTCTCTCCCATGTCAGTCACTGAAGCTTGTAGCTCCTCCAGAGTTGTCGTAAGTCTCTTGGTGGCCTCGCTCACTAGTCCCCTTCTTGCACGGTCACTCAGATTTTGAGGGCAGCCTGCTCTAGGCAGATTTACAGTTGTGCCATATTCTTTACATTTCTTGATGATTGACTTAACTGTATTCCAAGGGATACTCAGTGACTTGGAAATTTTCTTGTATCCATGTCCCAACTGGTGCTTTTTAATAACCTTTTCGTGGAGCTGCTTGGAGTGTTCTTTTGTCTTCATGGTGTCGTTTTTGCCGGGATACTAACTCACTAGCAGTTGAACCTTCTAGATACAGGTGTATTTTTACTACAATTAACTGAAGCACCTTGGCTGCACACAGGTCTCCAAAAACAGATCTCAATTTAACTAATTATGTGACTTCCAAAACCAATTGGCAGCACCAGTGATGATTTTGTGTGTCAAATTAAAGGGGGGAGGTGAAAATACTAAACCCAGTCAATTATTTTGTGTTTTATATTTGTAATTAATTTCGATCACTTTGCAGAGATCTGTTTTCACTTTGACATGAAAAGGTCTTTTTCTGTTGATCAGTGTCAAAAAAGCCAAACTAAATCCATTGTGATTCAATGTTGTAAAACAATAAAACATGAAAGCTCCCGGGGGTGGGGGGGAATACTTTTTATAGGCACTGTATTTACAATTAATAATACTTTTTAAATGACTTTTATGAATCCTCTTAAGTTGTTCTGCCTATTTCTTTTAATGAAGCACAGCGTTACAGTAAAGACAAATCCAACCGTTGTTCTGCCACAGAGAGAATCCACAAATGTGAGGTGAGTGGGTGACCGAACCAACTGTGGTGGGGTACAGTGGCTGCTTGAAGGACAGAGGACTGTGTTCTTGTGGACAGAGCACCTCCTGCTCAACTACGGGGCTATTTTTACATCTGTTTTATTTCTGCTCGCAATTAGCTGACGGAGACAAACATTTATTTATCACGTGAACATTGAAGTATTCAGAGAGATGTGTGTGGTGCACCTGACCCTTCATTTACTGCCCTTTACCTCTATCTCCCCTCATCTCTGTCCCTAAACCCATACCTGTCCCCTAACCCGCACCCCCCCCCCCCCCCCGTGCTGCCTCCAAAAACCATAACTATAAACCTAGAAAAAGAGCTGTCTGTGCAATTGTCTTTGGTGGACATCAGAACTCGGCACCATCTTGACTGGAACCACAGCTGATGTCCCTGTCAACTGAAAGCACTTCCACTACAAACTGAGGAAGAGATCCTGTAGAATCCACCTCATTGAGAAATAGCCTAGATCATGAAAACCCCCTTATAACTGCTTGAAAAAAAAAAGTTTGCAAATCTGGACAATTTTTGGTATCATCCCATGAATGCTCAGTTTGTGCTAATTATGTGAGCAGATGGACCATTTGCACAGTCCTCATCTCAACAGAAGCTTGACAGCCCTTTTCGATAATTTGAGCGATTACAGTAATATTTCTGGAACAGACCAGAGATGAGGTGTTACCACGGCCAAACTCTGTCCCTGCAAGGCTCACCCTGCGGCAAGTGTAACACCTGCTCTCTCCCGAGCCCTCGGGACTAGTTGTAGCCCATGACCTAGCTCGTTTGAAAAGTGTGACCAGCACCGAGCCCCGAGCTTAGGGCTGTCGACACGATGTGATTGCACGAGCCCGCATGTTTGTTTTCCGTTAGCAGTACCTCGCGTGACGGCAGGGGCGTTGCCGCTGCTGTCAGTGCAGTAGGTGGTAGCCACCCGCCTGGTGCCCGCACTCGCCGCCCGCTTTCTCAGGGGCGGGCGGGGAACAGCTGAACTCCCTCCTTGGACCAACCCACCAGGGGCACTTGCAGAACTCAGGGTGGAGAGCGTTGGGAGCTGGGAAGTGGTGGCAGGGGTAGAGTAAGACCTGGCATCCTCGATGAGCTGGAGGTGACCAGGCCATGCTGAACGTTGACTCACAGGCGGACACAGCACCTGAGTGGAGAAATGGAAGCAAAATGACTGGAATTGTAAACATTTGGTCAGATCAACGCGGAACACCGGCACCTTTATCAGTTTGTTTTCCTGCCTTGTCTCAACACGTCCAAGCAACATCAAACAGCAATTCACAATATTTTCAAATACTGAGCACTGAAAGCAAAAGAGTAGGATGTAAGTTGGTAATTTTTATTTCTTATTGTAACGTGAGGTAATTTTGTATGTCTTGCACCATACTGGGCCACTGTCACGCGGGCGGTTGGCTTAGTAGCCGGTCGAAAGCCGCTTCCGCCATGTCGGTCATTGATTGGCCTGTTCAAAGGATGCAGCTCCTCCCATTGGTTGTCTTGCACGCCACGGCAACGCTTCCAGGGGCGCCTTGGGGGTACAGGAGAGATTTGGTCTCTTTCCACTGCCTCCAGGGCCTGTTTCAGGCTGAAGTTGCGACCAGCACTGAAGGATCACTGGGAAAGAGCATATTGACAACCAACCCCTGCGTTTGCTTACCTAGTACTCGACTGCAGCATGCATAGTCCTTCAGTTCTATAACTTGGGGAGATTTAATAAATTAAAGGGTGACTGAATGTTCAGTATTATAGTTTTGTGGAGTTTAGATGCGCACTTCTTCAGCTAGAGGCCCGGTTTAGTGTCTCACTGTTCACTTATAAATAAATAGTTAATGTGCCCATTCGCAATCTGCTTCTTCTGTTTCACTCACTGGACCCTCAAATCTGCCTCCACGTCACAGCCAGAAAACAAATTTCACAACATACGTCAGCGGTAGTAAACTCGATTCTGATAACGGTGCCCTTGTTGGGACATAGCTGGAGAACAAATTAAGCCATTATCTTCTGCCCTGCCTGCAATGTGTTATTACGCTATTACACAAAACATAGTAATATACCGAAGGCAGGGCAGAAGGTAGTCATGGTTCTCTGACCCTTGTACAGGAGCTGACTAAATTTCAGGAGTCTCAGAGAAGATGTTACAGGATTATTGAAGAATAGGGGGAACAAAGACATTCAGGTTCAATCATAAGTCCCTGAAAAGGCAGGATCAAGTTGCTTCAAAAGCCAATGGGATTTTGAAATTGTCAATTTTGCTCATTGAGTATCAGGGAAAAGCAATAATAATGCTGTACACTTTGGCCACAGTTACAGCATTATATGTTGTTAACACAAAGATAGGGACAGGAAATCACAGTTAAGAAGAGAAACGATATACTGGGACTATCCCTGCATAATGGTGACTGACAGACGATGTAAATAATCTTTTGTATAATTGCTAATAGATAAGAGAATATGAATAAAGAAAGATTTTTCTCTGGCTATGGATGAGGATAAGGGGCAATTAATATTGTAACTAAGAGAGGGAGGACAAAGATTGGAAGGAATTGCTTTGCGCAGAGGATGGAGTAGTCTGAAACAAAAGTTATTCTTCTACAGAAAGAAAAGGATCAGGAGCAGTAAGTGACGGTGTCAGAGCCCTACTGAAGGTTGGGAGGGAGAGGGAGAGAGGGGGAGTGGGAGAGAGGGGCTGGGAGAGGGAAAGGGGAGAGAAGGGGGAGGGGCAAGTGGAGAGGGGGAGAGGGGGAAGGGGGAGAGAGAGGGGGAGAGGGGGGAGAGGGGGGAGAGGGGGGAGGGGGATAGAAAGGAGCAGCTTTAGATAAGGCCAGTCTTTTTCAGTGCAGTAAGTGTTGGTGTCAGAGGCCTAAACTCAGCAGCAAATAAAAGGAAGGTAGAGTCAAGCGGAGGAGATATGGGCAGAAAAATGGCAGATGGAGTTTAACCCAGATAAATGTGAGGTATTGCACCTTGGTAGGATAAATGCAAGGAGACAGTACACTATTCAGGGCAAGATCCTTAACAGTGTTGCCGAGCAGAGAGATCTTGGGATCCAAGTTCATAGCAACTTGAAAGTGGTTAGACACAGGTCAACAGGGTGGTTAAGAAGGCTATGGAATGCTTGCTTTTATAAGTCAAGGCAATGAATTCAAAGGCAAGAGGTTATGTTGCAACTTTATAGAACTCTGGCGAGGCCACATCTGGAGAATTGCATACAGTTCTGGTCACCCCACTCTAGGAAGGATGTTGAGGCTTTGGAGAGAGTGCAGGAGAGGTTCACCAGGATGCTCCCTGGTTTAGAATGCAGGTGCTATCATGAGAGAGAGGCTGGACAAACTTGGGCTGTTTTCTCTGGAGCCGCAGAGGCTCAGGCAGAGATCAGACAGAGGTTTATAAGATTATGAGAGGCATAGATAGACAAGGAGCACCTTTCTTCCCAGGGTAGAAATGTCTAACACCAGAGGGCATGCATTGAAGGCGAGAGGGGATAGGATCAAAGGGGATGTGAGGGGTAAGTTTTTTACTCAGAGAGTGATGGATGCCCGGAATGCCTGGTGTGGTGGTAGAGGCAAATACATTAGAGGTCTTTAACAGCCACTTAAATAGACACATGAAAATGAGGAAGATGGAGGGATATGGACATTGAGTAGGTAGGAGGGATTAGTTTTTGGGTTTTTAAAAATTTACTTTTTAGGTGGTTCGGCACAAAATTGTGTGCCGAAAGGCCTGTGTTCCTGTGCTATAAAGTTCTATGTTCCAAATGGGTGTGTCAGGACAGTGTAATCAGATTTAATTGAATAAATAGTCTCCATAGACACAGTGGCTTGCATGGCTATAACCTTTATGGTTCCATGATAAGCTAAGTTGGACCAAAGAAGAAGCTTTGCCTGTTATTACATCGTAGACCCACTGGCTGCATGAATGGACAGCCTCCAATGATCAATTCCACAAGTGTATCTCACCCCGGTCAGTGGGAGCAATGACCATATGGTCTCTTACCTGACTGTCAAAGGAAAGGAGCATGAGTGGACCACCTGGTCCTGAAAGTCTACCTTGCCATGCAACATGATCACGGACAATCTGTCCCAGGACTCAGCTCCTCTTTTCTTCCAGTTCCTTGTAGCCCTGAATTATCTACATCTACCTTAAGTAACTCCTAATGAACCAGACTCCACAACTGTCTGGGAGAATTACTGATCATTTTCAAAATTGAAACAGTTTGATAAAGGCTACGCATTAACCCCTGGATTTTCCCCTTTAATGTTGCAGAATCAAGAAATTGGGACAATACTGACAGTGTTGTCCTGCAAGCAAGTTCCATCTTGCCTGCATTTGGTCCATAGCCCTGAGACCTCTTCTACCCATGTACTTATCCAGAGGGCTTTTAAACATTGTCAGTGTGCCTGCCTCAACCACTATTTCTGGCAGTTCATTCTAAATTATCTTTGTATAAAGAGGCTTCCCCTCATATCCTTTAAGTCTCCACCTCTAATTTTAAACCAATGCCATTTTGTTTTTAGTACCTCCTTCCTGGGAAGATCACTATGCACTTTCCCTCTGTCTGTAACTCTCGTAATATTATATAACTCTATGAAGTCACCCCTCAATCTCCTACATTCCAGAGAATAAATTTCTAGTCTATGCAATCTCACCTTGTAACTCAGGACCCTACATCCAGGCAACAACCTGTAAATCTTTTCTGTACTGTTTCTAGTTTAAGAACATCTTTCCCATGTCAGGGTGACCAACCTGTTGTTTCCAGGATTACTGAAGTGTTTGTACTCTCAACCTTCAGCCCAGGAGGTGAAAATGCTGTCTGCTGAGCCATGACTGGCATTACATACAAACATAGAAACATAGAAAACCTACAGTACAATACAGGCCGTTCGGCCCACAAAGCTGTGCAGAACATGTCCTTACCTTAGAAATTACCTAGGGTTACCCATAGCCCTCTATTTTTCTAAGCTCCATGTACCTATCCAGGAATCTCTTTAAAGACCCTATCGTATCCGCTTCCACCACCGTCACCAGCAGCCCATTCCACGCACTCACCATTCTCTGTGTAAAAACTTACTCCTAATATCTCCCCTGT